>NC_081841.1:137844987-138213943 GCF_963259705.1 Myotis daubentonii | reverse complement strand
ATGGAAAAATGCAAAGCAGAGTAGAGCATGCCCAGGAAGGAAGGAGCAGGTTGAATTCTACATAGGGCTGTCAGAGTAGGCCTTATTGAATAGGTGACCTTTGAGCAAAGGTTTATAAGAGGCAAAGTTGTGAGTAATGAAGATTTTTGAGTAAAGAATGTTCCAGGTAGAGGGACCAGCCTGTGTGAAGGTCCTCAGGTGGGAGAGGCCTGATATTTAAGGTAAGCAAGGAAAAACAACGGTATCATTATTGTGTACTTTTCAAGAAAAAGTACTAAATTTAGTTATGTGATCCAAAAGCCCAGGAGCTCCTGTGAGGGGAAGATAGAAGGGGGAAAAGCGGAGAGAAGTAAAAGTACGGCTGGGAGCAGATCATGTTGGGCCTTGAAGTCCTACTTTCAAATTATGGAACTATCACACCTCATTTTGATTTATTTATTTTTCATAGTCCAATTGACAAAATCTAAAAAACCATTCCATATATCACTAAAATAATTCACATAAGCAACTTATGGAGAGTCAATAAAATTGGCAATTAATGTTATCCAAAACAGAGTAGGCTGAATATTTATAGTTAAATAATCCAATGTTATATTATAAATTAATTCAGATCAGAAAGTTGGTTATATTGCAAACTTAAAATACAAATGGCCGAAACCGGTTTGACTCAGGGGATAGAGCGTCGGCCTGCGGACTGAAAGGTCCCAGGTTCGATTTCAGTCAAGGGCATGTATCTGGGTTGTGGGCATATCCCCAGTAGGAGATGTGCAGGAGGCAGATGATCGATGATTCTCTCTCATCAATGTTTCTAACTCTCTATCTCTCTCCCTTCCTCTCTGTAAAAAATCAATAAAATATATTTTTTAAAAAATACAAATGAATTGTTATAAATGTCCTGTATAATAAAACCCTAATATGCAAATTGACTGAATGGCGGAATGGAAGCTGCCTGCTGGTGGGCATTGCGCTCCCATAGGGGGAGTGCTGCTCAGCCAGAAGCCGGGCTCACAACTGGCAAGTGCAGCAGTGGGAGGCTCTCCTGCCTCCACAGAAGTATTAAGGAGCAGTGAGCCCAGTGGTAAGGAGCAGTGAGCAGGTGGCAGTAAAGAGCAAGCGGTCCTGGACTGCGAAAGAAATCTCAGACTGTGAGAGGGATGTCTGACTGCCAGCTTAGGCCCGATCCCCCTAGATTGGGCCTAAGCTGGCAGTCGGACATCCCTTAAGGGGTCCCAAACTGCAAGAGGGTGCAGGCCAGGCTGAGAGACTCTACCCCTCTCCCCCTGCCCCAGTGCACAAATTTCATGCACTAGGCCTCTAGTAATTCAATAAAATATAATTCAAATGAATAATTTTGTTATATTGTAAACTCACTCAGTTAAACTTATTTAAATGAAAACTACTTTCAAAACTCTAAAAATATTATTAGGCAGGAAGAGAGAAGGAAATGGGCAAAATAGAAATATGCATGTTATATATGGCTTTTTCTTAATTTCTTTCTCACAGAACAAACAAACAAATGATTAAATTAAAACAGAAACAAGGAAATGACAAGAAACAATGCCTGCTGGCATTTTGTCACTTCCCTGAGAAATTTTATTTGCTTATTATTTGAAGAGGCACTATTGTCTTGGACCAGAGCCAAGAACTAGAAGTCAGGCTTGTATAAATGCCACTGAATCTTTGATTTCAACTCACTTGGTAGCTTTATATGCATGACTCACTTCAAGGCCCGTGTTTCCTCTTCAACAACGAAAAACAAAATTAACTGTTTGGGACAAAGTGCTTAAGTATTGATAACCTAAAAATTCGGGGGGAGGGGGGAGATTTGAAAAACATGAGAAAAAATGTTGCGTATATCATATTATAAATTTTTCTGATCATCAGTGCTAATTTAATTTATTCAGCAAATATTTATTAAGTGATACAGTAAGTGGAAATAGAAGAACTTGTGAAGAGGCTGAAAGAGTATGGTTGGACAGGTAGGGGAACAGGAAAGTATCAAAGAAGCTAAGCAAGGAAAGGGTTTCAGGAGGAAGCAAATGTCCAACAGGTTTAAATACTGCAAAGTAATCAAATGTGTTCAATGGATTTGGTATTTAGGAGTTCATTGGTGACTATTAAAAAATGGTTTCCATTTTGTGTGGTGTTTATAAAGCACTCTCACATTTTATCATTATATTAAATAAGTTCTGTCTGTTGAAATGCCTAAAGTGGTTTCTGTGTTCTAGACTGGGTCCTCACTAATACAGCAGGGCATATCAGCTAGTCATGGTAAGTGTGAATTCACTGAGTAGGTGGAGTGAGGTGGTACCATCCCTGCCCACCCTGTTTGCATCACTGATTTGTATGGAAGCCAGGAAACTCCTGGATTGAAAAGTGAAATCTTGCTTCCACCTATGTTGTAGACATAGATGTAGATATATGGAGAACTGATGTGTGGGCGAATTCTGAAGGTAGCGGTTGTAATGAGAGGTGATAAATTACTAGAAGATTATGGACCCTGTGGCAGAGAACTCACTATAAAAGGAGTCCTCCCCAAAGAGGAAGAGAGTCTGAGAGTCAAGAGAGAGTGGTGGCCATAATATGACGAAGACTCAAGCAAGCCAGACAATTAGTGCCCTGAGGGAAGAAAGCTTTGCATAAATCAAAAGAGGGACCTTAATAAACTCTGGAACACCTCTGCACCCAGAAGATATACTGTGGGATTCCTTTAACAGACCATTGGTCAAATGGAAGAGAGCCAACATTCACTGACTATGCTAATTCCTCCTAACACCATGAGCTTTGAGAAGATCTGCACCTTGGAAGGGCAAGAGCAATGTCATCAGCAGAGCCTAGCAATAAGCAAAGGATACAACAACTTGGACTGATCACAACTTCTTGGAATTACCTTCTAGGACCCAACACCCCCTGACCCCGCCACACACACACACACACACACACACAAAGACACACACACATGCACACACACACACACACACACACACACACACACCCCAAACCTTTGGGAGAGCCAAGTAGTACTTTGGAAAAGGCTGAAGTTTCTGCCTGATTGGATGGACAACATAATCAATGTAATTTAGGTTACAAAGAAAAGACCACGTAATTGACTATATCTCAAACTAATAGGAAGGGAGATTTTCTGAGACTTGAAACAATAGAACAATTCTCAAATTTTATTTTTTATTTCACATGTCAGTTTTAGATTTGAAATTTTCTCTTAGGTTTAAAAATTAGTGCATAAATTGCATATGATAGTCTTTAATTACTTTTCCATATCAGTTATTATAGATCTTTCTTTAATTTAGACTAGTGGCCCAGTGCATGAAATTCGTGCATGGGAGGAAGGGGTGGTGTCCCTTAGCCTGGCCTACACCCTCTCCAATCTGGGACCCTTCAGAGGATGCCCGACTGCTGGTTTAGGCCCAATCCCTGTGGGACCGCTGGCTCCTAACCACTCACCTGCCTGCCTGCCTGACCGCCCCTAACCACTCTGCCTGCTGGCCTGCTTGCTCACAACTGCCCCCCATTGCCAGCCTGCTCGCCCCCAACTTCCCCCATCCTGCTGGCCTGCTCACCCCCAACTGCCCCCCCCCCCTGCCTGCCTGCCCACCCTGCCAGGGCTCTGTGATCAATGCTGGGCAGAGGGAAGCCCTGCCCACCCAGTTGGGGCTCCTGTGATGGGCCCTCCCAGCCTTGGAGGCTTGCCTCGGCCCTCCCAGTCATGGCTTTGTCCGGAAGGAGGTCCAGAAGGTCGTCCGGAAGGTCTCCCGGTCTAATTAGCATATTACCCTTTTATTAGTATAGATTTTAAATTTGGTTTCTTTCTCTTTTAGCCACGTTATACTGGTGGTCAAATAATTTTAGTAACACAAAAACCAATTCTTGCTTCAGTTTATCAATAAAATTGCTTTCTACATTTCCCCATATGTTTTTGCTTTTATCTTTTTTTTTATTGCTTAAAGTATTGCAAAGGGTATTACATATGTGTCCTTCCCCCCCCCCCCCCCGCCCTTGACAGTCCCCTAGCCTCCCCTACCCCCCGGTGTCTTATGTCCATTGGTTATGCTTATATGCATGCATACAAGTCCTTTAGTTGATCTCTTACCCCCCTACCTACTGCCCCCCAACCCTCCCCGGCCTTCCCGCTGCAGTTTGACAATCTGTTTGAGGCAGCTCTGCCTCAGTATCTATTATTGTTCAAAAGTTTATAATGGTCTCTATTATCCATGAACGAGTGAGATCATGTGGTATTTTTCCTTCATTGACTGGCTTATTTCACTTAGCATAATGCTCTCCAGTTCCATCCATGCCGTTGCAAATGGTAAGGGTTCCTTCCTTTTTACAGCAGCATAGTATTCCATCGTGTTGCTTTTATCTTTTATAAAATCTATTTTTTTCCACTTCTTGTTTCTCTGTGTTTTTATTCCAAAATTGTTTTTCTATAGGAAAAGAAGATTAACATATCTTGAGCTGTCTGCAATGTACCAAGTTTTAGTACAGATTAAGATCTATGTTTATCTTTTAGTGTTAATTTCAAACTTTAAATTTAGCTCAGAAACAACTTTCACACTTCTCTTTTTGCCTTAAATTTTATAATAATAATACTTTACTAAAGGAATTTAACTATCTTTGCTATGATAGTTATCGAGATCATTTAAATTTACTGTCATTTCTATATCCCCAATCTTTTGTAGTTTATTTTGTAGCTGCAGATTGTGTTAAAATATTCTTTCAAGCTCTGTGTTTGCAAAGGACTTTCTTCTGCCTTAAACAAAAACAACAACCATAACAAACAAACAAAACAATTAATATCCAAAACAAACAGTGGTGATGGGCATTATGATGGTTGTGTAGTGAGAATCAAGTGTTTTTGAGAGATTTATGATGATTTTATTCTTAGGGCTTGCTTATGTTCTCTCTATGATAGAAATTTTAAAACCTTATACTCTAAAATTTTGAATGATATCTCTTTTTCCTCTTTTCAATTAAATATTGAATGTCTCTGTAGTTGAAGAATTTGACAAGTAGATAGATTTCCAGGAATAATTCTTCAGGTACTCAAGAGAGATTTCTTATTTTTTCTTAACTGAGGACAAGTTATTTTCAATGATTTCTCTCAGTATGCTTTTTCTTCTCTTTTTCTCTGACAACATTATTCACAGATTGAGTTGGAGAGATCTGTTTTCTTAGGTCTATAGGTATTCTTTGAAGCTTTAAATTGTAAAGCATATCATTTCAGATTTGCTTTCTATTATTGCTGAACCTTTAAAGATACCTGCTGCTCTCCTCTTGTAGTGGGAGTAGTTAGAGGAGGTCCCTGTGTTGTTTACTCTTTACAGGTTAATTTAGTAGACCAAGTGACAGTCTCAACTGCCAGTTCAAGAAAAGAAGTATTGTTGTATACTTTGAAGGAAACACTACTTCCTTGAGAACTATGACTTAAAACAATAGAGCCTAAAGTTGCTGGGATGAGAAGCAAGTGTTTGTAAGTGGGTTCTTTCATGTGATAGTGATAGGAGTGAATCCCACCCCCATACCTTGATTCCTGGACCCGATATTCTGGTTATGGGAGAAACACCACCATGTAAAATTGGTCACTTTGATCACTGGTTCAAAACGTGTACTCCATCATATAGGATAGCACTCCAATCTTGAACCATTTCAGCATTCTCTAAAGGGCCACTAGAATATGGGGACTTGGTAAAATCAGTGAATTTCATGGGCGTGAGCCTATTGAACCATTTATTTTGCTGTTAAAATTAGTTCCTGGATCAGAAGCAATTCCAAAAGTGATTGTCTTCATTCAACTCCCTAATGTATCCGAATTCATTTTGGTGCATGGTATGAACTATGATTCTAAATGATCCTGGTAGTTAACTCGAAATTTATAGTTTACCAGAGAAAATAGTCTTTATCAGAAATAAGTTCACTTAGGCGCAGTCCCTGTTTCTTCTTTGTCATCATGACAAAACAAAACAAAAAAGATAGGAGGTGACAAGGAAATGTGAAATGCTCCAATTATATTTATCATTATGAGAGTATTGCTCTTTTTTCCAATTAGTAGCTTAAAATCTACTTGTTTGCCTAAAATATATTAAATAAATTAGCTAAGTAGTCCTCAAAGTATTTAAAAGTAGAAATCTTAAAAATATTTTAAAACAAGTTATAACTTTTCTGTCCTATATAATAAAAGCCTAGGTGGTGTCACGCGTGACATCATCACAAGATGACCACCCTCACGTTGTCACAAGAGGGCCACAGCAACATGACCACCACAGGATGGCTGCCACAAGTGGCTGGCAGGGGAGGGAAGTTGAGGGCGAACAGGCCTGCAGGGGAGGGCAGCTGGGGGCGATCATGCCGGCAGGGAAGGGCATTTGGGGGCAATCGGGCCAACAAGGGAGCATTTAAGGGGCAATCAGGCTGGCAGGCAGAGCAGTTAGGGGCAATCAGGCAGGCAGGCAGACAAGTGGTTAGGAGCCAGCAGTCCCAGATTGTGAGAGGAATGTCTAACTGCCAGGTTAGGCCCAGCAGTAAGACATCCCCCAAGGAGTCCCAGATTGGAGAGGGTGCAGGCTGGGCTGAGGGACACCCCCCCACCCCATGCATGAATTTCATGCACTGGACCTCTAGTATATTATAAAATGGGTACTTGATAAGTATAAATGTTTAGTACATGATTTGTTGGGTAAATTGATATTTGGTTATAATGGTTGGTTATATATGTGATATATAATGTATAATTTTATATATTACATATACATATATAGATTTGGTTAAATTAATTAATTCTAATTATTTTATAATTAGAATATTTCTGCAATTAATAAAACCCTGTTAATAGTTTACTTGGTTCAACCTTCCAAACCATTTTTTAAATGCATGTATATGTGGACACCCACAGGTTTTTGTTGTTTGTTTTATTTATTTATATTTTGTGTTAATCCTCACCCAAGGATATTTTTTCCATTGACTTTTAGACAGAGTGGAAAGAGGAGGAGACAGAGAGAGATGAACATTAATGTGAGAGAGACACATTGATTGGTTGCCTGCCCCAACCTGGGCCAGGGATCAAGCCTGCAATGGAGGAATGTGCCCTTGACCAGAATCGAACCTGGGACCCTTCAGTCCATTGGCTGACACTCTATCTACTGAGCCAAACTGGCTAGGGCTGTTGTTTGTTTTAAATATGCCATCATACTGTATGTATTATCCCATAAGTTGCTTTTAAATATAATAGGAACATCTTTAGATATATATATAACCATTGGTCACAAAACTAATTGCATTGATTTTATAGATCAATTTAGGTAGAATTTATATTATATTATACATAATTACATATTAAATATATAATATTTGTATTTTTATGTATTAGATATAAAAATATAATAATATAACATATAATATAATATATTAGTATAGCATTAAAATAATATACTAATATAAAAATATATGTTGTAATAATTATAATATAATAGTATGTTAATATTAAACTAGGGGCCCGGTGCACGAAATTCGTGCACTGGGTGTGTGTGTGGGGGGGAGTGTCCCTCAGCCCAGCCTGCCCACTCTCACATACTGGGAGCCCTCAGGCGTTGACCCCCATCACCCTCCGATCGCAGGATCGGCCCCTTGCCCAGGCCTGACGCCTCTGACAGAGGTGTCAGGCCTGGGCAGGGGACCCTCATTTCCCCCCATCACTGGTTCTGCCCCCAGCCCAGGCCTGATGCCTCTGCCAGAGGCGTAGCCCCCCATCACCCTCCGATCGCCTGATCGGCTCCTTGCCCAGGCCTGACGCCTCCGCCAGAGGTATCAGGCTTGGACAGGGGACCCCCATCTCCCCCCGATCACTGGCTCTGGCCCCCGCCCAGGCCTGAGGCCTCTGGCCCAGGAATCATGCCTGGGCAGGGGACCCCCATCTCCCTCTGATCGCTTGCTCCGCCCCCTGCCCAAGCCTGACGCCTCTGACCCAGGCTTCAGGCCTGGGCAAGGGGACCATCATATCCCTCCAATCGCCGGCTGCGCCCCCCGCCCAGGCCTGATGCCTCTGCCAGAGGAGTTGACCCTCATCACCCTCCGATCACCAATCACCGGATCGGCCCCTTGACCAGGCCTGAGGCCTCCGGCAGAGGTGTCAGGCCTGGGCAGGAGACCCCCAGCTCCCCGCGGTTGCAGGCTCCACCCCTGCCCAGGCCTAACGCCTCTGGCTGAGGCGTCCAGCTCGGGCAGCGGGGACCCGCAGCTGCAGCGGCCCCACGATCGTGGGCTCCGCTTTAGGCCCAGGCAAGGGACCCCTAGCTCCCGGGACTGCCAGCTTCGACTGTGCCCAGCTCCCATAGCTGGCTCCACCCCTACTTCCTGCTATCACTGTCCAGGGCGGCAAAGGCACCTGATTCTCCGATCATGGCTGGGGGGCAGGGCAAAGGCGGCCCCAGGGCCACCTTTGCCCTGCCCCCCAGCTCTTAGCTCCCCCCTGGGTTTCCAATCACTGTCAGTGGCAGGGGGCTTCTTCCTGCTTTCCCTTTAGCCTCCCTGCATTGTGCCTACATATGCAAATTAACCGCCATCTTGTTGGCAGTTAACTGCCAATCTTAGTTGGCAGTTAACTGCCAATCATAGTTGGCAGTTAATTTGCATATAGCCCTGATTAGCCAATGAAAAGGGTATCGTTGTACGCCAATTACCATTTTTCTCTTTTATTAGCGTTGATATATATAATAATGCATAAATATTAAGATATTTTACATATTATGCCTTACTTAACTATATGTTATATAACATCATTATACATGTTATATATGAATATATAATGTAATATTTATATATAACATTTAAATGTTTCTATGCAGGAGTAAGATATATTCAAATTTATTTGAATGTCCTTTAGCTAAATTTTATAATTTTCTTTATATAAACTTTACATGTTTTTATTTACCCTACGTATTTTATATCTTGTGTTACTATTATGAGTAGGATTTTTAAATGTACAACTGATTATTGCTATTGATTTTTGTAAAGAAATCTATAGCAGTAATCACAGGTATTTTTGTCTAATAATGTTTGTCCAGTAATAGTAAGCAGTTGCTCTTTGGGCTTAGTGGATAAATGTCAACTGTGATATTTGCTAGTGTTTGTGATTGATAGCCTTGTACAAGTGGGAAGTTTCCTTCTTTTCCTAGTGCATGCAGAGTGTTAAATGGAAATGGGAATTGAATTTTATCAAATGGCATTTTGAGATGATTTTTCAAATATTCTTATCAAGACATTTGATCATGAAATCCAATAGCAGATTAAATCATTATATTTTGGATCTTCTTTTTAGTGGTGTGCAGTTGCCAGTTGTAAAAAATTGTCATATTTGTTAAAGAAGACCTTTAAAATCATTTTGATAAATCTTAAGATTAAAGCTAGTTATGTATAAATACCCACCTTATTAGTCAACTGTGCCTATTACTTGAATCAATTCTATTCAATTGATGGATAGAAGTCACTTGATTCTTAGAGAAGTCACACTGAAAATAAAAAACATGGTAATATGGAGTTAAGACAGATTGTTTTTATGTTTCTTCCAACAAATGGCAAAACCACTTTATATTCATGCACAAACTAAGAACAGCTTTAAGATCTTTACAGAGCATCTGCCAAAGTAAATTATAAATACCTCAGTTAAACTTTGAAATTATATTGGAAAATAGCACTATGGTTAACAAAGATGAAAATTTATTAAAAGCATTTAAACACTTGTAAACTAGATGTGAGAAAAGTACAAGCTCCTAACCCTACCACCCAGGGTGAGTGGAGCAAAAAGAGCAGGAGAGTGGTTAGAAGGACTAAACAAGGCTGCCTCCAAATACCTGTCCACAGGCTAAAGGTGATGCATCTCCAGATGGCGCACAGCACCCCTGAGAGATGGATTCCTGACTCCTCAGGGCCATTAGAGGCAGAGAGTTCTTGCAGCCCTGATGCTCTGAGAACAAGATGGGCACAACAGCTAAACCTCTAGACACTGTTTGTTGTTCTTTAGCCTTTCTCAGTTCACCCAGAATGTTTGTGGATCACGTGAGAATATGGTATCCATTTGCTCAAAATCCTTGGTAAATCTTTTAAAACCACACTACTAGAATACGTTGGACTTTGAGCTCTTCTTCCTTATTGCAGTGTCCAATAAAGATGCCAAAGTCAACAAACTTGCATCAAAAACAATTACGTAGCCCCGGCTGGTTTGGCTCAGTGGATAGAGCGTCAGCCTGCGGACTGAAGGGTCCCAGGTTCAATTCTAGTCAAGGGCGTGTACCTTGGTTGTGGGCACATCTTCAGTGGAGGGTGTGCAGGAGGCAACTGGTCAATGTTTCTCTCTCATCGATGTTTCTAACTCTCTATCCCTCTCCCTTCCTCTCTGTAAAAAATCAATTAAAAAAAACAAAACAAAAAACAATTACCTAAAATGTACATTTTAAATTACAGTATGATTTTTCTATATTTGAAAACATTTTGTATCTTCTTAAATAAACTTGTCTCTTCCTAAATGTTTTTATATTAAAAATACCTTTCTATTATGAAATGAGGGTGATGGTAGATAGTTTCTTTCTGCACAATTAGCTATTTACTTACAGTATTGTTCAATACTAAAGTGAAGTCATATAAGGTGCCATAGGAGCTTGTAAAGAAGGGTCAACCTGGGTCAAGGGGTCAGGAAAGGCAATCTCAAGGAAATGGCACGGATATTGGCTTCATTCAGGTTAGATCTATGAAATCAAAGTCTGATTACCAACATAAATGGAGGTTATTAGAATCAAGTGGGCTGGCATCTGGGAAACCCTCTCAACATACCCCTATACTCAGTATTTCTTACTGCTGGTGCCCCCTTTCAGGTACTGAACCGTGGGCCCAATCGCCTGGAAGCTGGAAGCAAACATGAAAATACAATGTAGCTATTCAAAGAGGAAGGGAAGTCTAGGACATTCCTTCCACTTGACATATATTCTTTCCTTTTCTTTCTCAGTGTTTTTCTTCCCTCCTCTTACCCACCTTAGTTTTGTCTTCCTCTTACCATCTGTCTCTTTCTTCTTGCTCTATTGAAGATGGTGAGCTTGAAGAAAAAGACATTAATGAAAAACAAATTTCCAAACCATCAAGGCTAATGAATTTAATATTGTAACCATAAACTACTGCAGCAGTTTAACAGATTAGGTAGACAGTAATGTCTTCATAGCAGCGAGCTCTTCTGTGGAGTCCAGCTGTAGACCTCAGGGTAGGAATTATTCGGAGAGCAGCAGGGGACACACAGAGGAAGTGAGATGCTGTGTTGTTAGCCTTCATGGAACTTGTCCAGAGGAACTGAGAAGCTCTCTGCTGCCATTCTTATTAGCTCTGCGTGGGCAGATGTGGGATGGCATTTCACCTCATCGCATCCTTCAGTTGTGTATTTCTGAATAAAAATATCCATTTGGTCTTCTCTCTCCAGAGAATAACAGTCTTAAGTATGCATGAATCTTTGATGCCAATTAACTGGAAAGAAAATCTGTTTGTTTTAAAATACTTTCTATTGTCAAAATAAAATAATAAGCAACTCCCTTAGACAAGGTTTGTGGTTGCAAACAAACAAAAAAAATCACTCCAGCTAATTTAAGCATACAAGGATTAATTAAGGAATATAGAGAGCTTACCATGAAGGCTAAAGAAGTGAACTCTCCGTATCACTCCCAGAACCACATTGCCGAACTGGCCTCCCAAGTGAACTGCCGCCTTTCTCACAATCAGGAACTTGTTCCATCCGAGAAGCCACCACCACAGCTCCTACCATGGACCACATGCTCGGACTCCTCGCCTGGAGCAAGCCCGAGTCAGTCTCCTTGGGGGGAGAGGGGTGGGTCATAGTGGCTGAACCTCAGTCACAGGTCTGAAGCCTAGAGACAAGGGAGACTGGGAAATGGAGCTTTGTGGATTTGACTATGGGAAGGAGGGCTTACAACAGGGAGGACTATCACACTGTGGAGAATGTATTTAAAAGATTTTGGGCGCTGTGAGTGACAGCTCTTTACTACAACATCCCCATATTAATCTCTCAGAATTAAAAATTTCTCTGGTTTATGAAATTCCAGAGTCTGGGAACTATAGTGAGTGAATAATAATCTAAAAAGGATCATGGTGAAGCTAAAACACTGAAGGTTTGGATATACATTAAAAAGCTTGAACTTAATTTGGTAGGGAATAGTGTGTCATTGAAGGAGCAGAGAAATGTCACTGGGATGCATATTTAGACTCCTTCTCTTTTGAAGACGGGGTAGAAAATAATGTTATGTATTTCCACAGACAAAATTAAAACTCTGTCCTCTAGTCGGTTTTTTCCTTTATCTATCTGGTTTTGTCTGTCTTGCTTGCCTATTACCTGTGGCTGGTCACCTGCAATAATGGTGAAATTCCACATGGTCACTGTAGGCCACCTTCAGATAAACAGTGTTGGTGTGTACGAATTTTGGTTTTTTAATAGTTAATTCTGTATGGTTCTAGATTGGTTGCCCCAGGTCATGCTCATTTATTCAGAGAGCAGCACAGGACGCACAGAGGAAGTGAGAGGCCCGTGTTGTTAGCCTTTGTTGAACTTGTCCAGAGGAACCGAGGAGGCTCTCTGCTGCCGCACTTATTATAATTCTACTGTTTTCCTATCTTTGCCAACATCTTAGATCCAATCCAGGATCAAGGAAGGGGCCTGGGTAATATTCACTGTGGGAATGCCTGTGACTTATCAGCAGTCTCTTTGAACTCTATTGCAAGCTCTTGGGTTCGTTCTAGTTACAGACCTCTGTTCTCTATAATTATGTGGGGCGGTAGTCAGAGAGGTGAGCAACAGGGCCAGTCTCACTGGGCTGTGTGGTTTGACAGCAAGACTCATGGATGCAAGAGAAGCTAGATTGTGCCTACAGAGTTCAGGGTCCTGGAGTGGTAAAGTCCATCAGTGATCAGATACAAAAGAATTGGTGGACTTGCCACATAGCAAAAGTAATTTCTAAATGGGAAGAGTTTAGACCATCAAAAAGCTAAACATCAACAACATTACTTTAAAAATCCCTGTAATTAAAAGGCCTTGGCTATGGGACATCAAGTTGGTACAGAAGCAGTGGGATGTCTTTGGTTGGCTGGACAGAGTGGCACAGGGTGTTACAAATGCACAGAGAGCTGTTGCCTAGGAAACAGTCTTAGCTTTAAACATGACCGTGGAGCTGAAGGAGGAAAGGATCCGGAGAAGTGGTGGCTTGAGATCTTTTTGGTCAGGCTGGCCCGATTTGAAGGGGGAACAGTATGTACCTGGGTCTAACTGCTTTTCAAGATAGGGCCTGGAAGAAGTAGGGACATTTAACTGCTCTGTGATCAGAACTGGTGATTGGACTGAACGTGATTTATAGAGGCAGAAGGAAGATGTCAGGCAGGAACCTGGAATCCTGGGGAAGAGAGATCTCAGGTCCTGGGAAGGATGAGGTCCCTCTGAGTGCTGTGGCCACAGAGACATAGTAAGATCATATGGGGCCTCCAGGGGCTGAGTCCCTATCTCATGGGCTCTGGGCGGTAACTCCTAGGCACAAGTACAGGCACAGGTGGGCAGTAGGCTTTTGTAGGTATAGACAAGGTTCTTTCAGTGTTGTACTAACCTCCTCCCTCCATTGTGGAGACTGAACCAAAAATCAGGGGAATGTTGGCCCCTATTCTGCTTTTCCCCTCTCCTCACTAGGAGTGAAGTGTGATGGGGGTGGACTCACACTTGCATACACTCAGGACACTGTGTTAGAGCACAGAGTGGTTGGAGCATTCCACTGTGACAGCAAAAGCCGTAAGGTCCAAGCCCAGGCTCACATGCTCTTTCTTTAACCGTGTTCAGCTCTTCCTGCTTTCCCTTAGGACTCTCTCTCCCTCAGGTATGTTAGGATTGACAGGCTGGATGGTCCTTCCCCAACCTGGGAAGGCGCCGGGTGGGCATCCTAAGCCAAGCAGTGTACTAGTAACGCGTATTGAAAAGCATAGACTCTGTTACTTACTAGGTGTGTGACCTTTCAGTGCCACAGTCACCTCATCTGAAAAGTGCCGGAAAAAAGTACCTGGCTCTAAGGTTGTGTTGGGGTTGAAATGAAGGCACACATGTAAAATTTTTACTACAGTCTCTGGTTCAGAGTGGCTGTTATACAAGTGTTAGCTTTTAAACAAAGTATTCATCCAATAACAATTTAGGGAACATCCATTATGTGTTAGGCATGTAAATACTGGGAATGAAGCAGTGAACAAGACCAGATCTGTGCTTGCATTGTAGAAGGGAGGCGATTAATAAACAAATGAGCAAATCAAAAGACAAAATAATATTAGTCAGTGAGAAGTGCTATGAAGACTATGAAAGAGGGTGACGTGATTGAGAGAGACTGTGGAACTGCTTTAGGTTGAGGGTTAGGGACAACCTCTTAAAGGAGATGACACGGAATAAAAAGGAGCCAGCCATGTGCAGGTTAGGGAAGGAGCATAACAGACAAAGGGAACAGCTTAGTCTCCAAGGCAGAAGATGCTTGACATGATTGGGAACACAGAGGACAATGCGGCTAGAACACAGAGAACGAAGGGAGAGTGGTCCGGCATGAGGTCAGAGAAGTAGGTGGGGGAACAGATGAAAAGGATCTTAGAAATTTTAGAATGTTTGCAAGAATTTGATATCTTCAAAGTGGTGTGTGAAGCCGTTAGTGAATACTAAGCGGATAACTGATATGATTTGATTTGCGCTTTAAAGAAACACTCCTATCTGCCATGTTGAACATGCATGGTACGCGAAAGGGATAGTGGAAGCAGGGAGACGAGTCAGGAGATGGGTGCGATAGTCCAGTAAGAGTCCTGGTGGCTTACACCAGGCAGAAAGGAGAGACAGCTAACAATGGTAGGTTCATTTTGGAGGTTAATTTGACAACGTATGAATGGACTGGTTCTGGGGGTTAAGGGTAAAAACTCATTTTAGGTCTTTCACTTGAGCTACTCTGTGAATATTGATACGTTTATGGGGAAACTGAGAGGGAAACAGGTTAAAGGTGAGATCTATTTTGGATATGTTAAGCTTAATATGCACATTAGGTACCTAAAAGGAGAGGGTGTGCGCAGGAGTATGGAAGAGAATGGAGTTTGAGAAAATGTCAGGGTTGGAAATATAAATATAGGTGTCAGCAGCATATAATTGGAATGTGAAGTTATGAGGCCGAATAGGAGTCCCTGGGAAGGAGCGGATGGAGACGGGAAAGGGCCTGAAATGGAGCCTTGGGTCTCATCATCATTCAGTTTGAGCAGAAGAGGAGGAGCCTGCAAAGGAGCCTGGGAAGGAGTGGCCAGTGAGCTGGGAAGAAAACAAAATCAGTGTAATTCCCTGGTTATTTGTAAACATAGAGGTCAAGAGAAGGAAGTACTTTTGAAAGCAGGGCGTGGTCAAGTCTGTTGAAAGGTCAAGTATTGTTGTCAGGCTAAGCTAGTGGAGGACTGAAAAGTGTCTCTTGGATTTGTCAATGTGGAGGGTGCTGGTGAGCTTGACAACTGGCTTCTATGGCCAGGGAGGGACAGAGCTGGGTTCATAGGTGGGTTAAGGAGAGGATGGGAATGGCGAAGTGGAGTTGGTTCTATTTTCTTTGGACTGCTCTTCCTCACCATTAGAGTAGTAAGGAGAGAAGGCAAGGAAAGACCAGTTTGTTTTTTAAGGAAGAAAGGGCAAGAGAGGTCTGCTTTTGGCTCCTGACTCTAGGCTTGCCTCAGCATACCTCAGCTCAGCAAGGGGCTGAATCATGGTTTGGGACTAAGTCTCACTGTAGTTCAGAGGCACACTGCCTCTGCATTTTTAAAAAAATCTCTGAAGAACCTTTGGGAGAGCAGGACCCTAGGTTTCTGTCACAATCTGTCTGTTTCCCTTTCTATTCACTGAGAAACCCAGCCAACACTTACCTTTAATACTGACAAGTATTAGAATATTAATTTAATTTAAAAAACTTCATTGGGGGGGTGGGCAAAGGTGTTCAATGCTAATGACACTACCTTTAACCTCAGCTTTTGGAAAGCTTTTAAGCCTGTTAGCTATATGCTTAAGCAAACTAAACAACATGACTAATTCTGTGGCCTAGTCACTGACTGATTACAACAGGAAATTTTTCTTTAGGGAAGTTTACTCTGTAGGTACATTCATCTGATGTCTAGTCATAGATAGGATATTCTTTAGACAGTGAGGCAAGAATATCATATTCTAATAATAGGCCAGTTCAACCTACAATTGTTTATTCACTTTGATTTCTTTATTCAAAGCTGTGCTTTAAAAACTAAATTATAAGAACCTTGTGTTTAAAATAGGTTTCCAACCTCGTCCCCACCCCCTCCCCAAAGGGTAAAGCCTGTTCCAGCCTGTATTCTTTACTCCACCCTGGAGGAAACTGTTAATTTCTAGATCTTTCAAGATGCCAGACTGGTTAGTCAGAGGATTTCTAAGCTTGTTCAACATGCCTCCCTCTACACTTCAATCACCACTCCTATGATTCCCCACTCCTTCAGCCTCCATTAAAAAAAAGGATCATATATAATCATATGTGTATATATATCGATATATCTATATATACATATCTATATACCTATATATAGAATATATATATGAAAATAGAAGTCAGTCTTTAAAAATATCTGCTCTATAGTTCTGTTGACATAATATCAGAGTATTAAAGATATAGGATAATAAGTTGTTATAATCAAACCTCACTTGCCTTCCAGGAATTATAAGGATTAATTAATCAATCAAATGATGTGCTCACGGCTTGCTATTATCATTGTGTTAAAGATGTAAACACAGAAAATCTTTGCTGCTGTATTAAGCCCTTCATGATCTATTATGTGTTCATTTCTTTAGTCTCATCTCGTATTCACCACCTGTTACTAAACAATCGTATCACAATTCTTTACAGCACTTCAAAGAACCAGCAGAGTTCTCTTTTGCCTCTTGGCATTTGTAAAGAATTAGTTTCTTCCCATAAGAATCCCTTCCTTTCACCTCTCCCCTTTCTAATCAATTTGGTCTGGCTAATGAGTGAGTGTTCGGGCTCACTTTTAGATGTCACTTCCTCCAGGAAGCCTTCCTTAACTACCCAAGGTTGGATTAGACATCTCTTCTACATGCTCTGAAACTCCCTGCATCATAGCACTTAGCATACTTTTTCTTTTTTAATCCTCACCCAAGGATATTTTTTTCATTGATTTTTTTTTTAGAGAGAGGAGAGGAGGGGGGCAGAGAGAGAGATGAGACACATGGATTGGTTGCCTTCCTTACATGCCCCAACCTGGGCCAGGGATGGAACCTGCCACCCAGGTATGTGCCCTTGACTAGGAATTGAACCCATGACCCTCCGGTGCTCAGACTGGTGCTCTAACCACTGAGTACACTGGTCAGGGGTTAACATACTTTATTATAGAGGTACAGACACATCTCTGGTACCAAGCCTATGGAATAGTAAGTGTTCAATACATATTCACTGAATAAATGAATGAATGAAATAACTATGATTTTTAAGTAGCAAAAAATACTTTCCTTTAATACATTCAAAAAATTACAATGGTAAGTAAAACATTAAATAGATTGCTATTTTAACTTCAGTGTAATAGTTTGTAAAGTTCTCAAAATATCACACCTGTGACCAGAGACGCTTAGCTTATTTTAGAGAACATTTTAATGTGATTTGCATGTTAATGATTTGCACAAAGTAGGTGTTCAATAAATTGATACAGAAATTGAAATGTAAGGTTTTGAGACACTTCTTGGTGGCACAAAAAGCAGAGGTATCCTCAGATGGTTTTCACATCCAACTTAGTAGCCCCATGACGTCTTCTCTGACTTGCTGCAGTGCACACACCACGCACCTTTGTGAATATTAAATGAAAACAGCCCTGCCTTCTCCTACCCCCTGGTTTCCTCCTCTCCCCCACCTCTTCAGTCAGCACCCTTGTGACGCCCAGCCTTTTGCCAGCCCCACTGGACGCATGTGTATGAGTGTCCACGGGGGTGGGGCTGCATAAGGAGAGGCAGGACTGGGCAGAAGAATGGCCTGTGCTTTGTTCTCGGCCCAGGTACACCTGGAACCCACTTGTGGCAGAGGCATGAGGCAATGCTGGCTGGGTCAGACAAACCTGAGGTCCTGGCCCATTATCTGCGTGCGGTCATTCGGGTGAAGAGGCCAGAGTAGGGAAAGTGGAGGAGAGGAAGGGGCAACTAAGGAATGCTGGCCAGGCCCCTGGGCAGGCAGGCAGGCAGTACGACAGGAAGCAGAGTCAAAGGAAAGCAAATGAACAAAACTATCCAGGCGAGGGGGCATCGTGGGCAAGAGGCTGGGAAAGAGGAGAGCCAGACCAGACCCGGCCTGTCCGAGACCTTTGTACTGAGGGCAGCTGCTGTATCCTGGGGCAACAGGAAAGAAAACACGTTTTAGTCCTAGATTCCAGCTTACGTCACCACAACAGTCAACCTTTATGGTGCATTTCTCTTCCCTGACTCCTTTATTCCTGGCTCTGAAGAGACAGAATACTGTAACCTTTATTCCTCACCTGGCATCAGAACTTTCCCCAGGATTTAGGCACTTCAGTCGTTTATCTCCACTAGCTCCCTCCCACTTGCCTAAAAACATGTTTGCTTCCCTATGCTACAAAACAGCACTAACTTCCAACAAAGCTCTTGAAGTATGTGAGGTCCATTCTCCCATCACTCCTTCCTCTGTACCTCTGTCTCCTGATTCTTACTCTGCCTCTCTAACAGGACTCCTACGTGCTGAGCACCACACAGGGTGGCCCTGTTCTCACAAGTCTGCTGACCTCCAGCAAATTGCTTAATCCCTGAACCTTTGTCTCCTCATCTGTAAAATGGGGATAATAAAAATGACCTCATGCGGTTGTTGTGATGATTAAATCCAGTGTCACTTACTTAAAGGCAGTGGAAAACTGCTATGTGCACACTTTTGTAAAATTCATGGTTTTCTCATTCCAGTAACTGCTCATTTCAAAGATATATGACTTGCTTCATGAGGGACCGAGGGCAATGCTTCCCTTCTAATTTGTGGGACTGATATAAAAATTTATTTAGGCAAGAATCACCAATGGGTGCTATAGCCAGTGGATGCAAGTTGATTGAAAAACAGAATATTAACAAACTCCAAGTGTATATATATATATATATATATATACATATATATATATATATATATATATATATGGCTAATATGCTAGGTGTCTGACCATCTGACCGGTTGCTATGACGCACACTGACCACCAGGGGGCAGATGCTCAATGCAGGAGCTGATGAGCTGCAGTGACTTGGCAGCGACAGTTCTCGGGTGACACACCCAGAAACCAGAGAGGAGGGAGCCCGATTCCTTGCAGGGCTGCGCAATTCCACCTTTGGCTATGGGTAATAGTTTTGCTGGGGCACTATTGGCCTCCAATCTGGTTTACTGCACACTTGCCTTTGCGTTACACACTCTGTATGACAGCAACTTTGCAGAGTGCCCTCTCGTACTCCTGGACCCCTCAGGGGACGTCAGAGAGCTGGTTTCCGCCTGATCCCTGCAGGCCAGACCGAGGGACCCCCACCTGCCAGAAGGACCCTGCTCACTCCGCAGATACCCTTTGAGCCATGGTGCCCCAGGTGCAGCTGGCCTGGGAGGGACCACCGGAGGTTGGCTCCAGGGCGTGTCCAGCCCTATCGCCCAGTCCTGCCCTGCTGGCCACCTTCTAATTAATTTCTTTTCAATGTGTACAAATCCGTACACTGGGTCAGTAGTTTTTTAATAATGTATAAATCTAGTGGGAACCACCTAATCAAATTATCAAATTCTGCATCCCTCTTGACATGACACAATGTGAATTGTATATTAATTATTATATTTGGACAAAAAGTCTAAATTGAAAAATAGTGCTAGAAACAATAAAATGTAAATCACTAAAAATAGTGAAATGTAGAAATTAAAAATTATTATTTTTATTTAATTTTCAGCTGGTAGTTTTATGTTTGTGAGAATCCCTGTATTATGCCAAACATTTTTAGGACAGTATTTAATATAGCCCTCAAACAGTGCTGAGAGATTGATGTCATTATGCTCTATTACAATGGAGGAAATAACTTGTTTGAGGTTGATAAGTAGAGGAACTTGAGTTTGACAAGATTCTCTATAACAGCGAATCCCATGTGCTTTCCATTCAATGTTATTATACTTCAAATTACAAAGTGCTACACCTCACTCTCCTTGCCTTTATTTCTTCCTTGCGTACTTTTCCAAAAGAAAATACTCCTAACCAGCTTTGAGAACACCAGTGAATAAATATTCATCCCTCAGTTTGTACTGGTTTTGTGGAAGTTCATTGCCCCCATCCTAATCTTGAAGGCCGTCACTGACCACTGTTTCCCACTGTCCTCCCCGAGCCTCCCTGACTCCTGATTTCCATCTCCCTGGGGGCCACTGAGCTGGGTGCTGAGCTGCCCAGTCGGAGATCCTCCAGCTGTTGCCCCAGTTGCCGGCACTTTGCTTTGGCTTGGTTCCTGCTACTTGATTCCTCATAGTCCTGTCCCCAGGACCTAGAACTCTGACCTGGAACCCAAAGTGGCTGGGCCCCTGTCACTGCCCAGATGAAGTCCACTGAATGTATTCTCAGGGATCACAGAAGCTAGATTCCCCACTCTTGGCTCTGCTCACTTGTTGGGAACCCCACAATTTGCTGTTGTTTAAATCACAACTAAACTTGTCACATTTTATTTTAACTCTAGACCCATTATTCACCCTTGTCTGGCCTAGAGGACAGAAGTGCTGTGTCCCTGTTATTCTCTTTTCCTCTGCCTCATTCCCCAGTCCCAAATATCTCTTTTCATGCATTTAGAGATTTACATTCCCCTAAATAGATTGGTTTTTGTTAATTTAATTATGATCAATTATTAATAATTTCCTTCTCTCAAAAGCAATAAATGTTTATTATGGGAAAATAAGAAGATCAAAGAACATCCATAATTCTACCACACTTCAAACAAGACAAGAAAGGACTATTACCTGGGATTATGGAATTCAATTGCCTACCGATAATCACTACCCACTTTGGGGTATATCCTGCCAAACTTCTTAATGCATATTTATATAATGTCTACATTTTTTTACACACTGTGTATTAAAACCTGCCTTTTCATTTATTGTATTTTTGGCATCCTTACAGGTAAATATCCATTTTTTTAATAATACTGAAGATTTTCCTCTCCCTTTTTTTTTAAAAAAAATATGTTTTATTGATTTCAAAGAGAGAAAAGGAGGGAGAGAGAGATATAAACATCAATGATGAGAAAAAAAATCATTAATCAGCTGCCTCCTGCACGCCCCACACTTGGGGGTCGAGCCCACAACCTGGGCATGTGCCCTGACAGGGAATCAAACCATGACCTGGTTTACAGGTCGATGCTCAACCACTGAGCCACCCCTCCAGGCAAAGTTTTTTTCTCTCTTGATACTGTGTGAAATGAGGGCATTTGTGGAATTTGCACAAATTCTACAAATTGTGATTGAGATCATCACCAGAATCCTGCTGCCAGGAAGAACCATGAAGGACCTTTTTATTAAGACAGCAGGGATGACAGCCAATGTGACTCAAGCGGAATGGGGTTCGCTATGGATCTATGTGCACATTTCCATGTTACTTTTATAAAGTGAAACAAGAGCTGAAATGTCTATTTCTTACTTCAGGTACGTTATTATAAAATACAATCTATTTTTAAAGTTGCTTCAAGTACAGTCCTTAAGTACAGAGTCTTATTGAATTATTTCTATGGGAAGGCTTGTGAGACTCCAATATGCTTCATAGACGATCCAGCTGGGCCCTGGGCAGTGAGCTCAATGGTTAGAGCGTCAGACTGCACACCGAAGGGTCACAGGTTCAATTCCTGGACAAGGGTATGAACCTGGGTTGTGGGTTTGCTCCCCACCCTCAGTTGGGGTGTGTGGAAGAGGTAACCAGTTTCTCCCTCCCTCTCTCCCAGAAAAGCAATGGAAGAAATATCCTTAGCTGAGGATTAACAAACAAAAAACAGAAAAGAGAAGAAAGAAAAGAAAACTAAAAAGAGCTAGCTGGAACAGTGAGATGTTGCAGCTCTTTGCTTCTCCGGTATGAAAACTCCATGCCTATATTTCAGTTGGCTGCATTCTCTGTGGACAATAACCCATGTTCTTCAGGTGCTCTGTGGGAAAGGACTATCCCTCTATATTTACAATGTAATCTGAGAATAAATCTCTGGGTGCCCAGAAACATGACCACTGAAATTTACTGAGGTATATACCATTGTGGTAGATTGTGTGTTCCAAAGAGGGTACATGAGGGTGTGTATTTCATCCCATTGTTCTTCCTACAATGTTTTTGGTAAGGTCCAACTGACAAATGGTGTCTGTGTTTCATACCTAAGGAAATAGCCAAGGTTTTGTGACAGCTCCAATCTATTCCTTTGTGGAAATGATGCTGTATGATTTTTTTTTTATTGCTTAAAGTATTACAAAGAGTATTACATATGTCTCCTTCCCCCCCCCACCCCCACCTGCCCTTGACAATCCCCTGGCCGCCCCTACCCCCCAGTGTCTTATGTCCATTGGTTATGCTTATATGCATGCATACAAGTCCTTCGATTGATCTCTTACCCACCCCCCTCCTGCCCTCCCACCCTCCCTGGCCTTCCTGCTATAGTTTGACAGTCTGTTCTAGGCAGCTCTGCCTCTGTATCTATTTTTGTTCATAAGTTTATAATGGTCTTTATTATCCAGAAATGAGTGAGATCATGTGGTATTTTTCCTTCATTGACTGGCTTATTTCACTTAGCATAATGCTCTCCAGTTCCATCCATGACGTTGCAAATGGTAAGAGTTCCTTCTTTTTCACAGCAGCATAGTATTCCATCGTGTAGATGTACCACAGTTTTCTAATCCATTCATCTACTGATGGGCACTTAGGCTGTTTCCAGATCTTAGCTATGGTGAATTGTGCTGCTATGAACATTGGGGTGCATATATCCTTTCTGACTGGTGTTTCTGGTTTCTTGGGATATATTCCTAGAAGTGGGATCACAGGGTCAAATGGGAGTTCCATTTTTAGTTTTTTGAGGAAACTCCATACTGTCTTCCATAGTGGCTGCACCAGTCTGCATTCCCACCAGCAGTGCACAAGTGTTCCTTTTTCTCCACATCCTCTCCAGCACTTGTCGTTTGTTGAATTGTTGATGATAGCCATTCTGACAGGTGTGAGATGGTACCTCATTGTTGTTTTAATTTGCATCTCTCGGATGATTAGCAACTTTGAGCATGTTTTCATAGGTCTCTTGGCTTTCTGAATGTCCTCTTTTAAAAGGTGTCTATTTAGGTCCTTTGCCCATTTTTTTGATTGGATTGTTTATCTTCCTTTTGTTGAGTTGTATGAGTCCCCTATAAATGTTGGAGGTTAAACCCTTATCAGTGATAGCATTGGAAAATATGTTCTCCCATGTAGTGGGCTTTCTTATTGTTTTGTTGATGGTTTCTTTTGCTGTGCAGAAACTTTTTATTTTGATGTAGTCCCATTTGTTTATTTTCTCTTTAGTTTCCAATGCCCTAGTATCTGTATCGGTGAAGAAATTGCTTCGGCATATGTCTGAGATTTTCTTGCCTTTGGATTCTTCTAGTATTTTTATGGTTTCCCGTTGTATATTTAAGTCCTTTATCCATTTTGAGTTTGTATGGTGTAAGTTGGTGGTCTAGTTTCATTTTCTTGCATGTATCTGTCCAATTTTCCCAACACCATTTATTGAAGAGACTATATTGACTCCATTGTATGGTCTTGCCTCCTTTGTCAAATATTAATTGAGCGTATTGGTTGGGGCTCATTTCTGGGCTCTCTATTCTATTCCATTGATCTATATGTCTGTTCTTGTGCCAGTACCAGGAAGTTTTGAGAACAGTGGCTTTGTAATACAGCTTGATATCTGGTATTGAGATCCCACCTACTTTGTTCTTTCTCAGGATCGCTGCAGCTATTCGGGGTCGTTTTTTTATTCCAGATGAATTTTTGGAGAGTTCGTTCTAGGTCTGTGAAATATGCCATTGGTATTTTAATGGGAAGTGTGTTGAATTTATAGATTGCTTTGGGCAGTATTGACATTTTAATGATGTTGATTCTACCAATCCAAGAACATGGTATGTTCTTCCATCTCTTTATGTCTTCCTCTATCCCTTTTTTCAACGTCCTGTAGTTTTCTGAGTAGAGGTCTTTTACCTCTTTAGTTAAGTTTATTCCTAGGTAGCTTAATTTTTTTGGTGCGATGGTAAATGGGATTGCTTTTTTAGTTTCTCTTTCTGCACATTCACTATTGGTGTATAGAAATGCCATAGATTTCTTGGCATTAATTTTGTATCCTGCTACATTGCCGAATTCTTTTATTAAGTCTAATAGTGTATTGATGGAGTCTTTAGGGTTTTTTAAGTATAATATCATGTCATCTGCAAATAAGGACAGTTTTACTTCTTCTTTTCCAATTTGGATGCCTTTTATTTCTTCTTCTTGTCGAATTGCAATGGCTAATACTTCCAGTACTATGTCAAACAGGAGTGGTGAGAGTGGGCATCCCTGTTTTGTTCCTGTTCTTAGGGCAAATGGTGTTAGTTTTTGTCCATTGAGTATGATGTTGGCTGTGGGTTTGTCATATATGGCTTTTATTATGTTGAGGTATGATCCTTCAATTCCCACCTTGCTGAGAGTTTTTATCAAAAATGGGTGTTGAATTTTGTCAAATGCTTTTTCTGCATCAATTGATATGACTATGTGGTTTTTTTCTTTCAATTTGTCTATGTGATGTATCACGTTTATTGATTTGCGGATATTGTACCATCCTTGCATCCCTGGGATAAATCCTACTTGGTCGTGGTGTATGATCTTTCTGATGTACTGCTGGATCCGATTTGCTAAGATTTTGTTGAGGATTTGGGCATCTATGTTCATGAGGGATATTGGCCTGTAATTCTCTTTCATTGTGTTGTCTTTACCTGGTTTTGGTATTAGGGTGATGCTGGCTTCATAGAATGAGCTTGGAAGTGTTCCTTCCTCTTGGATTTTTTGTAGTAGTCTGAGGAGGATAGGTTTTAGTTCTTCCTTGAATGTTTGGCAAAACTTCCCTGTGAAGCCGTCTGGTCCTGGGCTTTTGTTTGCTGGAAGCTTTTTGATGACTGCTTCAATTTCTTCCATAGTTATTGGCCTGTTGAGATTTTTAGATTCTTCCTGATTAAGTTTTGGAATGTTGTATTTTTCTAGGAATATGTCCATTTCCTCCAGGTTGTCTAGTTTGTTGTTGGAGTAGAGTTGTCCATAGTATTTTTTAACAATCATTTGTATTTCTGTGGGATCTGTTGTTATTTCGCCTCTATCATTTCTGATTTTGTTGATTTGGGTCCTTTCTCTTTGCTTCTTGGTGAGCCTGGCTAGAGGTTTGTCAATCTTGTTTATCCTTTCAAAGAACCAGCTCTTGGTTTCATTGATTTTCTGTATAGTTTTTTTGGTCTCTATGTCATTTATTTCTGCTCTAATCTTTATTATCTCCTTCCTTCTGCTCACTCTGGGGTTTTCTTGTTGCTCTCTTTCTAATTCTTTGAGTTGTAGAGTTAGATGATTTACTACCATTTTTTCTTGTTTGTTGAGATAGGCCTGTAGAGCTATAAACTTCCCTCTCAGGACTGCTTTCATTGTGTCCCAAAGGTTTTGGATTGTTGTGTTTTCATTGTCATTAGTTTCCAGGATGTTTTTAATTTCTTCTTTGATCTCATTGGTAACCCAATCAATATTTAATAACATGCTATTCAGCTTCCAAGTGTTTGAGTATTTTGAGTTGTTTTTATTGTAGTTTATTTCTAATATTATGGCCTTGTGGTCTGAGAAGATGCTTGGTATGCCTTCAATCTTCTTGAATTTGGGGAGACTTTGTTTGTGACCCAATATGTGGTCTATTTTTGAAGATGTCCCACGAGCACTTGAGAAGAACGTATATTTTGTGGCTTTGGGGTGAAGTGTTCTGAAGATGTCAATTAAGCCCATCTGATCTAGTCAGTCATTTAGGATTGCCGTTTCTTTGCTGAGTTTTTGTCTAGCGGATTTATCCAGTGATGTCAGTGGTGTATTAAAGTCCCCTACTATGATTGTATTGTTGTCGATCTCTCCCCTGATATCTTCCAGGAGTTTTCTTATGTATGTGGGTGCTCCTGCATTGGGTGCATATATGTTTATCAGGGTTATATCCTCTTGTTGTATTGATCCCTTTAGTATTATGGAAGGCAGCTATGCTCACCACTATACCACCAACGCCAACCCTTTAGTATTATGAAGTGGCCTTCCTTATCTCTTGTTATGGCCTTCACTTTGAGGTCTATTTTGTCCGATATAAGTATTGCTATCCCAGCTTTTTTTTCATTTCCATTTGCCTGAAAGATATTTTTCCATCCCTTTACTTTCAGTCTTGTGAGTCCCTTCTAATGAGGTGGGTCTCTTGTAGACAGCAAATATATGGGTCATGTTTTTTTATCCATTCAGCCACTCGATGTCTTTTGATTGGACCATTTAGTCCATTTACGTTTAAAGTTATTATTGAAAGGTACTTGTTTGCAGCCATTTCCATTTTTTTGTGTGGCTGTTTTCTTTCTGGGCTTTTTAGTTCTTCTTTTTACACCAGTCCCGTTAGCATTTCTTGCATTGCTGGCTTGGTGGTGATAAACTCCCTTAGCCTTTTTTTTCCTGTGAAACTTCTTATTTCCCCTTCAATTTTGAATGATAGCCTTGCTGGATAGAGTATTCTTGGATTCAGTCCTTTGCTTTGCATCACTTTGTAAATTTCTGTCCATTCTTTTCTGGCCTCATGTGTTTCTGTTGAGAAATCATTTGATAATCTGATGGGGGATCCTTTGTAGGTAACTCTCTGTTTCTCTCTTGCAGCCTTTAAGATTCTGTCTTTGTCTTGTACATTTGCCAATCGTTATTATGACGTGTCTTGGTGTGGGTCTTTTGGGGTTCATCTTGCCTGGGACTCTCTGTACTTGTGTAACTTTTTTCTTCCCCATATCTGGGAAGTTTTCTGACATTATTTCTTCAAATAGATTTTCTAATCCTTGCTGCTCTTCTTGTCCTTCTTGCAGCCTATTATGTGTATGTTACTTCGTTTCATGTTGTCCCAAAGCTCCCTTAGGCTCTCCTCCTGCTTTTTAATTTTTTTCTCCAGTTGCTGTTCAGATTGAGCTTGTTTCTCTGCCTTATCTTCTAATTCACTAATTTGGTCCTCTGCTTCTTCTAGTCTGCTGTTGAAACTTTCCATGGTGTTTTTTTATTGTAGCTATATCACTTTTCATTTCTTCCTGATTCTTGCATAGGTTTTTGATTTTCTCATCCATCTGGTGAATGAATTGTACAACCATTATTCTGAATTCTTTTTCTGTCATGTTGCATGCTTCAACTTCATTAATGTCCTTTCTTGGTGACTCCTCATTGTCTTTCCTCTGGGTGTTGTGTCATCTCTTCATTCTGATTATCTCCCAATGGTTCAAACGTCCAGTTGCGTGGGCCTGGGCCGTGTGCAGTGGGAGCCTCCCGCCACCCTAGTGTCACTGAAGAGCTCTGACACTAAGATGTGTGGTTGTTGTGGGTTGGTGGAAACCAGGCTCACTCAGAGTCAGTGTTGTCAGCACTCAATGTGGCCTCGTGCGCGCCCTTAGAATCAGGGACCCTGCCTGCACCGTGCTGAAACAGAGACCCCCCTGAAGCGTGTTGAAAACCAGAGCCCCCTAGCGTGTGCCAGGAGTCAAAGTTCCCCAAGAATCCAGTATCAGAGTCTCTGTTGCGTGGTGCGACCTTGCCTTGAGAATCAAGGTCCCTGTGTGCCCTTGCACCAGGAATTGGAGTCACTGGCTCTTAGTATGAATGCACAGGAAATCAGGATCTCAGGTGCAGGTGATAAGAAACACAGTGAAGTCACTGGTGCTTGGTGCTGCCTCCTCCCCAGAGAATCGGGGTCCCTGGGCCTGTGATATGCAGGACAAATTCCTGGTGTTCGCGCGATTGCTCCCAGCCCAGGGCTCAGAAGCAGGCAGTGTGAGTAGGATCAGTTCCTGGTATTCAGCGTTTGCTCCCAGCCCAGGGCTCCTGGGGCAGGCAGTGCGAGCAGGACCAGATCCCGGTGTTCACGGGATTGCTCCCAGCCCAGGACTCCTGAACCCGGCCCTATGCGGGATCAGTTCCAAGGTGCTCACGCACTTCCAGGCCAAAGTTCCTGCAGCGCTGAGGCCCCGGCAGGGGTGGGTCTATCACGGCCGTGGGCAAACTACGGCCCGCGGGCCGGATGTGGCCCGTTTGAAATGAATAAAACTATTGAAAAAAAAGACCGTACCCTTTTGTGTAATGATGTTTACTTTGAATTTATATTAGTTCACACAAACACTCCATCCATGTTTTTGTTCCGGCCCTCCGGTCCAGTTTAAGAACCCATTGTGACCCTCGAGTCAAAAAGTTTGCCCTCCCCTGGTCTATCCGTTACTCTGGCGCTGCCCATGAGCCTGGGGGGAGGGGGGATAGGATCTGTTACTCACGGATCTGCAGCGGGGATTTCTGAACTTTTGGTGTCCGCAGCTCTGTAGCTGTGGTCACAGGTCTCTCTCCCCAGTGGCTGCAGGGTCCTGGTATGCGTCTGAGATCAGACTGGGTGGTGCTGAGGCCAGGATCCTAGTCTCAAGCAGCTCTGTTTCCCAAGATGGCGTGGTCGCCGTGCCCGTGCTGGCCGCCCAGGAGTGTCCGCGCAGGGAGCGGGACTCCACCGCCTAAGACTGCCCGGTTTAGCAGCCCCTTAGAAGACCTGCAGAATCTAACTGTCCCTAGCTCCTACACACACACCACACACGTCCACACACTCCTCTATCACTTCCTTGCTCTCTCACACTCTCTCCCTCCCTACCTTCCTGCTGGTCGCCATTTCCCCCCTCTGATGCTGTATGATTTTATGAGGTGAGTTCATAATAGGAGAAAGCATCCATGAGCTTGCTCCCTCAACACATACCTTGGGAGCCCTGATCCTACATATAGGAAGTCCATCCAGGTACCCCCCAGCCACCAAGCTGGGAAGAGTAGTGGAAAGGCCTCTTAGAGATAGAAAAATAGATAAGGAGTCCCAGCTGTGCCAGCCATCATCTGTTTGAGTGTTCTGGCATCCACTGCCAGATGTGGAAGTGAGCCAGGAAAATCTATAGATCTTGAAAGAATCAAAAGTAACACCCCAGCCCTAACCGGTTTGGCTCAGTGGATAGAGCGTCAGCCTGCGGACTGAAAGGTCTCAGGTTCGATTCTGATCAAGGGCATTTACCTTGGTTGTGGGCACATCCCCAGTAGGAGGTGTGCAGGAGGCAGCTGATCGATGTTTCTCTCTCATCGATGTTTCTAACTCTCTATCCCTCTCCCTTCCTCTCTGTAAAAAATCAATAAAATATATATTTTTTAAAAAAGTAACACCCTATAGGGCATGCATTACTCCCATGGAAAACAAGTCCCATTGAAAGTAAGCTCACTGTAAAACATTACAAATCATGCAAGGAAGCACGCCACCACAAATATGACTCAGCAAGTGCAACAAATGGAAGAATTTACACTCTATCAACGATAGAAAATAGAACAATTTGAAAGAGACTTTTATATAAATATGTTTAAAATGGTCAAAGAGATAAAGAAAAGAATAGACTTTAAGATAAAAGTAAGATATTGTGAAAAAAAGAACAGGTACTCTTGAAAAAGTATGAAATGAAAATTCTAGAAACGTAAATAAATAAGCATTCAATAGACACACTAAAGGGTAGAAAATATAGCTGCAAAGAGAGTTAAGGAAGTGGATGATATATTTGAGAAAATTCTCCAAGATCAACACAAAGAAGTAAAAAGATGGAAAACATGAAAGAAAAACTAAGACATGGAAGATAAAATGAGAAACTCCAACTCTTATCTAATGTGTTCCGGAAAGATAAAACAGATAAAAATGCATGGGATATTTGAATTATGTAAAGGCTGAAAATTTTCCAAAACTGAAGAACTTTAGTTTAAAAATTCATACCAAGTCCTGAACAAGATATCTAAAAACAAAACCCACCTAGATACTAATCAGTAATGTAAACATCAAGTGGGGGAAAAATTTTAAGTTACTATAGAGAAAAAAATCCATAAAGAAATAACGAGACTGACTGCAGACTTCTAATTGTCAACAATAGATGCCAGAAGGTAAGCAGGTGGTAACTTCAAGGTGTTGGTGTCAATAATGTCAACTTAGAATTCCTTAGTTGATAAAATTATGATTCAAGAATGTGAAAGAAAATAGAATGAGTGTGATATACAAAGACATAAGGAGAATTTTACTCACAGATATGATGGGGGAAAGAATACTAATGTATTTCACTAAGATACAAATTGATCCTTGTAGAAAAGAATGAGATACAAAAACAAATAGTAAGGATAAACATTGATAAAATACTTTGAAAAAATTAATTAAATAATGACTATGAAAGTAGTAACAGTGATGATTAATTTAGTAAATAATTTAAAACAAATGGGGAATTAAAAACACTGGATAGCAATACATAGTTTATAGGAAAGTTGGGAGTTAAGGTGCTTTATTTATTTTTGTTTGTATAAGATTACCTTTAAAGGAAGGGAATGATGATATTGACTAATCTTGGCTGTTAAGTATAAATGTTAATATTTTAAGGGTAACTGCTAAGAATTGAAATAGATGGTATAAATTCCTAATCAGTAGAAGTGTTTAGAAAATGGAGTAAACTAAAGACAAATTCAGTTAATAGAATAGAAAGCAAGAAAGGAGAAAAACTCAGGTAAAGTAAAAGAAAGATAAATAAATATGACATGAGAGGGTGGTAATAAGTCCAAAGATGGTGATCATAATGTAACAGTGAATGCTAGTTTTCACCAGAATCTATTCTCGTCTTCCATAGTAATAGTTCTGTGGTTGGGACATGGCTGCCTGGGTAGTGGCCTCATATTCCTACTTCTTGATCATAGATGTGGCCATGTAAATACGCTCTGGTCAGTGGGAATGAGCAGATGAGAGGTGTGTCACTCGGGGCCTAGACCTTAAGAAGCTGGGCTCGTGCTCCTTCATGCCCTCTTCCTCCTTCAGTGCATTGGGACTCCCTGACAAGTCTCTACCACATAAATAAAGGCAATGCCCTAGCAGTGGTCGTCAACCTGCAGCTCGCGAGCCACATGCGGCTCTTTGGCCCCTTGAGTGTGGCTCTTCCTAAGCCTTAGGAGTACCCTAATTAAGTTAATAACAATGTACCTACTTATATAGTTTAAGTTTTAAAAATTTGGCTCTCAAAAGAAATTTCAGTCGTTGTACTGTTGATATTTGGCTCTGTTGACTAATGAGTTTGCCGACCACTGCTAGGGTATGGAATAGCAATACCGAGCAAAGGCGTGACCCCACAACCTGGACCATGACTATTTCAAGAGACAGATATATATTGAGCTTGGAGAAAGGCAGGGAGAAAGGATTTCTTTCTTATAATAACCTTTGTCCTAATTAATATAGATGATAAATAAAAATGGATTAAAATAGATTACTAAAAGGCAGATTCTCAGAATGAGTTAATAACATTGAAAATCAGCTATTATTTACAGAACACACTTAAAACATAATGACTCAGAATGGTTGAGATTAAAGAGATGGAAAGATATATACTAGGCAACCACTAACAAAAAGAAAGCGATTGCATCATACAAAATAGAATTTGAGCTGAAAAAAACCCACAATGAACAGATAAACATGTAATAAACTTAACTAGGCAAACTGGGTTATACTAGTAGTCCTGGATTTGTGATTTGGGCAAATTGCTTTGTTCTTTTCTAGTTTCAGTTTATATCTCTATAAAAGGTAATAATATTGGCAGAATCAAAATTAAATGAGATGACACATGGGAATCTGATTTTCTACAGCCATAAATATAGTAATAAAATTTTATCACATATTAATACATTTACTGAGCACCTTCTATGCATCAGAAACTGTACTGAGAATTAGGAAAATGGAGGCAAATCAGTTATATTTGTCATCAGAGAGATTATATGTAAAAATTAGTTTAATAGCCTGGCTGGTTGCTCAGTGGTTAGAGCATTGGCCTATGGACTGAAGGGCCTGGGTTGCCCGCTCGATCCCCGGGGGGGATGTGCAGGAGGCAGTCTATCAATGATTCTCTCTCATCATTGATGTTTCTATCTTTCTCTCTCCCTCTCACTTCCTCTCTGAAATCAATAAAAACATATTTTTAAAAATCTATAATAATAAAAGTATAATATGCAAATCGACTGAATGACTAAACAGCAGAACGACCGTCTGGACGACCTTCTGAACGACCACGCTATGACACACATTGGTGCCAGGCAAACCTAGGTGGGTGTGATGCGATTGGTCAGGAGGGCCTGGCCATTCCCCCACCATCACCCCGCAGAGGGAGGCCCAGGCCACCCGGCAGGCAGTGCTATGGCAGATGGACGGGGCCTCCCTCTGCTGGGCAATCAATCACAGAGCCCCTTGATAAATTGCCCCACAGAGGGAGGCCCAGGCCACCCGGCAGGCAGCGCTATGGCCGATGGGCGGGGCCTCTCTCTGCGGGGTAATCAATCTGGGGGGCCACAATCGATCGCCCTACAGAAGGAGGCCCCGACCACTGGCTAGCGATGGTGTGGTGGGTGTGCGGGGCCAGCCAGAGATTGTCCTGCAGAGGGAGGCCCAGGCCAGCCAAGTGATTGCACCCCATGGCTGTCGCCCGTAGAAGGAGGTGACTGGTGGTGGGGGTTGCACTGCACAGATGTCAAGCAGTGGCAGCCGGGGAAAGGAAAGCCTGGATAGGAGGCCCGGATCTCCCGCCAGGCCTAGGGACCCTACCTGCGCACACATTTCGTGCACTGGGCCTCTAGTAGTTTAATAAAGTCTTCTAAGGCATTATGGTGGGGAGAGGGTACATTTAGTCTAGAAAGAGTGGCCAGCTCTAACCTGCAGCAGGCTCAAAAGATTTTATCAGGAAGGTGACTCTCAGGCTGAATTTTGAAAGATGAGTAGGTGTTTGGACATGCTGGAGTAAGAAAAAGGGCATTCCATGAGAGGGCACAGAATAAAAGTGGCTTGATAGGGAGCTATCAGGACTTTATCCTACAGGCAATGGGGAGCCTTTGAAGGGTTATTGAGGGAATGACTCCCTCGGTTTTGTACTTGTATTCTAGAAGTTCAAAATGTAAGAGATGGCAGGGGTAGAGGTGTCCCTAGCTTAGAGGCAGTGAGGCTAATAAGGAAAATAATACAATGTTTCAGGGGTTTGAAACAAAGGACCTGAAACCAGGAAAAGCCGTGAAATGGGGGGAAGGAAATAGAAACATGTGGAGTGAGGGAGAAGGAGGAGCCTGGGACGATTTTCAGATTTCTCCTTTGGGTGTCTGGGGGGATTGTGGAGACATTTTACTGAGAGAATGAGACTAGAGAGAGAAGCCAACTGGCAGGAAAGTTAACTTTCTGAGGTTAAGGCCCCTGGGACATCTGGGTAGAAATTTCTGGAAAGAAGTTGCCTTTCCAGAACTGGAGATCTGGGATAGGAATGGGAATTTATGAGTTAGCACATGGTTGGTAGTTGAAGTCATGGGTGGACTGGATAGACCAGGAAGCATTAGAAACAGATCAAGGGCAGACTATTTGGGCACTGCAACAGGGAGGGGCAGCAAAAGGGGCTGGGGAAGAAATGGTTAGAGGACTTGGAGACTGATTTGTCACAGGAGCCAATGGAAGGGATAATTTCAAGGATAAAAGTCTGGTCCCCAATGGCAAATGCTGCAGATAGGATAAGTAAGAAGAGAATTGAAAAGAAAAAAAACAAAAAACAAACCAAAAACCAAAAACAAAAAAACCCCACAAACTCCAAACCCAATGGTTTAGAACATTTTCAAAGCCACAGATGACCTTTGTCAGGGTCTCCTGTGTAATGGTTGCTGTAGAAGTTGGGTTGGAGGGAAGAATGAAAGGCAGATTAAGAAGTGGATGTGAGATTAGTAACAGGAGTTGATCTCCCAAAGAGCTTGGATGTGAGGAGGTGAGGACTGTGGAGGCAGACTTGATTCAACTGTTTTCTATTTGTTTTTAAAATGTGATTAATTTTTGACATGATTAGGGGCCATGGGACGGTAATGACAGAAAGGGCCTTGAAAGTCCAGGAGAGGAAATAACCTGTGAAAACCCATCTTGGACAGGAATAGATGCAAATAGACTCAGATACCAGAAAGATGATCGGGAACGCTATTGTAACGCTTTCAAAGGTTGGGGGAAGGTGACTTCCACGTATTGAGCATTACACTGCGAGCCAGCCCCTTGCCCTCCCCCGAATGCACTGCTCGAACTGGAAGGCAGATCGACTCCTTAGCGGGTTTTCTTTTCAGGAAACCGTTAATGATGCAAAACGAATTCAAAGAAGCTCAAGCTTAACCCCACTTGCAGAAAGGAACCGATCTGCAATATTTTTAACCTCACAATGAATACACCGGCCCTGGCGCAGTTGGCTCGAGAGCGGCTCTGAGTGCATTTTCTCTCTTGCTCTGTTCAAGTCGGGTACTGTCCAGTGTGATTTCGTCCAAGCCTCAGCGCCCGGAGGCGAGGAGGTGCCTGTCGCGTGGGCAGCCGGCGTTTGGAGTTGGCAGCCGCCGGGAGCGGGAGAGGGAAAGAGGGGCGCTGAGGCTCCGGCGGGGCTCGCGACCACCGCCGCTCCAGTCGCCAGCGCGCCGGCCGGCCCAGCCCGGGCTTTCCCGCCGCCTGCTCCCGGGGGAGGCCTCTCGTGGGCGCCCGGTGCCAGTGACCACCGGCGGCCGCTTTCGCTTCTGTGCCTTATAAGGCCTGACAGGGGGGTCACGTGCGTCCCGGGCGGCCCGCCGGGAGGAGGGGGCGGCAGGGGAAGGGGCGGGAAGCGGGGAGGAAAAGGGGAGGGAGCGGGGGGCGGAGGAAGGAGCGAGGGGCGGATTCTGCGGCCGTGGGAGGCGGCGGCGGCGGCCGCGGCAGGGAGCGGATCGCGCGGAGCTGGATCGAGGAGGTGGAGGAGGAAGGGACCGGCGCGGGGGTGGGAGAGCGCAGCGCGGCGGAAGCCGGAGACGGCGGGAGGGCCGGTGGCTGGCCCCCGGCGGGAGCCGGGGCGGCGGCAGCAGCGGCCGAGAAGACTGCGGCGAGGGAAGCGCATCCAGCGTCCCCGGCGGCGGCCCGGTTCTGCGCGCTCGGGCGGCCGGCGGGCGCGGGCCGGCGCGATGGAGCCGCAGCACGTGCGCCCCGCGCCCGGCGCCTGCAGCCCGGCCTGCGAGGAACCGGTGGGTACAGCGCCCGCGCCCACCCTCTTCCACTTCTACGCTGCCCTCCCCCCCTCCCGGGCCGGGTTCCGTTCAGGAAATGGCCCGGGATGAGGTCCCCAGCTGCTTCCCAGCCGGGGCAGCGCTTCCTCCGCTGCTGGGGCTCCTCCTCGCGCGCCGCCCGGAGCGCCTTTGTCCCGCCAGCCGCGGCTCTTCCCGAGGGGCCGCCGGCTAACCGCTGACGACGGCCCTGGGAGGACCGTTTCCGCGCTTCGCCGATTTCTCAACTTTGAAAGTTGGTTTTAGAGCGTCGTGGGCTGGGAGGAGGAGAGCAGAAGCCCCGGCTCTGGGATCAGCGTGTGGGGCGCGGAGCCGGGTCTCCGCTACCGAGACCGCGCCCTGGCCGTCACCTGGGCGCGCAGGTTCCCGGGGACGGGCGCTCGGGGAGGCTGCTCGCAGCTGGCAGCCCGGAACCACGCCTCCGACTCCTGTGCGCCGCTAATGCCCCGGGCTTTGCTAGGGTTCAAGGGTTTTGTCAGGGATGAAGCGGGAAGCTAACCTCGATTTCTCTGCACATGCAACGCGGAGGTTGGGTAATGTTAGGGACCGAGAGTAGTGTATGCGTGTTCTCTGTGCTAGGGTGGATAAGGAGGAGGAGACGGGGGCGGGGAGGGGGGGGGCGGCTTTGGAGCTCTTCCCTCAACTCCTTCAACTTCCTTCTTTCTTCCAACCGAGACAGTCAGAACCACCTCACAACCCTCCAGGGATTCTCTCCCGAAATCCCCGGCTCACTCAGAGCTCTGTAAACCTCCGTGGGCTGCCTTTACCCTGGCATCGGATTTTGCCTCTCCATGCCCTGCTTACTCCGTCTTAGTTGAAATTCCTGGACCTCTTTGAAAAGCCTCGTCCAAAATTTCTGGCCTCACCCGTGTTGTTTTCAGCAACGTGTTCAAGTTGCTCTTTTCCCAGGGACTCGGCGTGTCTGCTCCGGCTGGCCCCCTACCTGCTGAGAGCGTCTAGGTCAGGTGCCAGGCTTGGTTCTCCTTTTTCTTTGCGAATATGTACACTCCCTGCTCCTTTGTCCCGAGTACGATTCTCTGCCTCCTGTTTTCCGACCTTTCATAAGTGTCCTTGGACTCTGATCCTTCTGTATCTGCAGCTGTCTTTGCTTTTGTAAATTTGAACATGTTGTTAGGTTGCCCATCTGCTCAGATTCTATTGTGATTATCACTGGAGATCAAATTATTCTTGAAATTGAACATACAATATAGTTTTGAAGTTTAAGTCAAAGATCACTAAGAACTAAACTCAGGGACTGACCTGTTTTTGTTACTTGTTTATTTTTATACTTTCCTATATGATGTCCGTTTTGAACCTAGATATTTTAAGCCATCACCAATTACAATGAAAGATACCCCGTTGTATTTATTTTACTTTAGGGTGCTGATGCCAGAACTACTTTTGTGTCTAGAATTATACAGAGAAACTTTGTTTGTTTGTTTCACATCTCAAAATGACAGACATGTAATGCTCATATATTAGCTTTTAAAACTCGAGCCCTAACACAAATGTGTGAGTGAATTATGACACTTTATCCAGATTGCAGGACTCTCCTTAAAAGTTAGCTTTATTTTCTTTAAGTGCTGAAGGCCTTTTATTTATTCAACAGATATTTTATCCAACACCTACTATGTTCCAGGACTGTTGGATGTAGCAGTTAACAACATAGACACAAATCCTTAAATCCTCAGAGTATACATCTTAACGAAACAGTGTCTTGTTTCATATGTGTTCATGGTTTACATCAGGGGTGGGAAGCTTTTTTCTGCCAAGGGCCATTTGGATATTTATAACTTCATTCTCCGACCACACAAAATTATCAACCTAAAGATTATGTTGCTATTTAAAAAAGCTCCTAGATTTATTGAATTTTGAGTCCCACTGCGGTTGGCTTGGCAGGACCAGACCAAATGACGTTCCCCACCCCTGGTTTACATTCAGGCCAGAAAGCACCTGCAGAGATCTCAGGTATGTGTCATAAAAATGATACTTTTGACAAAGTGGTTTTATTTGAAACTGTGGCCATTCATCTATGATTACTAAGTCTAAGAACTAAAAAAGGGAATTCTCATTTAATGTGTTAAAAAAATAAATTACCCAAATTATTGAAAAGTGACATATATAAGAAAAAAGGAGGGATAAATTTCTTTTGGGAAAAGAGTAGAGTATTTAAATGTTAATTATTTCAGTAATTTCGAGCTAAGAAGAAACATCAGTTTAATTTAAATATGTTTTGAAGGAATACAAAATTTATCAAAATCAGGTATTCCTGAACTTTCCTTGAACTATGAAAGGGTAAATCAATGATTCTTAAGAATCCAATCAAAGCCATGGACTCTGTTTTACCCCAAAATGTTCTTATGCAACATACATGTAAAATTTTAAATAAAACTTTAGGGGAATTACAGATTTCCTGAAGCCCAATCTGTGAACCCTCAAAAACCTTGGGTTAAAAATAATTTACTTTGACTTGGACCCATTTCACAGTTATTTTAAAACCAGAGGCCCAGTGCATGACATTTGTGCACTGGTGTGTGTGTGTGTGTGTGTGTGTGTGTGTGTGCGGGCGGGGCGGGGGGGGCGTCCGGGGGGGGGGGGCGTCCCTCAACCCAGCCTGCACCCTCTCACAGTCCGGGACTCCTTGGGGCAGTGATGGTGAACCTTTTGAGCTCAGTGTGTCAGCATTTTGAAAAACCCTAACTTAACTCTGGTGCCATGTCACATATAGAAATTTTTTGATATTTGCAACCATAGTAAAACAAAGATTTATATTTTTGATATTTATTTTATATATTTAAATGCCATTTAACAAAGAAAAATCAACCAAAAAAATGAGTTCCCGTGTCACCTCTGACATGCATGTCATAGGTTTGCCATTACTGCCTTGGGGGATGTCCAACTGCTGGCTTAGGCCTGCTCCTTACTGCTTGGCTTGCTGCTCCTTAGTGCTGCCACGGAGGCGGAGGCGGGAGAGACTCCCGCCACTGCTGCTGCACTCACCAGCCGAGGGCCCGGCTTCTGGCTGAGCGGTGCTCCCCCTGTGGGAGTGCACTGACCACCAGGGGGCAGCTCCTGCGTTGAGCGTCTGCCCCCTGGTGGTCAGTGCATGACATAGCGAATGACTGGTCAGTTGATTTGCATATTAGGGTGTTATTATGTAGGATTTGCTTTTAGAATTCAAATATAGTTACCTTTAATTCTTTATTATAAAAGTATATGCATTTATGCTTATGAAAAACATACAAACAGGCAATGTTCACATTACAGAGATCCTGTTGCATTATCCCATGTTGCATATATAACAGCATACATGTAAGGATTTACTGTCATTATTTTTTTGATGGAATCTGAAACGTTATGATTCTACATGGAACTATTCACAGAAGAGTAAATAACCTTGGGAATTGATGCTGAGTGATAGTAAAGAGAACATCACTTCTTGTGTGAAATGTATCTATGACTGGACCTGCGAGATGTAGGACTTCATGACATTCTTGTATTTGAGGGTGAAATTTATTTAGTTAAGTGAGGGCATGTAAATAAACTGCTAGCCACATCATTACTCCAGCTTGGACGTTAGGCCCAAAAGAAATGTTAGCATTCAGGTATCTGTATATTTTCTTTAATGCTAGCTTCAGAATGTAACCAAGTCAGTGGAAATAGTGGTATTACCTAAATTTCTAATCAATTAAAAAATATTTTGGTGACGGGAATAGGTAGGTAGGAAGTAGTTAGCTGAACAACACTTACTCAAAAAATAGGCAAAAGTTAAAAAGTGTGGGAGTATTTGCAAAGTAGTTCTTAGACAATGGAGTGATACTAGGATATATTTACCAAAATTTGTTTTTATTTCCAAATGACTTTTATATCTAGTTTCATAGGCTCTGATGAAACTATTCAGAACTAACAGAACATTAGGAGAGAAGAGTTTCAAAGGAAAAAGAGCCAAAATTTAAATGAGAGGTCATAAGTATATGTATGCATTAGAGCTAGATGAAGAAAGGATTTTACCCAAGGTGCAGGTTGACCATATGTACGTGCAGTTGATGTCACAATTAATTTCAATCTTTTTTATTCAGTTAATAACTAAGGCAACTTTTATTAAAGTTTTGAATGTTAAATTCTAAATATGTAACAGATAGCATATTACAGAAGTAGTTCTGAAGTTTGGATGAAAGCAGGCCTATACTTGTGCAACCTGCAGTGTTCTCTGCTTGATTCCCATTGGTTAGGAGTCGGAGTCCTAAAACATGACTGTTTTTCAAGTGCCTACGTGGGTTTTTCAAGACATAAATGTAGACTTCTACATGTTTACGATATAATATTTAAGATAAAGCCATAAAACATACAGGATTTAAAAAATCCCAAATATATTTTAAGCCACTTTTGTTATAAGTAGTGATCAATAATATAATTAAAAATATTTATAAATTATAATATGCTAATATTCATAAATTGGTATGGGCATGAGAATTGGCTGTTCCTTATATATATTCAATATAATAGCTTTGTTTTTTAAAAATGGGGCAGGAAGCCTTATCAATAGAAACCTAATTTAGTGGTAGTTTTATTCCCATTTTATCCTGAATGTAGCATCTACATGGCTTATGTCCAAATTTTTAATAGTGTGTTTGTGATGTGTTATGTTCCAGAGATTTCAAAGTAGCAATAATAAAAGAAATACGTGAGACACATCTAAGAAATTGTTTGAAAATCTGAAAACACTGAGGAAAAAAGTCAAAGAAGTCTTGTAAATCAAAGAAATAATGTAATATACCACATATATGAAATTTATTCAGTTGCCATTTTGAGCTATATTAAAATGGTTGAAAATATTGAGCTCTTGACATTGCTGTTATATTTTAAGGGAAGTGGAGTGCATTGCAGATAAACAATATACAGATTGAATATTCATCCTGGAAACTTCTAATTTACAGATAAGACCTGAGAAGAAGCTAGTCGGTCAGGTACCTTAAATTAGGGATTACTTGAAACATTCTCTTCAGTAGAAATGATGCAAGAAAAGAGGTTTTTTCATAAGATGCCTTTTGTGGAAATGAAGTGACATTCCATCCTATACAGCATTATCACTCAGCATTCTCTGTGCTGGGGAAATTGTAGAGCAGGGATCATTTATTAGCTTGAGCAGGCAAAGGTGGCTATGCTTTCAAAGTCACAACCAAGTTTTAGAACTTGTTATAGGAGTTTTTGAAGGGCAGGGATAACTGAGGCTACATTTTCATGAAGTTATGAATACCTTTACTTTGAGGTATTAATTATCCAGTTCTTGCACTTGAAACTATTTAAAAAAATTTTTTATATAGATTTTAGAGAGGAAGGGAGAGGGAGAGAAAGGGATAGAAACATCAATGATGAGAGAGAATCATTGATCGGCTGCCTCCTGCACGCCTCCCACTGGGGATGGAGCCCACAACCCCGGCATGTACCCTGACTGGGAACCAACCCCCTGGTTCATAGGTCGATGTTCAACCACTGAGCCACACCGGCCCGGCCTAAAAACTACAAGTATCTTTACGCTATCACTATTTGAATTAGTGAGAAATGTATTCAGTTTTCTTCTTAAGATCACAGAATGAATAGGCATGGGCCTTAAACAATTGCCTTTCAGTTTAATCATTTTCTCTCTGGCTGGATTCTGGAAAAATGTTACTATATAAAACTTGAAAGCTTAAAGTATGACTAGAAACATTAATAGACTAACTTTTGTTATATAGTGTGGTAAAGTGAATAGAACATTAGAATAGTAGTCATATGATTTTGGTCCCAGCTTATGATCTTGGGCCTCAATTTCTTTACATTAAAAGAGGTTTGAACCAGGTTTATTCTTTCAAAAGACCATTTACTAGGTGTTCTTGTCTGCATTGCAGAATCATTGGACTTAGCAGTGAGCAAACAGCTAGGTTGGGATAAAGGCCATTATTTTGATTAGTTATTTTTCTCTTAAAGAATTCCATTCACAGTAATGTTCTTTTCGACGCAGAATTACATATTTACCTTCATAAGGGCTCGAAGTTTATTTTGCCCAACTCCTTCCCTGACTAATGAGGACAACTGAAGCTGGAGAGGTAGCCTTTATCAATTAGTATTACATGTCAGCAATCTCCTGCCTTTGAAGATTCAAACAAACCAGCACATTTTAAAGTTTAATGAATTTCATCTATAATGTGTATATACAGTATTGGGATTGCACATTATTTCTTAAAAACTACGAGAACTGTTAGTTTTTTGACACTAGATCAAATTATTGAGAGTAATATTACAACTAAAAAAACCCCAATAGATTCTTAGTTTGGACTACCATTAAAGGTTATATCAACTGAAAAAATAGGTCATGTCAACTGAAAAAATACAAATGGGTACTAAAGGCCCATGAACACCTTAGATTGATTTCACTGAAGTGTTAAGGGATTCCAGTCTGGCAGGGACCCAGTTTTTCCCCCCGGACTTTAAAATTTAGCTAACACCAATTTGGAATTTTCTGTGGATGACAAGAGGAATCTGTAGTTTTTGTATTTTCTCCTCCAAGAGCTGCCAGCCTCCCACACCTGCACCGGTTTTTTGAAGCTGTGCTGTGCGTGCCCGACCCGCCCGCCCTCAAGGCTGCTATTCCCTTGTGTGCGCTCCAAACGAGTTTTGAGCCTTGGCTGCAGCCTGTTGGTCCCATTTCCTACTGCACTGGTTCTGGTTAGGGAGTGGCTCTCCCAGGACTTCCACTATATTTGTGCTCCGGCACCGGTATGCACAGGGTTCCAGTGCATTGTTTTCTAATAGGCAGGCGCCGGTAGCGCTTCAGCCTTAGACCTTTATTTTACATTCTTTCGTCTTGGGCTGCGTGTACTCTCTTGTTTCTGCGCGCTCTCCACGTCCTTCCCAGTTTCCTGTTAGCTAAAGGGATCGCTCTTTCGGAACGAAAAGTTCTCAGGGCCGAGTGGAACCTCCCGGAAAATGCTCTTCTCTTCCGTGTGCACGGCTGGGAGTGGGGGTGGGCCAGCAACTGAAAGGGAGGACCCGGGCCCCAGGGAGCGGCGGGAGAGGTGTGGTTCGATGGAGAAAGGCTGAGGGGTGGCGAGGCAGACCCGGGGCAGCGTCCCTTCATCCGGGGACGGAGGGAACTTCTATTCAGCGCCAACTGTGCGCAGAGGCCCAAGTCTCTCTGGGGAGATCTGAGCCCAGGAGGTGGTAGGGTGCACCCAGGGGGGCCGGGAGGCATCGAGATTCCCTTTCTACTCCAGGGCCATTCTTGCTCCTGCAGCCCGTGAACCAGAGGAAGGAGCATCGCCACTGCCAGGCGTTGGGGGTTGGCTGCTGAGGTTTCCTGTCCTCGCGGCGCTCGCGTCCCTCCTGGAGACTCCAGCCCCCGGGGAGGCGGGAGGTGTCCGGTTCCCGCTGTCACTCCCAGCCTCTCTCCCCGCGCTGCTCGCCTTCTGGGTCCGGACCCTGTCCATCCCGAGGCGAGGTGGCCCGGGCGGGCCGCAGCCAGTGGGGGAGCCTGGCGGCCCCGCCGGGAGGGCACCTGGCCCCACGGACCCTCCTCGCGCGACCGGTGGGGGCGGAGGATGGCGGCGGCGGGGAGCCCACCCACTGACCGCTGCCGCCGCCCCCGCCGGGCGGTGCTGTGTCCCCGCAGGAGTCAGAGAGGATGGCCGGGGCCGGTGGCCAGCACCACCCTCCGGGGGCCGCGGGCGGCACGGCTGCCGGGCCCAGCGCCGTGGTCACCCCCGCTGTTGCCTCGGCGGGGCCCGGAGAGGATTCGTCCGACAGCGAAGCCGAGCAAGAGGGTCCTCAGAAACTGATCCGCAAAGTGTCCACCTCGGGGCAGCTCCGGACCAAGGTGAGGCGGGACGCGCCGGGCGGGGAGTGGAGGAGAGGTGCCTGGGGCGCCGGGAGCGCCGGGCGACCCGGAGCTTGGGGAGCCGCGGGGGCGGGGGCGGGGCCTGGGGTGGGGGCGGGGCCTTGGCGCAGCTGGAAGGGATTCCTGGGCTGTGCTCCCTCGCCCGCCCGCCAAGGTGGGCTGCTCCGGAGATCTGGGGGCAGAGGTGCAGGAGATGCAAGCTTTGCCTAGCGGGAGCGTGGGAAAAAGCAGAGGCGCTGTTGACAGTTTCCACCAGGGAACTTGAAAGAAATGTCTTCGTGTTTGTCCTCCCTGCCTAGCAAAGATTTGGGAGAGTGTGTGTGTTGCTCAGTGAGAGGAATGCAGGCTGAGGAGCCAGGGCTGCAGGGCCCCGCCACCTTTCCTGACTGGCTCTGAGAGGGAGGTGTGCAGGTGACCCGGACAGCTCCTCTGCCTTCTGCTGTGGCTTGGAAGGCCAGCGACACCACTAGTAAACGATGCATACCGTTATCCGCACCTGCTAGGCGCATACAGCTGCAGGCCAGTTTTTCTCCTCCTAGTTTCCTGCTAAGTGCATAGTTCAAATTTTACCAACATACCATATGGTTATTTTTAACAATGAAGAGTAAGCTCTTTGTATTATATGGAGATTAGCATGTTGTTACTCTTGTTATATAGCAGGTACTATTGATCTGTGAGAGCTCAAGGTTAAGAGATTTAATTTGATGGTGAACATATACATAGCAAATGCTTATGACTCAATGATATACTAGTGACCCGGTGCATGAATTTGTGCACATTGAAAGGAAATTAATTAGAAGGTGGCTGGCTGGGTGGGACTGGGCAAGAGGGCTGGACACACCCTGGAACCAACCTCACGCGGTCCCTCCCTGGTGTCCAGATGCACCTGGAGTGGTGCCGAGGCTCGAAGGGCATCTGCAGAGTGAGTGGGGTCCCTTCAGCAGGAGGGATCCCTCAGCCTGGCCTGCAGGGATTGGCCTAAACCATCTCTCCAACATCCCCTGAGGGGTCCTGGAGTGCGAGAGGGCACTTTGCAAAGTTGTTGTCATGCAGGGTGTAGAACACAAACGCAAATGTGCAGTAAACCAGATTCAGGGCCAACAGTACCCCAGCAACAACATAACCCATGGTCAAAGGTGGAATCCTACAGCCCGGTGAGGAATTGGGCTCCCTCCTCTCTGTTTTTGGGGTGCGTCACCCGAGAACTGCTGCCTTCACTGCAGCTCATCAGCTCCTGCATTGAGCGTCTGCCCCCTGGTGGTCAGTGCATGTCATAGTGACCGGGCAGAGGGACACTTAGCATATTAGCCATATATATATATATATACTAGAGGCCCAGTGCATGAATTCGTGCATCGGTGGGGCCCCTCAGCCTGGCCGGCAATCGGGCCAATCGGGGCTGGCTGCGGGGGAGGAGAGCACGGGACGTTGGCTGGCCATGGGAGGTTGGCTGACTGTGGGAGGTTGGCTGGCCATGGGAGGTTGGCTGTGGGAACTCACTGACCACCAGGGGGCAGCTCCTGCATCGAGCGTCTGCCCCCTGGTGGTCAGTGCGCATCATAGCGACTGGTAGTTCGGTTGACTGATCATAATGGTTACTTAGGCTTTTATATGTATATAGGTATATAGATTCTAATATTTATAGATCCTAATTTTCATTATAGTTTAAAAACCATCACATGGAAAGTTTGTTACCAGTGGGAAATTTTAATGAGAAATTTGAAAAATGAACTCATAAAATCATTGGATCTGTGTTCTTTAAAAATAAATTTGCAAAAGTTAATTTATTCTATATTTTTATGAAAATTTGTTTTCTAAGGTCAGTAAAGCCCTATATTAAAATGTAACTTTTATTATATGCCTATGGACTAATGTTTTATTATTAGCCTGCCTCCTTTTTTTCTAAAATAACTAAGTGTAAGCACACACAACTGTTAACATGGCAGTTAATAAAAAGTAAAGGATTGCTTTAGTCATTTTTTAAGAGCACATTTTGTAATTCCTTTTAATAGTGACATTTGAATTTTATATCATTGGTGATAAATTAAGAATGTGGGGTTTAATATGCTTTTAGAAGATTAAAGCTAAACAAGATAGGAACTTTCCTAAGAGCACCTTTAACATTTGAAATTTTAATTTTTAAAGAAGTTCATAAAACTGTTAATTATGGGCAAAATGGCAAGTTTTTAAAAAATAGTATATTTTGTATATTTATATAAAATGGTTAAAATTCCTTGCATGTTTATATCAAGGTTATCCAGTAAATTTATACAGTTTGAAAGAAACTTTAGAGATGGCTCTAATTTGAATTGAGTCAAGTCAAACAACAAATTTCTTGGAAGTACCACTAAAATTTGCATATTTCATGAACTCATAGTAATAACTAAGATTGCCTTATTTAAGTTCGATATTATTTATGGTTTGGCATAAAGCGTGTTTATTGGAACTAAGTAAATTAAAAAAGCACATTTATTGTTAGTTTTTCATTTAATTTTCTGATAAAAATATTGAGCACATACATTTTGTTGTGAATATAGATGATTAGTGATCATGAAATGAAATGTTCTTTAAATATCCCAAGATGTATGTAATTTCAGAAATTCTGCATTTTATTCTAGCTGAACATGAACGTGAAGGAGGTTTTGTTTGATTAACATATAAGTTAATCAGCATTTTCACATACAAACACCTGAGATCAGGGCCTAAAACTGCTCACGTCAGTGAGCCTCAGCCTCCCTGCCTTCCCCATTCCCCAATCCAGACTGTTCATATATGCTACAAATCTCATCAGTTACATTTCTTTAGCACATATACTGGTTCTCAGGGAAGTGAGTGAGGGCAGTGACAGAATTCATAGAATGAGAACTGCTAAATTTAATATTGGTTCCCAGTCTTTAATTATGATCCAGATAATAGTTAAGGGAAAAGATCTTTAGAAAAAGACAGACATTAGATTGATCCCCTTCTCAGATATAGAAGATTGGGAGATCCTGGAGGAGAAGAGGTCCAGGATTCGCCCAAGGCCTAACGGTTTTTAAGACAGCGTAGCAATTCTTGCCAACATTCTGAAGATAGACCAAAGGACCACCAGGTCTGACAGGTTGTGATTACTCGCCGCATTTTTGACCCTGGCTCAGTAGCAGCCTGGGATGGTGTGTGTGGTACTTGTACACATACCTACACACATATACACAGGCTTATATATGTTTGCATATATGTGCTCTTCATAAAGCATTTATCTATAGATGTATAGAGGGCCTACAGCAGAGTGAATTACAGGTAGAGATAAAAAATTATTAAATGAGTGACTGTACATATATACTTACATATAATGCTTTATAGATATATGGATATTATTGTTAAAACATAGTACTTGTCTGAGTTGCCATTAAGATCCTTAGGGTCATAAAGCTATTTGGTATCTAGTTTGGATTTGGAGTAAGAAAAGGCCACTAACTTTAGGTAATTACCTTATTAGAAGTGTTTTTCTGTTATAAATACTTGTTAATGTTTTAAATAATTTGAATGTCAGTAAAGAAACAGTATAATGTGTCTAGACTTTTCTTAATTGAAAAGTAATTCATGTAAATAAGATGACATTCAAACCGTGGGAGAGGGTATTTGATGGCGGGAGGATACCCAGTGAAAAGTAGTCTCCTGCTCACCCGAGAACTTCTAGCCTCCGTCTCCGAGGGCATTGTTTTGGTGTGCTTCTGGAAAATTTTTATGCACATACCCATCTTTCTTTTAAAACTACTCATGGGAGCATTTGATACACATGCTGTGTCTTGTTTGTTTGAAGGTATAATGTAGAGATCATTTCTTTTTAAAAAAATATATATTTTTATTGATTTCACAGAGCAAGAAAGAGGGAGAGAGAGATGGAAACATCAGTGATGAGAGAGAATCATTTCTTTTTAATGATGGCAAAGTATTTCATTATGTTAGGTTGAACCTAGTGCAGTTACTATTTCAGTAGGCCCAAAATGGTCAACGGTCAATCAAGTAGAACGGTGATTGATGGGAGGTGTCTGTCAAAAGGTACAAACTTTTAGTTATTAGATGAGTAAGTTCTGGGCATCTAATGTACAGCATAGTGACTATAGTTAATATTACTGTATTGTGTACTTGAAATTTGCTAAGAGAATAGATCTTAAGCATCCTCACACACACAAAAAGGTAACTAGGTAAGGTAATGGATGTGTTAATTAACGTAATTGTGGTAATATTTCACAATGTATATGTCTATCAAATTATCACATTGTATACTTTAAGGATATACAATTTCATTTGTCACTTGTATCTCAATAAAGCTGGAAAAACTGGTTGAAAATGGGAAACTTCATATGGTTCAACCCAATATAGTATATCATCATTTAATTAACCAGTTAGTTCTCTATTGAAAAAAATAGGGGTTATTTTAGGACAACGCTTATCTTAGGGTTGTTTTTTTTTTTTTTTTTTCCGCAGTGCATATGATGACTTTTTAAGCAAAGAATTAAGACTGGCATGCTTTTTAAATTTTTATTATTTAGTTTTTTAATCCTCACTCGAGAATGTTTTTCCCTTTTTTTTTTTTTTTTTAGAGGGAATGGAAGGGAGCGGGGAGGAAGAGTAGGGAAGGAGAGATAGAAACATCAATGTGAGAGAGACACATTGATCAGTTGCCTCCTGCACCTGCCCCGACCAGGGCTGGGGATCAACCTACAAGCCAGGTATGTGCCCTGGACCCAGAATTGAACCTGAGACCCCTTGGTCCACAGCAGACAGCATGCTTTTAAAATTAGTTTGGTTTAATAAAATCCTCATGTACTTTTTTAAAAAAAATTGTCTTTATTATTGAAAGTACTACAGATGTCCCTTTTGTTTGTTTGTGTGTTTTTATTATTGACCCTTCTCCCACCCCACTCCCACCCCTCTTAGGCTTATGTACTTGCTAGTACTCTCCTTACATCTCCATATTATATATTTCTTCATTTTCCACTTTTCCCCTGGTTTCTTTGTCTTAAATGTCCTTTCTACTATTATCTTTCTCTGTTTCTCATTTGATTCCTTCCTCTATATCAGTTTAGTAGAATTTAGTAATCTCATCTAGGTACCCAGGTGCTAAACACCAGATCATTTTATGGCTGCCCCTGCTTCCCCAAAGGGAAAAAAATCACTTATATACAAAAGTGGTAATAGTGCTGATGTGGGGAAGCCAAACGGAGCTGTAACCTGTCATCTCTCTCTCTCTCTCTCTCTCTCTCTCTCTCTCTCTCTCTCTCTCTCTTACCCTTGGTTGTTATTCCTAAAGTCTTAATCTTGTCCTGGAGGTGGTTGATTTTACATTCTGATTTATGATTGTAGAGAATTTCACAGGTATTTCCTGAGAATGAGACATTCTGAAACAACGCTAATACAAACTCAGACCAGCTTGATTTTGAACATGAATGTTAAGGAGGTTTTATTTGCTTTTGTTCACCCATGAATACTGAAGCCTTTCATCTTGCAGGGAATGGCTGGAGTAACCTTGGTCAGGTTTATGGACTAGGATTATTCACCCTTCATAAGCTAAATATAAACAAACTAGAGGCTCGGTGCATGAAAATTTGTGCACTCGGGAGAGTCCCTTAGCCCGTTAGTGTGTCATGGTGGTTCACAACCAGCATTTGAAACAGTATAGATTAGAAAGTATTATCTAAAATTTTAACCCACAGTTCTGGGTGGAATCATTGGAATGGGTAATGATCCCAATAGGATGAGAAAGCAAGACATGGCTAGAAGATGGTTAAGAAATGGAAATAAAGTAATAGTGAAAGGTTTATTGTTCAGAAACTCAGTATGATATGAGAGGCAAATAGGAACATTTACATTTTGATAGGTGATGAGCTTGAAGATATCTTGAAAAATAAGAAAAACATTCATCTAGGGCAGAAGTTGGCTAACTTTTTATATGGAGGCCACATAGTAAGTATTTGTAACTTTGTCGGCCATAAAGTCTTTATCAAATCTACTCAGCTCTATAGTTGTAGTGTAATAGCAACCATAGACTGTACTTCAGTAAGTAAGTGGGGCTGTATTCCAATAAAACTTTAAGGACACTGAAATTTGAATTTATAACATTTTCATGGGTTAAGAAATATTCTTTTTTTTTTTAAAGCCATTTACATATGTAAAAACCTTCTTAGCTTGTAGCCTTACAAAATTAGGTGTCAGAAGGATATGGCCCATAGGTTTGGCTTATGGGAGGCAGTTTGCTGACCCCTATTCTAGATGATGGAAAATTGGGGTTGCAAAGCATTGTGGAGTTAAGGTGCTGCTGAATACAGTCAACATTTAAGGGACCAAATAAAGCTAGATTTCAATCCATTTAAAAATCTCATCTTTGTAGAACATTTTATTTTTAGCTTGGTTTGCGTCTTTGCTTCCATTTTAATGTGCACTAAATATAGACTGGAAACTTTGAGTCTTGGTACAGTAATATATGGTATAACAGCTTTCTTTCCATTTTGATTTCCAGTTAAACATGATATCCTATTATTAAAGATAAGAGACATTATAAATAATTTATTAAACCTTTACATATAACTTAAGATGCATTATTTGAAAGTATCTAAATTTAGAAAGCTTTCACTTAGTTTAAGGTTGCATGTTTGCTATTGTGGTGGGAGTTGATAAAAGGTTATATGAAACTATGAAACTACTATTGTAAACGACTCCGGGCTCCTTTCTGTTTCCAGGGGACAGTGTTTCACTCATATTGGATTTGTTAGGCTTTCCTTACTCAGGAAATGTGTTTATAAGCAAAGGTTTTAATTAAAGAGAGTTTGTTTTATGTCTAAAAATAGACCTTTAAAAAAGACCATAACATGTTAGAACATTACATTTTCCCTTGGCAAATTTGTTTCGTCTTGTTGAGTACCCAGTATTTTTCACTGTGAATATTTTGTTACTTGAATATACATTTGTATTTTTGATTTGGATAACTGGCTTAACATTATCAGTAACCATTATTGATAATAGCCTTAATTTTACTGCTTTATGAGATGTAGTTTCAGTGTACATTGTTTCTATTTTAGATTGCTGCCTGTTTTTTCAAGTGATTTTTGTTATGAAGATAACAAAATGACTGTTAGGCTCTTGTTTTATACCAACGAAATAAGATTAACTTTATCATGTTAATCTTAGCTGGAATCTCTAATCTTCCCGCTGTGCTGTTTGAATACTAGGACATTTTCAAACCACTAGAATATAATCCTATAGAATAAAAGCCTAATATGCAAATCGACCAAATGGCAGAACGACTGGTCGCTATGATGCTCACTGACTACCAGGGGGCAGATGTTCAATGCAGGAGCTGCCCCCTGGTGGTCAGTAGCTCTCGCAGGGGGAGCGCAGCTCAGCCAGAAGCAGGGCTCAGGGCGCAGCGGCAGTGGCGGGAGCCTCTCCTGCCTCCGAGGTAGCGCTAAGGAGTAGTGAGTGGAGCCATAAGGAGCAGGTGGGTGCTAAGGAGCAAGGGCTTCCAGTCTGGGCTGAGGGAACCCCCCCCCCCCCCCCGAGTGCACACATTTTTGTGCATCGGTCCTCTAGTTCAGTATAATAAATCTTTTTTATATAAGCTTGAAGCATTTATGTCAGAAATTTAAAAATACCTTTCTACTTAGATTTTATTGCTTACACAGCAGTTTTATATACATGATCTCATCTAACAGTGGCATGAATTTATCTGAATTTTACAAATGATAGCACTGCAACTGAGTTTGACTATCTGCTGAGTAAATGGCAGGGCTGGAACTCAAAAGCAGGACTTCTAACTACTGTACTGTTATCCCTTGGCACAGTGGATGCAATGGATGGGTTCCAAATGCCTTCTTTTAGTAGTCCCATGGGCTCCCTGGATTTTCAAACTTTACATCTACAGTGTACAAGTATAGATGTGTGCAGGCAGTCTCTCACTTCTCTTTGTCTCTCCCCTCCCCGCCTCCCTTAAATTCATTCCCCTTCTCCTCTCCCTTCCCTTTCTCCTCCTTCCTGCCCTGCCCTTTATTAATTTTATAAATTTGTGAGCATGTCTATCACCAGTGTTGTGGGGTTCATAATGCCTTTTTGCATTTGAATCCCATTTTTGTGTGTGACATGTTTAAGAGTATATGTTTGAAAAGTGAATTTTGGAATAAAAAATTTCAGCTGAAATTTATATTAATTTTAATGACTGGTAGGAAAATCTTGGAATTCTTGGAAAACATGTTTGGTACACATTTAGAAGAAATCCTTAAAGGTTTTGAACTCTTCATATAGATTTTCAAAGAAAACTGTTAGTTTCACTTCTATAGGTAAGATGCTATTTTTAAAAGGTCATGATATTTAAAAGTGTTAAAACGAATTATATAAAGTGATTTTCCATTTGGCCTTTTAAGGCATAGTTGAAGAAAAAATATGAGTAAAATTTATTTTTAACTACCTAAGGAATGAAAAGAACATTTTCTGGGCCTAGCTTTCTCCATCTCACTTTTATTTAGATAAGAAAGGGTGTGAAGGTGTATACCTGAGCAGGCATACTATTGTGAGTTGGATTATTTGAACAAACTTATATAGTACTTTAAAATTATGAATATATAATATATCTGTAATTTGTGAAGCACAGTGAGCCCTTGTGAATCTGCTTCAGAACCGGAACATTCTCAGTACCATGTAGCTACCCATGTACTTCTCTTTTTTACTCCTTTGTTGCCCTTCAGTTCATTCAAAAAGATACTTATGGTGTTCCAAGCACTGTCATAGGTGCCAGGGATAGAGCTATAAAAAACCCCAAATAGACAAAAACTTCTGCTTTCATGTAGCTCACATTTTAATGCCAGAAGAATTTATAAATGCAGAAATATGTAAAATGCATAATATGGTAGAAAGTGAGAAGGGCTATAGGGAAACATAAAGTGAGCTGGGAAGGAGAAGGTGACATCTGAGCATGATGTTGAGGGAATGAGCCATGCAGACCTTTGGGGGAAAGCAGTCTAGGCAGAAGGAACAGCATCTGCTGTTTCAAGGGACAGAAGCCACAGCAGGAGATCAGTGGGGCTGAGGTGGGGTGGGGATGGGGTGGGTGTAGAGAGAGCAGGTAGAAAGTGGGGAGCAAGTCAATTGTGTCAGAAGTAAGGTATTATACAGAAGAGTTCATGCATTCCATAGGATGGGTGGGGTTCAGAAGGGAACCCTGATTTTATGTCTATGTGTATGCACCTCAGAAGACAAAACAACTGATTTGAAAAGGGGAATTGCAGAACAGACAAAAGAGATGAAAAATACACACACACACACACACACATGCACTGTAAGCATTCATAGTCATCATTTGGAGAAATACTAAAATTGAGGGTTAGGTTCTATGAGATGAAATAGAAGCAGCGCGGTTCCTTGTAATAGTTAGGTAGTGTTGGGTTTGCTTCTCAGCTCTTCCATGTACTTACTATTAGAGGACCTTAGCCATGTTACTTTAATGTTACAGAAAATACTGTGCCCATCAGTATCATGTTTCTCCTGTTCTTCCTGGTCTACCTTTAGACTTCATTTCCCCCTTGCAGATAGGTGGGCTATGTAACTGAGTTCAGGCCAGTGGAATAGGAGTGAGAGTGATGTTTGTCCCTTGACCTCCAAAGCCATATTTGGGACTGTCCATTCTCTGTCTCTTCCCTCACCTGCCAGCTTAGGTGTATATAGTCGAGTGGAAGGAGTTTGGAACCCCAAGTGACTTCATGAAACAGAGCCTCTATGCTCATGCCTTCAAACCACATTGGATTGTGACATAAGAGGGAGGGAGAGCCCTTTATTGCATTAAACCCGTGAGCTAGCATACTCTGACTAATACACTTCATCTCTCTGAACTTTAGACTTCTTGTTTGCAAAATAGATGTAGTGATTCCTACCTTGAAAGTGGTAATGAGGATTAAAGAAATACACAGTATGCATTTGTATCTCTGATTGTTAGAATTATTTTAAAAAAAACTGGTGTAAAATCCTGACAACTCAGTTATTCCCAAATCATGTCTTCTAGATAATTCAATCAGTAGGATATATAGACCTCCATCCTTTCTTGACTATTTAAAAGACTTGGTAAAACTATTATAACTAAACCAGACCACCAACTTACACCATATATAAAATAAACTCAAAATGGATAAAGGACTTAAACGTAAGACAGGAAACCATAAAATTCTTAGAAGAAGCCATTGGCAACAAAATAGCAGACATTTGTTGTAGCAATATCTTTACCGATATAGTTCCTCGGGCATTGGAAACTAAGGAGAAAATAAACAAATGGTACTACATCAAAATAAAGAGCTTCTGCACAGCAAGAGAAACCATCAACAAAACAACAAGAAAGCCCACTGCAAGGGAGAACATATTTCCCAATGTTATCACCGATAAGGGTTTAATCTCCAACATTTATAGGGAACTCATACAACTTAAAAGGAAACTAAACAATCCAATCAAAAAATGGGCAAAGGACCTAAACAGACACTTTTCAAAAGAGGACATTCAGAAAGCCAAGAGACATATGAAAACATGCTCAAAGTCACTAATCATCCGAGAAATGCAAATCAAAACAACAATGAGGTACCACCTCACACTTGTCAGAATGGCTGTCATCAGCAAATCAACAAACGACAAGGGCTGGAGAGGATGCGGAGAAAAGGGAACACTCGTGCACTGCTGGTGGGAAGGCAGACTGGTGCAGCCACTGTGGAAGACAGTATGGCGTTTCCTCAAAAAATTAAAAATGGAATTTCCATTTGACTCAGTGATCCCACTTGTAGGAATATATCCCAAGAAATCAGGAACACCAATCAGGAAGGATATATGCACCCCTATGTTCATAGCAACACAATTCACCATAGCTAAGATTTGGAAACAGCCTAAGTGCCCATCAGCAGATGAGTGGATTAAAAAACTGTTGTACATCTACATGATAGAATACTATGCTGCTGTAAAAAAGAAGGAATTTTTACCATTTCCAACAGCATGGATGTAACTGGAGAGCATTATGCTAAGCGAAATAAGCCAGTCAGAGAAAGATAAATATCACATGATCTCACTCATTTGTGAAATATAATGAACATCATAAATTGATGAACAAAAATAGATACAAAGAAGCATCGAACAGACTGTCAAACTTCAGTGGGAAGGCAAGGGAGAGTTGGGGGGTAAGGGATCAACCAAAGGACTTGTATGCATGAATATAAGCATAACCAATGGACACAGACACTAGGGCGGGTGAGGGCATGTGCTGGGGGGTGGGAGAGGCCAGGGGGAGGCCAATGGGGGGGGAAAAGGAGACATATGTAATACTATTTGTAATACTTTAAACAATAAAACAAGAAAAAAATTATTAAAACCTGCCCTTGGTAAGAAATCTGTTTTTAAAAAAGAGATATCATATGCCTCATGATGAAACAATACACCACTACCTTATCTTACCAAAGAGATCAAATTTGAATCTGATCCAGCTGCTGAATTCATCTGCCAATTTGCAGAAAAGAAAGGCCAGAAGAACATGTGCCATTGTAAGGGTGAATGATGCAGGGATGGACAAATGGATAGATTGTGGTAAATCAAATATAGAAAAATGCTAATTGTAGAATCTAGATGCTGGATATGTGAGAGTCCATTATATAATTTATTTAACTTTTCTGTGTTTGAAAATACTCATAATAAAACATTGAAAAAGAAAACAACAATTATATTTTTACATATCAGTGTCTTGTAATTTTAAAAAATTTATTTTGCTCCCATGCAGGGCCCTTTGGACTTATGAAAACGCATACTGCAGGTGCAGTGAAGATAGGCTTATTTTACTTGGTGATTTTAGTTAGGCTCGCTCAACCTTGTTTCTAAAGTAATGTATGTTTCCAGGGTCAATGAGTAACTACTTGGTGGTAGTGGAAATAATTGGCCAGGTAAGCTTTAAGGTGCTTCCACGGTCAAATCTTTATCTTGAAATGATCTTCCTTATATACCCCAGTCTCCCCTTCCTCAACTCCTATTTTCTCCTCAATCTATACAATCTGGCTTTACCCCAACCACTTCATGAAAACTTTTGCAAGGTACCTAATGATCTAATTGCTGAAATTCAGTACTCTCTTTTTAGTTTTCACTTAACTGTATTTCTTGCCAATTTTGACACTGTTGACACCTGTTTTTTCCTCTCACATCTTCTCCTTTTGCTTTCAAGGTTTAAATTTCTATTATTTTTTTAAAAATCTGTTGATTTTATTTTACCCTTGCTTTAAAAGAAAAAAGATGTAATTTGACATATAACATTATATTAGTTTAAGGTGTATAATGTAATAATTTAATACATGTATACATTGAGCAGTGATTACCACCATAAGTCTAGTTAACATATATCAGTGCTTTTCTTAAAAAAAAATCTTTATTGTTTATGGTATTACATATGTGTCCTTATTCCCCCTTGCCCTCCCAACCTCCGCTCATGCCCTCACCACCCCTGGTGTCTGTGTCCATTGGTTTGGCTTATAAGCATGCATACAAGTTCTTTGGTTGATCTCTCCCCTGTACCCCCACCCTCCCCTACATTCCCTCTGAGGCTTGACGGTCCGATTGATGCTTCTCTGTCTCTGGATCTGTTTTTGTTCATCAGTTTATGTTGTTCATTATATTCCACAAATGAGTGAGACCATTTCACACCTGTCAGAATGGCTCTCACCAACAAATCAACAAATGACAAATGTTGGCCAGGATGCAGAGAAAAAGGAACCCTCGTGCACTGCTGGTGGGAAGGCAGACTGACAGGCACAGCCACTGTGGAGAACAGTATGGCGTTTCCTCAAAAAACTAAAAATGGAACTCCCATTTGACACAGTGATCCCACTTCTAGGAATATATCCCAAGAAGTCAGAGACACCAATCTGAAAGGATATATGCACCCCTATGTTCATAGCAGCACAATTCACCATAGCTAAGATTTGGAAACAGCCTAAGTGCCCATCAGCAGATGAGTCAATTAAAAACCTGTGGTACATCTACATGATGGAATACTACGCTGCTATAAAAAGGAAGGAACTCCTACCATTTGCACCTGGAGAGCATTATGCTAAGCAGTGGTGGTGGGAGCCTCTCCTGCCTCCTCAGCAGCACTAAGGATGTCCGACTGCAGCTTAGGTCTGCTCCCCGCTGGCAAGTGGACATCCCCTGAGGGCTGCCAGAGGGATGTCTGATTGCCAGCTTAGGCCCAATTCCCCAGAGAGCAGGCCTAAGCCAGCAGGTGGTCATCCCCCAAGGTGTCCCAGACTGCAAGAGGGCACAGACCAGGCTGAGGGACTCCCCCCCCCCCCGAGTGCAGAAATTTTTGTGCACCGGGCCTCCAGTCCTATATAATAAAAGGCTAATATGCAAATCAACCCAATGGCGGAATGACTGGTTGCTATGATGCACAGTGACCACCGGGGGGGAGACGCTCAATGCAAGAGCTGCCCCTTGGTGGTCAGTGCACTCCCACAGGGGGAGCGCCGCTCAGCCAGAAGCCCTGAGTCGGGCTCACAGCTGGTGAGTGTAGTGGCTGTGGCAGGAGCCTCTCCCACCTCCGTGGCAGCACTAGGGATGTCCGACTGCTGTCAGTTGGATATCCCCTGAGGGCTTCCGGACTGCGAGAGGATTCAGGCCAGGCTGAGGGCCCTCCACCCCCCGAATGCATGAATGTCATGCACCGGGCCTCTAGTCTATATATATAAAAGGCTAAGTGACTGACCATCCATCCGACTGACTGGTCAGTACATATGATGCGCACTGGCAATTTAAAAATAAATGTTGACTTACTCATGCGCGATACATATAAAGCTTTCGGAACGAATATTATTGAAATCCCCCTTGAGATGACTTGTAATGGATCTATTATTGAAGCTACCTTTGGAAATACTATATCTATAGATAATATTAAAAATATATCTAAATGTGCGATTCTTTGTCCTAAAAATGGGCACATTCATAAATTAAGTGAAGAAATTTTGGATGTACTTGATGGAGATTTTCACACCTATTTGAGTGATGATTCCATCGATTCAACAGATGATGTCAAAAAGAAAAATTATCCCATTGAATTTCTTAATAGTATTACTCCTTCGGGAATGCCCTGTCATAAATTAAAATTGAAAGTAGGTGCAATCATCATGGTACTGAGAAATCTTAATAGTAAATGGGATCTTTTTAATGGTACTAGATTTATTATCAAAAGATTGCGACCTAACATAAAGCTGAAGTATTAACAGGATCTACAGAGGGAGAGGTTGTTCTGATTCCAAGAATTGATTTGTCCCCATCTGACACTGGCCTCCCATTTAAATTAATTTGAAGACAGTTTCCTGTGATGCCAGCATTTGCGATGACTATTAATAAATGACAAGGACAAACTCTAGACAGACTAGGAATATTCCTACCTGAACCCGTTTTCGGACATGATCAGTTATATGTTGCTTTCTCTCAAGTTCGAAGAGTGTGTGACGTTAAAGTTGTAAATACTTCATCACAAGGGAACTTAATCAAGCACTCTGATAGTGTTTTCACTCTTAATGTGGTGTACAGGGAAATATTAGAATAAGTTTAATCACTTTATCAGTCATTGTTTTTATCAATGTTGTTTTATATCATGTTTTTGTTGTTTTGACATCATGTATTTGTTGTTATATCATGTTATTGTTTATTAATCAATTTATATATTATTTTCATATACATTTTACTAATTTTCATCTCTGACACTTCTATTATAGAGAAAGAGCGAGTAGCGATATTATAATATTTCTTCTAATTAATTTCCTTTCAATGTGTATGAATCTGTGCACCGGGCCACTACTGTATATATATTTAAAGATGAGTTATAAATGTGGCCCCAAGTTTCCTGGCAACCAAAGCAACAAGCTCATTTACAAAATTTTTATTGTCAGTGGTGAAAAAGCCCTCTAGATTTTAACAGGAAAAAAGATTGTTCTAGGTCCCAAAGAAATGTGATCTGTCAGCCTTCCACATGGGAGTTACTGAGGGATGAACTAGCTGTTCCCCTCGCCTATTTCATGACATAACATGGGTGGTGGCCTGACAATGTCTCCCCTGGTAAGATCTGGATATCACCCTAACTGCAACCTCCTGACAGCATTTCTGTAGTGGAATTCAGTTAGGCAGTTCTAGTTATAACAAAACACAGTCATAAAATTCAAACTTTTTGAAGTCTGAGTAAATGATATGTGCTTGAAACAATCTGTTTGTTACAATGGACACCTGCTGAAATACTTTCAAAGTATTGCAGAATCTCAGACTATCTTCTGTTTTTATTTATTTGTTCAGGTGCCATGATAAGAGGGCATTGAGTGGTCTGTTCTCAGCTAATATGGAAAGAAAAATCTGATGTTTCTCGGTGCCTGTTAACTTCACATCTCTAGTAAAATGATTCTACAACCAGGTTTAAAAAAATATGTGTGCGGTGTTTCATGAGCTCATTGAGGAATATAAAAAAGATGTGTACGTTTTAGGATATTATGAAAACAGTGTTGATGTGGACTTCTGAAACGTCTTGAGGACACTTTTGACCATTGCTGAGATTGCACCATGTATCTGGAGCTGTTTTTTGTGTGGAGAGAGAGCCGTGGGGTATCTGGAGGATGAGTGGAGCAAGCAGAGGGAACAACAAATGTAAAGGCCCTGAGGTGAAAACACACCTGACAGTCCAAAAATGTTAGGATGCAAGAGTGGGTGGAGCAAAGTCAGGGAGATAAGTAGAAGAAAAAAGGTCAGAGAGGCCAGGGAGATAGCAGGTAGGTTGTTGCGCTGATTTCTGTGAGATAATACATTTGTAGCTCAGTAGCTGGCACATAATTAGCACTTAATAGGTGCTAGTTATAGTAATATTAAAGGGAATATTGTTGTAACAGCTAGTTTGATCTTTAAACTAAAATCAGCATCTAAAACAAATTCTTGGTGAGAAATGGAGCAATAGCTAGAAAAGGGCCTGGGGGTCAAATGAGGACATTTTTTATGTGAAATGATTTTTTTCTTTTAGGAGAAAGAAGGAAATGCTTATGGTATGAGGACAATAGTCCAATTGAGAAGGAAGACTAAATAATGCAGAAAATAAAGGAAAATTACTGGAACGATGTTCTTAAATATCTGAGGCAGGAAGATCTTTGGAGGAGCTGGTCTTTCCTGGGCGCAGGACAGTTTAGTCAGTGCAATAGAGGCAGGTTAGGTAGGCTCTTTTGAAAGCTCTCTGGTTTTCAGGTCCCTTGGTGGAATGAGAAGCTAGGTCATCAGCTGAGAATCAGCATAGAATATAGTAGAAATTTGAGGAGAGAGGGAAAGGTGAGAAATACTTGAGTAGGAGAATGGAAAACTGAATCCAGTAGAGAAATACAGTGTGGATTTAGAGCACATGAGGTGAGTGACCATGAATTTAAGATAAGCACTGTCAACCTGGCCATGGGGCCATGCTCACTTGCGTGGGTGAAGGCACAGAGTAAGTTGAGAACTGGGGTAAACCAGGGTTATGGGATTTGTAATTAAGAATGGCAGAGCCAGAATGGACAGGGAGAGTGAAGGTGGGTACAAAAGAGAGATTAAAATAACAAGTCCTGGAGTTTATTTTGGGTAGAGAATGGCTCTTGAGATGGCTTGGAGGAAGTGAGCAGCGGAGGAAGGGTGGAAGAGAAAATCATTGCATGGAAGTAAACTGTAGTCATTCAAGTGAAAAAAGAAGAAATAAAGGGAGATTACTAAAAGAAGCTGTACAGCTTTAATTACTTTAAATATGCTTTACATACAGATACATGAATAATAGGTTTTGCTGGGGAAATCTCTAGATCATGTATGCATAGCTGGTGTCCCTCCATCATTGAAATAAAAAGAATATTTTACTAAGAACATGAAAAAGAAAGTTCCTCAGAGAAATAAATAGATCTGGTTTGGAATTTAAGAAAAACATACAACTGAAACCCTAATGTGCATACGTAACTCACGAGTCCCAGTTCCAGTTCTTATTGGTTAAATCACAGAACTGTTTAAGCCTTAGTTTCCTTATAGGTACCCGTTTTAAGGCTCTTGTGAGGATTGAAGAGATACAATTCTTAGCTCAATGCTGGACAGTAAATGTTAGTAATTGTTAGCAATATATTCCAGAATCTTGAGGTAAAGGGCACTTTTCCTAGAAGGTTCCCCTCTACGTACAAGTATGCAAGTGGGTGAGGCGCTATTGAAGTCTTTGGCCACAATGAAAACATCCCCATGCTTATTCTGCCTTTGGCAGGCCAGAAATCAGGTTTGATTGTAAACATTTTGGTAGGTAAGAAAGTTGAAGGAGATCCAACTTTCTCCTGGTAACACTTATACCTTATCACCCATACATGTCACAATTCTCAATTATTGCCATTTGAGTGTTCATGGTCTTCATCTCTTCTTTTTTTTTTTTTTTTTTTAAATATTTTTATTGATTTGAGTGAGGAAGGGAGAGGGAGAGATAGAAACATCAATGATAAGAGAGAATCATTGATCGGCTGCCTTCTGCAGGTCCCACACTGGGGATCCAGCCCCCAACCCGGGCATGTGCCCTGACTAGGATTCAAACCATGACCTCCTGGTTCATAGGTCAAGGCTCAACTACTGAGCCACGTTGGCCAGGCTCATCTCCTCTTCTTAAAGAAGAAGCACTCTAACATGTTGGGTCAGTGCCTTCATTTGTATTGAACAGGAGCGTGGACATAATGAAGGGACATGAAAAAATCATTCTACAACATTATTACCTTAAGGGCCTTAGTGTAGCGGGGTAATTGAGAGGCTGGAATGAACAGGGGAAGTTACATGGGCTAGACTTTCATGTCAAGGCAAACTGTGAGCATACTACCTGAGAGATTCCCTGGGAAATAGGTGGAGAAGGAGGACTGGGTTCTATGTGAACAAGTAGGAGAAACAGTAAATTATGGCTTATTGTTGTCATTGTGACCTCATGTATACCTCAAACTGATGAAGCCTGGGAAATGATGTACATTTTAAATAACCATTGAAAGTACAGCAAGAGCACATAATATATAAAATATTTAAATTATAAAGCAGTTGTATACTCATGTTCATAGAAGCATTATTCACAAGAGCCAAAAAGAAGAAACAACTCTAGTGTTCCTTGACAGATAAATGGATAAACAAAATGTGTGTCCACACACATACACATGGGATATTATTCAGCTTTAAAGAGAACAGGAATTCTGACACATGCTACAACATGCATGAACCCAGAAAACTTTATGTTAAGTGACATAGTCCGCAACAAAAGGACAAATACTGTATGATTCCACTTATATGAGGTACCTAGAGTAGTTAAATTTCAAAGAGACAAAAAGTAGAATAGTGGCTTCCAGGGACAAGGGAAGGGGGGAAGGATGGAAAGTTAGTGTTTAATGGGTATAGACTTTTCAGTTTTGTGGTTGGATGGTGGGGATGGCTGCACAGCAATGTAAATGTACTTAATACCACTGAACTGTACATTTAAGCATGGTTAAAATGGTTAATTTCATGTTATATGTATTTTACCACAATTAAAACGAAGTATTAATATTAAGCAAGCTTCAAAGGAATGGCCCAATATACACTCAAATCCTATATAATAAAAGGCTAATATGCATCCTGTCAGAATGGCTATCACCAACAAATCAACAAACAACAAGTGTTGGAGAGGATGCGGAGAAAAAGGAACCCTTCTGCACTGCTGGTGGGAATGCAGACTGGTGCAGCCACTGTGGAGAACAGTATGGAGCTACCTCAGAAGACTAAAAATGGAACTCCCATCTGACCCAGTGATCCCACTACTAGGAATATATCCCAAGAAACCAGAAACGCCAGTCAGAAAGGATATATGCACCCCTATGTTCATAGCAGCACAATTCACCATAGCTAAGATTTGGAAACAGCCTAAGTGCCCACCAGCAGATGAGTGGATTAGAAAACTGTGGTACATATACACAATGGAATACTATGCTGCGGTAAAAAAAAAAAAAAAAAAAGAACTCTTGCCTTTTGCAACAGCATGGATGGAACTGGAGAGCATTATGCTAAGTGAAATAAGCCAGTCAGAGAAAGATAAATACCACATGATCTCACTCATTTGTGGATTATAGAGAACAACATAGACTGATGAAAAGGGACAGACCCAAAGACTGAGAAACAGCGATCAGGCTATCAATCCCTAGAAGGAAAGCAGGGGAGGGCGGGGGTAAGGGGAAGAGATCAACCGAAGGACTTGTATACATGTATATAAGCCAAACCAATGGACATGGACAACAGGGGGATGGGAGCATGAGTTTGTGTGTGGGGGGGAGGTTGGGGGTTAATGGGGGGGATGAGGACACATTTGTAATACCTTAACTAATAATAATAATAATAAAAAAGAGATGACTGCTGTAATACAGCCTGTCACACCTGGAAGTTACATTAAAAAAAAAAAAAGGCTAATATGCAAATTGTCCCCTCGACCCTGGAGTTCAACCGGGAGTTTGACCAGGGGGCGGGGCCGGCCAGCCAACTTCCTGTAGCCCCTCCCCCTGGCTGGCCTCACCCCCAATTGCCCCCCCTCCCTGATCACGGGTGGGACCAGCTGGCCAACCTCCTGCATCCTCTCCCCTCGGCCAGCCAGGCTCAATCAGCCCTGATCGGGGCGAGCTGGCTGGACCCCACCTGTACATGAATTCATGCACCCAGCCTCTAGTAATATTATAAGATTTCTTTAGTGAGATAAAAGTGAAAAACTTAAATGTGCAAAATATCAAGACAACTATGAAAACATTAGCTATTGTAATTTTGGTTAACTTACTAAAATGATCTGAAAGTCATGAAGTAATATCTAGTTACATTTTGAAAAGGAGAATAAGAAAGAGTGTCTTAACCAATAAGATATAATTAAACTTTGCACAAAACTACAAAAAAATGAACGTGGCTTTGAATTAGGAATAATTCAAAGATCATTGGAACAGAGTACAAATTCCAGAAACTTGCCCATTAATACATAAAAATATATCTTCTAATACAGATAATGTTTCAAATCAGTGGCGTAAAGAGGGATTACTCAATAATCCTCTTGAGGCAACTGGCTCACCATTTAGTTTTAAAAAATTGGAAAACCAATCCCTACCTCACACTATGAACTACATAGTTCCCAGATGGATTGAAGATAAAAATTTATAGTAAGTGAATCATAAAAATACTAGAGTAAATATAGGTAAGTAATTGCATAGTTTCAGGCTTGGAGGGAATTCTAAAATGTGACACTAAAGAAGAGGCCAGAACGAAAAAGCATATTGAATCCTGACAGTTGAAATTCATCATGAACCAATTTACAAAGCAAACAATTTCCCCAACTACTCGAATGTTTAGCTAGAAAGATTATTTCTCCTTCCTTGTTTATGATACAATGTTTGACTATAAAGCATTGCTTAAATTCATATTCTTTATCTATATGAAAAAGTCACTATTCCATCAGGTACTCAGTGCCTGGCAAGCAAAAGGTGTTCAGTGTGTACTGAATAGGTAAGTGAAAAAATAAATAAATGTTGACATGGAAAATAAATTGTATTGGGAAGAAAAAAGAAATAATACCATGTATAGACTTTGAGCCTCTTGGAAGGAGATAACAGAGCTATATTGATTCTCACTATATTACAGAATTATGGGTGTATTCTCCTTATTTCTATTTTTATTTTTATTTTTTTTACAGGTTGCATGTTTGTGTTGTAATAATAAAACCTTTAAATTTGGTTTTTAAATTTGGGTGTAACTCATTACAGAAAAAAGCAAATAAAAATTTTGAATTCTCATATACTAAGGGAGTTCAAATACCACTCAGTTTGTATCTGATAAATAGATGGCATCATACTTCATATTTCTGAAGGTGGATTTAACATTTCTGTAGGAATAATCAAAGGTGGATGGAATTATCCTCCTGGAAGCATGCATTAATTGCTGTTTCTATGTAAAGTGATACTTTAATAATTTACCATTTCTGTAAAAGCAAAAAAAAAAAAAAAAAAAAAAATCCCTACAGGTATCATCCATACTTCCAAACATGATTACTACCAGTATAAAAAGATGTTATTGAGATGTTAGAAGCTGAAAGTCTGCATAGCCTAATATTTATTATAAGCAAAGGGTTAAGTATTGATAATAAAATTAATAGTCCCTAAGAAAGGTTGTTAAAATTTACCAGATTTTTAAATAAAATAATATGGGTGGTAAGCTGAATTTACCTTAAACTGACCTAAGTTTTTAATTAGTTTCTTAAAGAAATTAAACATTAACTCTTAAACATTTGGATAATTAAAGGCCTTAGCTGTCGGTAGCATTACTAATACTTATTTGACCAAAAAATACTTAACATATTATAATGTACCAGAGGCCCAGTGCACGAAATTCACGCACAAAATTTATTCACGGGTAGGGTCCCTAGCCGCTGCAGGCCAGGGCCTCCGTTCCCCTGGCTGCCTGCTTCCACTGCTGGCCAGCAGGGCCTCCCTTCCCTGGCTGCCGGCTGGGGCCTCCCTTCCCACCAGCCTTAGCCTGGTGCTGCCCGCTTACCTACTCCACCATCTTGCCACGGTCCAGCTCTCGTTAGGGCCAGCAGTGCCTCTATTGCTGCCCGTTGCCAGTGCTGTGTTGCTGATGTCTGCCATGTTCTGCACCACCCCCTGGTGGTCAGCATACATATAACTCCTGGTTGGTCGAACTCCCACCTGTAGGAACAATTTGCATATTAGCCTTTTATTTATTTATTTTTAATTTTTAAAAAATATATTTTATTGATTTTTTACAGAGAGGAAGGGGGGGAGAGAGAGAGAGTCAGAAACATTGATGAGAGAGAGACATCGATCAGCCGCCTCCTGCACATCTCCTACTGGGGATGTGCCCACAACCCAGATACATGCCCTTGACTGGAATCGAACCCGGGACCCTTCAGTCTGCAGGACGACGCTCTATCCACTGAGCCAAATCGGTTTCGGCTAGCCTTTTATTATATAGGATTGACAGAACACCAATAGGAACTTGTTTGATAAAATGTATCCCTTTTATGAAAAATCCCCTTCTTTTAGCCCCTGAAACAGAGTATAAACATGTTTACTAGAAATGCTTCTGATGCAGAAACCATTGAAATTTATTTTGATATTATAAAACAAAGTACATGGCCCAGCAGTGGTGACACACATCAAATGACAAATGTCAGTGAATGCCACCTTTGCATCACTTGAGGTCAGAAGTCAGACCTTCAGGTGTCCAGCAATCCTTAGGTTCAACTTGCTGACATTGTGTAACATAGCACTAACGTATAGTTTTTCACAAACTAATACTACATGCAGGTACTTAACATTTTATATAGTGGATCCTCATTATTTGTGGATCCTAATTTGCTAATTTGCCTACTTGCTTAAGTTGTAATTCCAAAATCAATACCTGAGGTTGAACCAGGTGACAACCTGCCTTCCCATATAGTAAACAAGTGCCCTTTTTGTGATCTATATAGTGAGACATTTTTCAAATTTTTGTGCTTCCTGTTGGTGGTCTCAATGTTTGAAATTGGCCCCAAGCTTAAATGCTGTCTAGAGTTCCTAAAAGCAAGGAGGCTAAGGGTGTGCCTTCTAGAAAAATTGTGTTAGCTAAGCTGCCTTCAGGTGTGAATTACAGTGCCCATAAGTCCAGTGTTAATGGACTAACAATATATATTAAACAGAAACACACATAAAGCAAGGTTATGTATTGACCAGTTGATGGAAAGGCACACAGGAACTTAACCCTGCATTTCCCCTAGGAACTGTGGCTCACTGTTCTCCAATTCAGTGCTCACAGTGACTTTTTTTGTGTTTTATTTTGTTGTTGTTGTTTTGAGATATCTTTTGTTGTTGTTGTATTCAGTTTTTAGTTTAAAAATTTTTTATTGTTTTACAGAGGGGCTGCACCAATTTAGATTCCCACCAATAGTGCACAGATAAGAGTTCCCTATATTCCACATCCTTGCAAACAATTATTTTTTTCTTGTCTTTTTTATACTCACCACTAGAAGCCCGGTGTGGGATTGGGCCTAAACTGGCAGTCGGACATTCTCTCACAATCTGGGACTGCTGGCTCCTAACCGCTCACCTGCCTGCCTGATTGCCCCTAACCGCTTCTGCTTGCCTGCCTGCCTGATCGCCCCCTAACCGCTCCCCTGCCAGCTTGATTGATGCCTAACTGCTCCCCTGCCGGCCTGATCACTCCCAACTGCTCTCCCCTGCTGGCCTTATGGCCCCTAACTGCCCTCCCCTGCTGGCCGGATCACCCACAACTGCCCTCCCCTGCTGGCCGGATCACCCACAACTGCCCTCCCCTGCTGGCCGGATCACCCACAACTGTTCTCCCCTGCTGGCCTTATGGCTCCCAACTGCCCTCCCCTGCTGACCATCTTGTGGCGACGTCGTGCATGGTGCCATCTAGGCTTTTATTATATAGGATTCTAACAGGTGTGAGGTGATATCTCATTGTGGTTTTGATTTGTATTTCCCCGATGATTAGAGGTGTTGAGAACCTTTTCTTTACCTGTTGGCCTTTTGTTTTTTAAATTCTCACCCAAGAATTGAGAGAGAGACACACAGACACATTGATATGAGAGAGAAACATCATCAGTTGCCTTCTGTATGTGCACTGACCAGGGATGGAACCAGCAACCTAGGTATGTGCCCTGATCAGGAATTGAACAGCCAACTTTTTGTTGCACGGAATGATGGTCAACCAGCTGAGTTACTCCAGCCAGGCATCTGTTGGCCACCTTTATGTCTTCTTTGGGAAAATGTCTATTTAGATCTTCTATTTTGAACTCACATTATGATTTCTTACATTTAATGGCTATTGAGTTATATATGAATTCTTGGCTTTTATCCCAGAAATATCATAAAAGCTTGAAATGACAAACACATATCATTGCCTGTGCTAACACCAACATTTTACATTAGTTCTTAATCTTTGGGCTTAATTATTAATTGTTGCTATTAGCTAGGTATTGCTACAATGACCTAGCTAGCAATCAGTAATATATTTCTCACTTCTGTATTGGTTTAATTTAAAAGGAACAACTATGAGACTAGAGATGTTCTTAGATACAGAAGGATGTAGTTAACTTCAGTTACATTTTACATTCTTTTCCTTAGCATAATGACCCTTCTGGGATCACTATTCACTGTGTTTATGTAATAGATTCCTCGAGTGGTCTTTAAAAGTAGGTGCTTTATTTTGTTTCTGGGAGTTTATATTGCTTAATGTCTGAATTGAACAAAAACTTTTGTTATGAGGTCTCCTTCCTTAATAAGTTTGTATCTGAACAACTAATAAGCAGGTATATTGAAATGTTATGTAACATAACTGCTCTTACATTTGAGGCAGTAGAGTGTCGTGGTTAAGATTCTAGGCTTCATTTTTTGAGAAAAGGGTCGTCTTAGTTGGCCTATTTACTGTCTTTAAGTGACTTTTGGGAAATTACTTAATCTCTCTAAGCCAGTCTCATCTATAAAATTGGGATAATAATAGTACCTACTTCAGAGAGTTGTTATGAGGATATAAATGAGATAATACAAGTATTTAGAATAGTGCCTAGAACATAATTCATATTTAATAGAGGTCAGTTATTAGATTAATATTAAAGGGATATAGATAATGTACCATAGCAAGTTTGAATTTTAAAATAAAGCATGTAAAACACGCATGTAATAATCAAGAAAAAAAAAAGTTTACCTTGCAAACAATATATAGATAGATCTGCCCATTGTTATCAGGCAATGACATCCCATTAGTTCTGTTTTAAATGTTTTCTAAATTTACTAGATTGTGAAATCTCCTTAAGAAAGCCCAGACAGGGCATTGTCTTTTGGAGTTTTGTTTATAATCAACAACTTACAGAATATAATGTTTTTAACCAATGAGTTTTTAAACAAAGGAAAATGTATCTTCAACTAATAAAACTACTCTCCCCCTTCCCTCAGATGCCACCCTCTCAGGGAGACCTGCCCTGGCAGGGCTATGTAGAATTGCACCCCCCACCCTGAGCCGGGCATGCTCCATCTCCCTTTCCTTCTTAACCTTTCCCCTGATCACCGATCACTGTCTAATACTATATAGTCTGCTTATTTATTTTCTCTGTTGTCCATCTTCTTACACTAGAATAGAAACTCCATGGGGCAGGGATATTTGTCTGCTTTGTTCCCTGCTCTACCTCCAGTGCCTAGGACACTGCCTGTCCCATAGCACTTGCCTAAAAAGTATTTGTTGATTGAATAAGGGATCAGTTTTTTAATAAATTTTAGTTGTTGTGGTGATATTCATCCTTCTCTTTGATATCGGTGTAGTAAGAGTAACTCAGTTTTAGACCAGTATCCTGCCTGGTAGATACTCAATATTTTATAGCTGGGTATGCAGCATACAGGGTGGGGCAAAGTAGGTTTACAGTTGTGAGTATGCAAGACAGTTTATTCCTGTATTATTATTTATTAATTACCTATTATTTTCTATATGAATAACAAACTAACTTCTGCTCTACCCTATAGTAATACCTTTTTTTCTTCGCTATTTATTAAGGGTTTATTCTGTGCTGGGATATAAAATTAGTAGAATGCAGTCCATTTTTGTAGCAGGGAGCCAGCCATGTATACAAATATATATGGTACTGGATGCCAGCTCTCAGAGAGGCAAACACAGAGGGCTTTCAGAGGAGGTCGTGTTGAACTGAGTCTTGAAGAGTGAATGATAGAAGTTGGGCACAGGGAGACTGGTGTTCCAGCAAGCTTGAACTGCGCAGTGGCTTTTCTCCTAGTACTCTGCTGTGAGTGCTTTGTTACCCTGACCTTAAAACACTTTTTTAGCCCGCTGAATTTGTGGAACTTTTTAGGGTCCTCATAGAAGAAGTCACCATGGTGTTTTTGTCAGGCTGCCTACAACAGGAAATGCTAGTTATAAAATTTAGTAAGTTCTTTTTATATCCTTATTATGATATAAAATATGGTTTTGAATTAAAGTCATTATGGTTTTAAAGTACATGCTAGAAAACTAACAGTTTAAGAATGCTAATTTTTTTTGTGTGTTTTGGACATGAAGATTTATCACTGAGGTTATGTGTATTTTTTAAAGAGTATTTTAGGCATATTAAGTAGTTCTTTAGAACATGATCTTTGCCATTTAAAATCCTATTATTCTATAGTTTCATGTCTTCTATAAGGTCACCATATTTATGAAATCTGTATCCCAAGGATGGTAAAAGTTTAAATATCTTACTCAAAAATAAGTTGTGAAAAAGCACTAAATTTCATCTTCCCTTCTTCCTTTTTTTTTTTTTTTTTTTAATTCTCACTGGAAGATATGTTTTTTATTTATTTTAGAGAGAGAGGAAGGGAGAGGGAAAGAGAGAGAAACATTGATGTGAAAGAAACTTCGATTGGCTGCCTCCCGTACTAGCCCTGACCAGGGACCCAACCTGCAACCTGGGTAAGTGCCCTGACCAGGAATTGAACCCATAACCTTTCAGTATATGGGATGATGCTCCAAACAGTAGAGCCACATTTGGCCAGGGCTTCCCTTCCTCCTTCTAATAAGTTAAACAAAGTAATTCAGAATTTGATTTTTGCCATTTTTAAACCCTGTTGTTCGTACACTTCTTGTGGAAGGTCACCACATTTACAAAAATCTCTGTCCTGAGGATGGTAAAAGTTATCAAAAATAAGTTATGAAAACCACTAGATTTCATCTTCCTTCCTCCTTTGAATAAATTAACCACAGTAAATATTTGTCAACTTTTTATTCATCATTGATATTTTGTCCTTCCTTGGCATGTGGGCTACCATATAAAGGTTTATCTCTTAACTCAGATAATGTTTCCAAACAGGTTACTGTGAAGTATCCATCCATGCACTTATCCCCCAACATCTAGAACATAGGTACTATCTTTGCACTGGAATTGCAAAGATTAATAGAATACATCTCCAATATTTTAGCTGTTCACTGTCTGGTGTGGCTTTCTAATGTTGAGTAATACCTCAGAACTTCTAATAAATGCATAGTTGGATTTAACGGAACAATTTTTGGAAAAATAGAATTGAATATTTGAAAGTATATGCCACTCTTGAAATTAGTACATGGTAGTGCTTTGTTTCACATTAAGCATTAAAGCGGTGATGTATGGTAATGGATCAAGTTAAGTTTTTAAGGCATATTGGACCCTTCTGCCTCTTATACTTATTAGCTGTATGATAGTAGATGAGTTAGTTAAAGTCTTCAAGCCTCAGATTCCTATTTTTTTTTTAAATTTTTTCAGATTCCTAATTTTTAAATTGATATAATTATATTCACCTTCTTGGTTCGTTATGAGGATTAACTGAGATGAGAAATGAAAAAATGAGCTTTGATCTTGCTTTCTGTTTTTTCTACTTTTTTCTGCTGTAGATCATATTCCTGCAATTTAAGTCACCTTTAAATTTACCAGCAGTATTTCAGGGCATAGTAATGCCTCCAACTTGACAGTACGTTTAGAATATTAATTTTCAGGCTGACAGATTTGTGGCGGTCGTGTTGCTGCATTGCTTCTCACTGTTCTAAAGCGAAAGAACTTTGTAACTAAAATATTTACTTAATCGTGCAAGTGTGTCTCTTGGGACTAAGGACATCAATGAATATGAGATCTCAGTGTAAAAGGGCAGTAAGGACTTGGCTCAACTTCCACTATCATTAATTTTGCACCGTTGTTAATTTACAAATAAAATTTTATCATTCTGTTTCCTTAATTTGCAAATCTTTAGAACTCCCTTTGAAGTTTAGCCCCTGAAAGATGTTAGTTCGTCTCCATTGCTTCTGCCCATTTTTTAGACTGCTTAAATGTTACTTACTAATGTCTATGAGTTGCTAGAGCCAGCAACTGAAATTTAAGGAGGGTGAAGGTGGGGACTCTCTTAGGCTTCATGCAGTGAATGATGGATGCTCATCCTTTTATCGCGGTTACCAACTAAGCACTTGCTGTTACCTGTCTCAGCAGCTTCCTCCTACTCTTTTCTATTTTCAGACTGATATCTACAATTTGCAAACTCATTGTTACCTCATTTCTATCAGCTTTAGCTATTTCCATCCTTGATATCTATGCTCCTAATTGAACCTTTCTATTTTTATATTTAAAGCTCTAAATCTCCTGAACAATTTTAAACAACATATAATATAGTAAGCTTTCAATCTCATACAGTAATAGCTTTTCCCTTTTAATATGAGGCCCCTTTGAATGTGGTCCCACTTTCTATTTTGGATCATTGCATATAATCCTCTTATAACCTTCTTCTGGAAATTGCAGATGGTGTTTATAAATATTGGACAATACTTGTACAAATGGTTTTTATAAATAAATTTCTCAACATGTAGTCTATGACTTAAAAAACAACAACAACAACCCAGATCTCTAGCCTCCAAGACACTAACTTAAAATAAGTTTAAAAATTACTTGACTGATAAAAATTGTTATTCCTGTTGTTTATAGCCTGTGTCACAGACTTCTGTGTTGGAGAGGAAACAGTTCAATTCTTCATTGTACTACAGAATAAAATAGTTACTGCTATAGACTGAGTGTTTCTGTTCCTTCCAGAATTCTTATGTTGAAACTAGCCCCCAGTATGATGGTATTAGGAGGTGAGGTCTTTGGAAGGTGATTAGGTTGTGAGGGTAAAGTCCTTCTGGATGGGATTAGTACAATTATAAGAGGGTCACCAGAGAGCTCCCTTGTCCCTTTCACCAGGAGAGGACACAGTGAAAAGATAGTCATCTCTGGACCAGGAAGCTGGTCCTCACCAGACACTGAAGCTGCTGGCACCCTGATCTCAGACTTCCCAGCCTCCGGGACTGTGAGAAATAAATTTCTGTTGTTTATAAGCCACCCAGTCTGTAGTATTTTGTTTCAGGAGCCTGGACACACTAAGACAATTATTACATATGAAAAAGAATTTAATGTGTGGTATATTTGGACATATAATCTGTGTTAACATAGTAATTTATTTTATATTGTTTGCCATGGGAACTTTCTAACTTTCTGCACTGGCCTTTTGATCAATAACCAACTAAAGAAAGAAGAGAAAAATCAACCTTCAACATATTTATATCAGTAAAGTGTTATGTGAGAAAACATAACCTTCCCTTTTCTTTTTAGAAATAATCCTCAACTGAGGATATGTTTACTGATTTTAAAGAGAGGGGAAGAAAGAAAGAGATTGAGAGACACAAACAGACAGACAAACAGACATAGGTGTGAGAGAGAAACATCGATTGGTTGCCTCCTATACTTGCCCTGACCGGGGAATCAAACCTGCGACATTTTTGGAGCACGGGATGATGCTCCAAGCAACTGAGCCATCTGGCTGGGCCTGTACCCTTACTTACTACCCATTTTCTAGAAATATTACTGCTATTCACATTCAGGTTAACCGTGTTTTCTCTACAGATGACTCTATTTTAACTTTGCTTCTATTTTCTGTGACCATAGAATTTTAACATATAATGTTGAGAGTTTATTTCATCATAAGTAGTTTATGGCTCTTTTCCAAGAATACGTAAGCAATAGAATATGGGTTTTAAAAATGTGCCATTCAGATGTGACAGTACAATTTATTCAAGTGTCTGCTAATTAAAATAAGTTGGTATTGCTCCAGTTTCTATAGCATTGAGAAAGAAGTTACAGGTTCTTAGAATTTTCTGTGTTTTAAAATGTATGTACATGTAGTTGTTGTTTTTTAAATCCTTACTTGAGGATATTTTTTTTTTAGAGAGAGTAAAAGGGAAAGAGGAGGAGGAGGAGGAGAGAGAGAGAGAGAGAGAGAGAGAGAGAGAGAGAGAGAGAGAGAGAGAGAAACATTGATGTGAGAGAGACACATTGGTTGCTTATTGCATATGCCCCAACTGGGATCAGGGAAACCTGCAACCCATGTATGTGCCCTTGTCCAGGAATAGAACCCATGACCCTTTGGTTTGCAGGCTAATGCTGTAACCACTGAGAAAAATTGGCCAGGGTGCATATAGGTTTTGGTTTTGGTGGTTTGTAGCTGAGACTTTTATCCTTAAAAAAAAACACAAAAGCCCCTAAAGTTTTATTCTTTATTATAAAATATATTTTTCCTCTTTTTCCACAGTGTTATTCACTCTTTTTGGGCAGTTCATTCAGTTCAGACATTGTAATAATCCCTCCACTTGACCATTTAATAAATTCTGTAGCATGGCCCTTGAGAATCTGGAAAGTGGGAAAGTGTATAGAAAGATTAGAAGGTGTGTCATTATTCCGTCCATATTATGAATTTAACACTTCTAAAAATAACAGACTGCTTTTTTTTTTTTCTGATGTGGTTTAGATCACCACTTCATTAATACTTAAGAGGATGGTGTTGCAAACTTCACAGTAGAAATACATCATTAGGGAAAGTCTTTGGTCAGGGCCTTTGAAAGCTTGTGTGAAACATTACTATCCATTATCACAGGCAGCACTTGGCTTACTGTTGCAGTGCTAAAAGAACAAAATCATTGACTCAAGAAATAAATGTATTAATATATTCATATAAGGAATGACAGCCCTAACCGGTTTGGCTCAGTGGATAGAGCATCAGCCTGCGGACTGAAAGGTCCCAGGTTCGATTCCGGCCAAGGGCATGTACCTTGGTTGAAGGCACATCCCCAGTAGGAGGTGTGCAAGAGGCAGCTGATCGATGTTTCTCTCTCTCTCATCGATGTTTCTAACTCTCTATCCCTCTCTCTTCCTCTCTGTAAAAAATCAATAAAATACATTAAAAAAAAAGGAATGACAAGTATAAATTTCTGAATATTGTTCCTCTGAAATTGAATTAAAATTGGAAACTTGTACTGCCTTTGGCCCTGTCTTTGAACTTTTATTTGTTTAATGGAAATGTTAGGGCAATTTAGGTCAGTGTGTTTAGAAACATCATAGACTAGTTTGACTTTGGGTTTAAGGCATTCATCTGTTCTTCAGGCTTAAGAAAATAGAAGGAACTGCTGACCGACCACAGATTTAAATGTTATCTACTTCTATTTCAACCAAATAGAATTAGGATAAAAATATCGATTTAGAATGTGGGCTGCAAAGTAGTTTAGGATTATTCCATCACCATTTTAAGTGGTTTTCCTGATTCCAGCCTTGCTTCCCTCTAATCCTCTCTCCACAGCTAAAGTGAACTATTTATTTCTTTAACAGAGAAATATTTTTGGGAATGCGAATTAAAAAAGTTAAAGATAATAATAGCCTTTCATATTCCCATCATGTGGAGTTAGACGCGTGAACATCTTGTCATGCTTGCTTTCCTTTTTTTATTTGCTTGCACTGAAATCACTGTATCGCTTTTGCAAAAATAAATATGATACCAGCAATTGTAAAGAGTAAAAATAAAAGCAGTAAAGTACTGTGTCAATAAGGTTTCAATGCAGGAAATAAAACATTCTAGGCATTTTAGGCAGAAAGGGTTTTAAAATATATATTTATTGATTTTTTACAGAGAAGAAGGGAGAGGGATAGAGAGTTAGGAACATCGATCAGAGAGAAACATCAATTAGCTGCCTCCTGCACACTCCCTACTGGGTATGTGCCCGCAACCAAGGTACATGCCCTTGACCGGAATCGAACCTGGGACCCTTGAGTCCGCAGGCCAACACACTATCCACTGAGCCAAACCGGTCAGGGCAAGAAAGGGTTTTAATTCAGGAAATTGGGTCCTTAAAAAATCCCTGAGAGGTTGGGGGAGTAAAGACCAAAGGCAACACCACTGGACTGTAAGTGTTAAGGTGCCACCCAGGGTCAGGAGGTGCTGCTGTTACTGAAAGCGCCTCAGCTGCTGCTGCTGCTGCTGCCACCACAGTTGTCTCACACCTACAGATACTTTCACAAAGGGCTCATGGGTAGTTTTTTAGTTCTTTTAGGTTTGAGAATATCTGACTGTTGTCTTTTTAGGTGAATAATTTGACTGAATATAATCTCGAGTCCCATTGTCCTTCCCTCCAAATTTTGTTCTATCGTCATCTTCTTACTTTTTTATTTGGGAAAAATCTGAGAATGGCTTGATTTCCCCACACTGCTTTTTCTGTCTGGATGCCTGAATAATTGTTTCTTTATACTTGAAGTTAAATAATGGCTTAATTTTCACTATACCCAAATAGGAAATTTAAACTTCTATTTAACAGTGTTATTTAGATTTTTTTTAATCCTCACCTATTGGTGCTCTTTTTCTTTATGCTTTTTGACATAGTGCATTCCATACAATAACTAGTGTTTCTCAGACAAAATGTGAGACTATTGGAAAAGCTTTTCAGTCCAAGTTTACAATGTATCTTATGAGACGCCCAGTCTCCTACCATACAGGCAGGTGGGCACTTGAAAGAGATGAGCTTCTGTCCTCCAGGACAGAAGGCTGGAGTATGTGACCTCTGAGTTCTCGTCCAGCTCAGATGTTTCTTTATTAATATCTTTGTGACTTCCAGTATCAGCCCATCTAATTAGGCAGTATTTTGGTGAAATTCTTTGGTAATTATGTTTGATGTAATAAAAATGAATGACCTAGTTCAGTTTTTGATAATCTTTTGAAAACTAATTTCTGAATCAACTTATCTTTCAGAAACCTTCCTCTAAGAGTTTTAGATTCTGGGAAGACTACTAAATAGAATCATTTATGACTTCTTTTTTCATGCCCTGTATTTTTTTTTAAGTCTGAAAGCTCCAGATTTCTGAGCATTTTCCACTGTCTACCCATTTTTTTAAAAAAATTCTCACCTGAGGATATGTTTATTGATGAGAGAGAGAGAGAGAGAGAGAGAGAGAGAGAGAGAGAGAGATCATCGAGAGAGAGAGAGAGAGAGAGAGAGAGAGAGATCGGTTGCCTCCCATATGTGCCCTGACCAGGGATTGAACCAACAACCTAGGTATGTGCCTGGACCAGGAATTGAATCTGCAACCTTTTGGTGTATGGAATGACACTCCAACTAACTGAGCTACCCAGCCAGGGCATTAAGCCTACCTGTTTTAATTATTTAAGATTTTTCCCTTAGAAAATTTTATTCACAAGTTATTTGTCTGAATTTTATATATGTGGCTTCATGTAAGATTTTTTTCGGGGAAACAAAGGGGCTTTCTTGAATTTAACAGTTTAGAATCATGAATTTAGTTCATATCCCTTTACAGGCGAGGAAAGTAAGAATCAGAGAAGTAGCTAAGAATTAGGTATAGCCTGTATTTCAAAGAGTTTAACTCCTAATATCTACACTTCTACAGCTACACAGTGGGAAACTAAAGCTCAGATCACTCTTCAAAATTTACCATGTATATATGCATATTTAAAAATGCTAGGGATAAATTTTTCTTTGAATAGTGACTATGGTATTTGCCAAATGGATTTTCTAATTTCATCATTCTTCCTCTACAGGGTGGGGCAAAAATGGGTTTACATTGGTTTATATGGGAAAATAATACAATAATTAGTAAGTAAGAATACAAGAATAAATTCTGTGTTTCACATACTAACAACTGTAAGCCTACTTTTGTCCCACCCTGTATTTATTAGTTGCCATTCTACTAAGGAAATGCTTTTTCCCCTCTCCATTTATTTATGTATATTTTTATTGATTTTAGAGAGAGGAAGGTGTTGGGGAGAGGAGAGAAATAGAAACATCAATTGGTTGCCTTCTGCACATGCCCCAACCTGGGATCGAACCCACAACCTGGGTATGTGCTCCGACTGGGAATTGAACCCTCCACCTTTTGATGTATGGGATGACCTTCCAACCAGTTGAGCCACACAGGTTAGGGCTTTCCATTTATTTTTAAGTTTATTTTTGTGTGTATCAGTGTGGGCTCATCGCTTCCTGTTTTACACAATGGGTTGTATGCCATTACGGTTATTTATGTCCATACCTAAATTATCTTAGATCACCCAGAAGGTGCCCTTTTAAGCTAGTTTCTGTGTTTTTCTGATATGTCCCCATCATTCTTAAGCACTATACTTTCTGGCATAATGAAATATCCCAGGTTCATTTCTTTCTTCTTTTTTCTTTTTAAGTATATTTTAATTGATTTCAGAGAGGAAGGGAGAGGGAGAGATAGAAACATCAGTGATAAGAGAGTATCATTGATTGGTGGCCTTCTGTACTCCCCACACTGGGATCAAGCCCCCAACCCGGTATATGCCCTGACCTGGAATCAAACTGTGACCTCCGGGTTCATAGGTTGATGCTCAACCACTGAGCCACACCAGCCTGGCTCCCAGGTTCATTTCATCTTGTTCTTTCCTTTCTCATGCCTTGAAATAAGCCCTTTCTCCAAGGTGTCCTAGTTCCTTCAAATGGAAAAGAAACCAAGATCTGAATGTTATGTGTGCTCATTGCTACTGCAGTGACACTGTTCCCAGCCTCCCTCAGTGGCCAGAACTACATATACATTTACATCTATATTTCTGTTTTTATTCATATTGAAACAGTGATTTCACATGGATACCCTTGACTTCAATCCAATACTACAGGTTTGTTTAACTTTTCTCCCTTCTCAGACAGTGAGAAACCTGGTTCCTATTATTCTCAATCTATTTACTTATCAAGTCAGATCCCTTTGTAGGTAACTGGTCTTTAGATGCCTCTATCCTTTCTTCCCCAATGGTTGTTGCCCTCACCTCATTCAGGCTCCAACACCTCATGCTGGCTGGGTTTCACACATCCTTCTCCTTGCTCTGCTTACACTCTGATGCTCCGCACAAGGCTGGGTGGAGACAGACCTTCACTACCCTGCCTGATCACCTGCTTCATTACCCTACGCTTGTCTGCCTTGCTCAACCCCACCTAATCAGCTTTTGGACTGAGTTATCAAAGAAGGAACGAAAAGCATTTAGATTTTTACTAGAGGCCCGGTGCATGAAATTCGTGCACTCAGGGTACCTCAGCCTGGCCTGCACCCTCTCACAGTCCGGGAGCCCTCAGGGGATGTTCAACTGATGGCAGTTGAAAGGAGCGGGCCTAAGCTGGCAGTCAGACATCCTTAACGCTGCTGTGGAGGTGGAAGAGGCTCCCGCCACCGCCGCTGCGCTCACCAGCCATGAGCCCGGCTTCCAGATGGCCGGCGCTCCCCCTGTGGGGACACACTAACCACCAGGGGGCAGCTCCTGTGTTGAGTGTCTGCCCCCTGGTGGTCAGTGCACATCATAGTGACCAGTCGTTCCGTCATTCGGTCTATTTGCATATTAGCCTTTTATTATGTAGAATTAGTAGCAATAATAGCACAAGTTAAGCTACTTTAAAAAATATTTTTCTAGACTTTCCAACTATATTTTTAATGACCTGCCCTATGTTCTTAGGATTTTCATATTCCTTAATGTTTTTCTTGTTTTGTTTGTTTTACTATCTCAAATTATGCCTAACCATCAAGTTCTATTTTATTACTATACATTCCCCCCCCCCCCCAATGTTAATACATTTCCAAGGCAGAAAACCAGTTTTTCAAACTTTATGGTACAGTGCTTTTATCTGATGACATGAAATATTGTAGCTCAGTGTTTGTCCTGTAGTAGAATTAATGAATGTAAAATAATGCTAGAGTGTTCCAAGGAGTCACATTTCAAATCATTTCACCAAGTTCTAGAATGTTGTCTGTTTAATTTGTTAAGAGAAGGACACTCCATGTTGCTATTTCTCAGACGGGGTTAGGTGTCCCTGCTATGGAATCAATAGAACTCTGTAGTCCTCTTCTCTTTACACTTACAAATTGTATTTTCTGTTGATTTATATTTGTTTTCCTACTAGAGCCCCCAGACTTTGTTTAAGTTTCCCTGGGGACCAGCATAGAGCTTTGTTAAAATAATTTTGAAATGAACTGAAGAGTGTGAAAATGAGCATCAGTTCTAGGTCTTTGGGATAAGGGCCAGTGATAGGGTTTATGATAGAGGCTCTTCCCAGACTCTCTTCCTAATTTTGGTCTAGGGAAAAGCCTAGAAACTTCAGCTTTAACTAGAGTAATATTAGTAATTTACCTGAAATCATGTAGTATGTTAGGGCTCTGGCCCTATAAAAAACATAGCTGTCAGGATCATAGAAATTTAGAAAAATAAATTAATTTAAATAAGTGTGTTTAAAGATGGCACTCTTAGTAAATATGCTGTCAGTTGTCAGTATTTAAAAATGAGAAGCTTATAGAAGGAAAAAAAGGGATTTGGTTTTTTGCTTCAAGGAACTTGCATCTTAAATGGGGTGGGGGGTGGAATCTTGGAAGGAGTGGTGAAACCTAGCCGTATATGAAATTGGGGGGGGGGGGGGCGGTCACTGAACTGTTCCATTTGTGAAATATGTCAGGCCATTCTCTTTCTATTTTTTAAAAAAATCTTTATTGTTGAACATCCTCTTTCTATTTTATTCAGCTGTGAGATTCAAATGGTGGAGAAAGAGTTATATAAATGCAGGTTGGGTGGTTTTACCATGGGGAGCGCGGGCAGTTCCAGGTGCATCCCAAGTCACAGCATCATCTCACCGGGTGCTGTCTGGCAGGGGTGCCCTGTGGGAGGGGCATGGAAGTGGGTGCTGCCAGGCCCAGGGACTCCCCCAAGGTTGAGAAGTGTGTTAATCCCTCCGGCCTGGAGCCACCAGAGTGGGGATGGGCCCTGGTCCTCTCCCTTATAGGCTCCTGTGGGGTGTCTATGGCTCTCTGAGCAACCAGTTGTGAATCCATGGCTGGCCCACAAACCCACCTCCTTTGTATGACAGCAGATTAAGGTGAAACCAATATAGAAACTGGTAACCAAATTTTAATAACTATTTTTTTCATACCCATATTTATATAAATATTTAATATAAAGCACAACATAGACACTTATACATATGTGTACTTTATATGTTTATAAATGTTGGCACCATAAAATGGTTTAACGAAAAAATTTTAATTGTTTATTCATGGGTAGCTCTTAGAAGTTCTTTGCTGTTCATCTTATTGCTGTCCAAACAGAAATAGTACAATCTGTTCTTTTTTTCTTTGCTACCACATCCTAGGAAATGATCCCATCTGCTATTCAGTGTTGTATATAAGAGTGCTTGTGTGTTTTTAGCTTAGGTGTAAATATTTAAAACTACCAGGATTTTTTCAGGAAGTTATTCACAATAGCCTCATTCATCTAAAAGAATTTTACTATTTTAAAAAATTGACACCAAGGTTAACTTTATATAAACATAATAAGATACAGTTACCTTAAAATGTATGTTAAGCTTTAGGAAAGTACAGCATTGCCTATGTTCTTTTCATTCTGAACAAACATTAATCTAGTTATATTTGATACAACCAATATATTCTTAGAATATAATTTTATACTTAACAATATCCTGTGTAGGCTGTAGAGGGATAGTTAATGGTTAGATGTTTCCCCTCCCAGACTGGTAGTTTAAACATGCAGATTTCTGTTTCCTGCAATATAACTGTAATAATTTGGGTTGACAGAGTTGTGACAAAATAACAAGGACTTTGTAAGTATTTGAGTTCTGAATGTAATGGAGGCGTATAGCAAGTTTGGGAAACAGATATTGGGGGTCATATTCTGCTTTATTAACCCAGTGAGTGTTTTCATAATGCTTGTTTTTTTGTTTTTTTTTTTAAATATATTTTATTGATTTTTTACAGAGAGGAAGGGAGATAGAGAGTTAGAAACATTGATGAGAGAGAAACATCGATCAGCTGCCTCCTGCACATCTCCCACTGGGGATGTGCCCGCAACCAAGGTACATGCCCTTGACCGGAATCGAACCTGGGACCTTTCAGTCCTCAGGCCGACGCTCTATCCACTGAGCCAAACCGGTTTCGGCAATGCTTGTTTTTTGTTAGTGTAAAGTAATGCTTAATCCCATTAATGGATATTGTGTATCCACCCTAGATTTCTGTTTTTGCTCATGGTGCTTTATGTTGCTATTTTTAATCCCTACTTTTAAATCTAACATTCATCCATTTGACTGGTCCATTTTACAGATCAGATGCAAAATTAGAAAAATGCAGATTTAGATTATATTACTATAAAATGATATGATAAAAATTTTAGATGAGTCATGCTGGATCATTAACTGAATAAAAGCTGTGGAATACTGACCAACACTACATTTATAGGGCATATGGAACTTCTGAGAATACAATAACTATTTATAAATCATAATATTATATTTCATATTTGTAAAATGTATTTGAACAAAATAGTTTCAAGGATCCCCTTTCCATCACCCCGTCCCCAAATAATGGCCATTCTGCTTCCATAAATTGCCTGGGATAGCCATGGCTCCATGGAATACGCTTTGAGATACATTGGTAAACGGGGAAAAGTACGGAAATTGTGATTTGGAGTCTGTGGCAATCAGTAGTTTGAAAGCTCTGACAGTTCTCAAAATAGAAGTAATGAGCTGCTATGAAGCAGCAGGTAATCATCTTGATATGTTAAAAGAAATGGTTTAAGATGTAAGTTTGGTAGCAGAGACAGTCCTTTATGAGGATGGAATGGATTGTTTCTGGGGAAAAGTGTAAAGTAGAATCAAGATTTTCAAAGAAAACAAAACAATGCCAGGATTTAGGACTCTGAAATATAGTCCTATGTTTTGTTTTTTTTTCTTTTTTTAGACTTGTGTAGGCAACAGAGTTTTAAAATTGAAACTGGCTTTCTAAATTGAAGGGTCGCAGGTTAGCTTCCTGATCAAGAGTATGTACCTGGGTTGCAGGTTGGATCCCCAGCCTTGATCTGGGCTCATGCGGAGGCAACCAATTGATGTGTTTCTCTCACACTGATGTCTCTCTAACATCAGTGTTTCTCTCTCTCTCCTCAGGTGAGGATTAACAAAAAATAATGGCTTTTTAAAAATTATTTCAATTCTTATTTCAATTATTTCATAATTTCAGGTATATTTAAAGTTTGTAGTCTGATTTATGTCTTTTCTCTGTGAATTGTAACACTTAAGAAGTACCTTTCCAAACGTATTTACTGCATAGTGATGTGTATGTGTGATGTCTATATTTTTAGCTCACATCTTAGACTTTAAGTTTCTTGTAAGAGGAGTAAGGACAGGCACCTTTCGTATACCTTTTTATCAACATTAGTGCCTAAAACATTGTCTTAGATATAATCAGATATTCAGTGTGCTTATTAATGAATGAATAAGTGGGCAAATCTCCCTTGCCATGTCTCTTTCTTTGTAGCTTCCACAATATTTAAATATAAGGGTAGGCCTGACAACTACAATAATTTTATTGTTATACAGTCAATCAGAAAATTGTTGTTTTACTTTTTTATGTTTTTAGCCACTGAGGAAAAAGTTACTCTAATATGTATTCTTCCAACTATATTTTCCTCAAGGGAACCTTAGTTATAGTATATTCCTTTAACATTGATTTGATGCAAATAGATGTTTGAAGAAATGAAAAAAAAAATCAATAGCAAGTGTTAGTGTAAAAAAAACCATTGAAACCTGTAAGGAATTTTTGAGCCAAACTGTCGGCATATTCCTGAAAGCAGAACCTTAACGAATTGAGATAATGCTCCAGAGAATGGCGGATTACATCTATATTTATAGATTGCAATCAAAGGAAGGGACCTAGGTGTGTTACATGGAATTCATTGGTGATAGATTAAGGAGGTGGGATTAAAAAAAAAATGGGGGAAACCCCTGGGATTGGATAAAAAGTAAAATGATGGACACATACTTAGGTGGGTGCAGGAACAATTAACATGATGAATTTGTGGTATCTGTCCTGGCGCCCAGCACATTAGATTGTGCCCCAGCGGGTCCAGAAAAAGGGAAGTTACAAGTAACCCAAACACTTCAAGGGTATGTTATCATAGATGCAAAAAGACAGATAGGCTCAGTTAAGGTAAAGGTTGACCTTGTCAGTGAAGATACCAGCCTAGGAGGTGACTACCCACCATAACTGCTTTTAGTTCAAGTTCAATTTTAGACCATCCTTTGTGGTTACTTTAGGTCTCTGAATTTGCAAGACTGCCATGCAGGCCTCCCCTGAGCTTATCAGGTTAGCATGTGGCCCCTTTCGTCCACACAAGAAAACAGCTCACTTTTGGCCATGATGAAGTAACAGAGTCTTCCTGACTTAAACAGCTATACTAAGCAATGGTTTTCAAACAATAGACAGCACATGACAGGATCATTTAGAGAAGGGGTGGGGATGTTTGGAAACAATGGTGTGAGCACTATGATTGCACCAACTTACTGCACAAAAGTTTTTAGGTCATATGCTTGCTTAGTTGAAGAAGCAGGGTTCAGAGTTTGAGGGAGTATTAGGATTTGTGGGAGGGTGAATATTAGAGAAGTGGGAACTGTATAGATAGAAAGCTGTAGAGATATGCTGGGTCCCCTTGAGTCTTTAGCCAAGAACTAATTTGTACATGCACAAGATAAAATTATCTGAAGAAAAAAACATCAGAAAGGAGTAGAAAGAACAATTCTCATAGCTCATACATAGCTGGAAGTGGCCATTTTCTCACTGTAGAGAGGGGAAAGACCTTATAATACACAGTTCATCAGGTAGAATCCCCAGAAGGGAATTACCTCAGTAGTGAGGACTAATTAGCCCCAGACTAAAGGCTGCTCTGGACATGCTATAATAAAGATTATAGGTAAGCATCAAGTTAATTTAATTGTATGTCACTACAAAGCTGAATAATATTTAAATGAATACAAAAATTCCAGACCCCAGCAACATAAAATTCATAATCTCCAACATCTAATAAAAAATTACCAGATACATAAAAGCAGGAAAATTCCACCTATAAACAAGAGAAAAGTAGAATAAAAACTGAATTACAAATGAAAGAGATAATAAAATTGGCCATAAGGGTCATTTAAAACAACTACAGTAGGACAGTGTATACAGCTTATACAGTGCCCAGCTCAGGTTACTGGGAGGCTGAGCCATTGGACCCTACAAGACACCTATTACACAAGGCCACTCTACTGATTCCAGGAAACATAGCAGCTCTACTCAATACATAGAAACAAACACAGGGAAGCAGCCAAAATGCGGAGACAAAGAAAAATGTCACAAATGAAACAATGGGAGAACTCTCCAGAAAAAAACCCCACTAAATGAAATGGAAGCAAGCAAACTATCAGATACAGAGTTTAAAACACTGGTTGTAAGGATGCTTAAGAAACTTAATGAGCATAACCAATGGACACAGACACTAGGGGGGCAAGGGCATGTGCTGAGGGTGGGGTGGCTGGGGAGAAGTCAATGGGGGAAAAAGGAGACATGTAATACTATAGGTAATACTTTAAACAATAAAGAATTTTAAAAAAAACGTAATGAGAACTTCAAGGAACTTAGTGAAAACTTCAAGGATCTTAGTGAGATCATCAACAATATAAAAAGGACCAGTCAGAAATGAAGGATACATTCCAGAAATGAAGAATAATTTACAGGGAATCAACAGTAGAGTAGAGGATGCCGAGAATCAATGCAGTGATTTGGATATGAGGAAGCAAAAAACACCCAATCAGAATAGCAAAAAGAAAAAAGAACCCAAAAATGTGAAGATAGTATAAGGAGTCTTTGGGACAACTTTAAGCATACCAACATTTCCATCATGGGGGTTCCAGAAGGAGAAAATAGGAGGCAAGAAATTGAAAAAATAATGACAGAACACTTCCCTTACCTGGTGAAAGAAATAGATATACAAGTCCAGGAAGTGCAGAGAATTCCAAACAAGTTGGATCCAAAGAAGTCTACAGCAAGACACATCATAATTAAAATGCCAAAGGTTAATGATAATGAGAGAATCTTAAAAGCATAAAGAGAAAAGCAATTAGCTATCTACAAGGGAGCACCCATAAGACTGTCAGCTGATTTCTTAATGGAAAAATAGAAACTGCAGGTAGAAGGAAGTGGCAAAAAATATTCAAAGTGATGAAAAGCAAGGACCTACAACTAAGATTACCCAGAAAAGCTATCATTTAGAATTGATGGTCAGATATAGAGCTTCCCAGACAAGAAAAAGCAAAAAGAGTTCATCACCACCAAACCAATACTACATGAAATATTAAAGGGTCTTCTTTAAGTAGAAGAAAAAAAAGGACAAAAAATATGAACAATAAAATGGCAATAAATACAAATCTATCAACAATTGAATCTAAAAATGAAAATGAACAAGCAGAACAGAAATAGACTCATAGATACAGAGAATGTTTTGACAATTGCCAGATGGGAGGAGGTTGGAGGGATGGATGAAAAAGGTAGAGGCATTTAGAAGTACAAATTAGTAGTTAGAGTGTAGTCATGGGTTGTAAAGTACAGCATAGGGAATATAGTCAATCTAATCTAATATTATATTTCAACTGTAATTGAAAAATAAAAACCGATTAAAAACAACAAAATATGTATAGATGCTATGTTTTTGTAAAATAGTTTTTAAACTAAATATTAACATAGCTTAAGACTATATTTTTATACTTAATCAAAATTATCTTCAACTTTTAGAACAAATAAAAATCCAGTTTGAATTTATTTTTTAGCCATTTTAAATAAGTGAAAATACTTTATACTTGATTTACCCTGAGGTCTTTTTTACAGTTTTTTCTTCATGAAAAACAAATTCAAAAGTGTATTCCAGCACTTAGGAATATACTTGTATTCCTGAAACATAGCTGGTACTCAATGTGTCTTTGTTAAATGAATGAACATTAAGCATTTAGTAGAATAATAAACTTTTCCTGAACACAATAAGTTACACAATATCTTTGTGTGCTTTAGAAAAAGCTTTTTGAAATCATATGACTAACTTAAAGGAAATGGAAAAAATGTTATCTCTAAATATAAAAGAAGTATTTAAAAAAAAATTCAGAGCAGTCATTAAAGATTTCATAACATACATACACTTTATTTGCAAACATAGTATGGAAAAAGATGAACATTTTCAGAAGGAAGTTCCATGTATATTGCTGAATTAACATAGAGGGTGGGGCAAAAGTAGGTTTATAAGTTGTATGAAAAATAACATAATCTACACTAATAAAGAGAAACATGCAAATTGGTGTCACTCTGCTATGCCCACCAGCCAATCAGAGTGACTATGCAAATTAACCCAACAAAGATGGTGGTTAATTTGCATACGTAGGCACAGAGCGAAGACTGGAGACGCCAAGCCTTGCTGCGGCCCGAGGGGAGAAGCCTAGTCCTTGACCTTGGCTTCTCCACTGTGGCCGGACCAAAGGCCTGGGTCCCGGGTGCCAGAGGAAAACCGGTGCCAGCAGGCAGGGGAAGGGAGGCCTATTGCGCGAATTGCGAATTTTCGTGCAACAGGCTTCTAGTAATTAATAAATAATAATACAAGAATAAACTGGGTACTCACAACTGTAAACTTGCTTTTGCCCCACCCTGTATATCCATAAAGCAAAACACCCATTTTAAGTGCTTAATATCCATTTAAGAGAGTTTTATAGGAAAAATCTGAGCAATACAGGTTCAGTAAATTAAGATCACCTTACTCAATTGTTTTTCTTGTATTGAGCAAAAACTTGAGGAGTATTACATTCTTTTATAATCTCTATCTTCCCATATTTCCATTTGTGGTTCGTGATGTTGTACAATGTTATAAAATTGCATATATATGTGTGTGTGTGTGATCTTTGTTTGCTCTTTGCCTTAGACAGTGTGGAATATTGGGAAGATAGTGGGCTTGTTTTGAATCCTGTCACTTATTATTGGGCAAGTCCCTTAAGTTTTCAGAGCTTCATTTTTCTCATTTATAAAATAGGCTAATAATGTCTAGTCCATATTGTGACCAATAAAGTAAGGGATAAGAGCATAGGCAAGTACCTAAGACACATAGTAGGACATCAGTCCATTTCTTCCATCATAATTTACAAACTAATGATTTATGGCGACAAAGCACTAGAGTTGAAATTTTGGTTCCTCCAGTTATCAATTGGTTGACCTTCAACAATTCACTCCTCTGAACTGAGAGATAATCCTGCCTCATAAAAAATAATAACTACTTCATAAAGTTTAGGAATTAAAGGTAAATGCCGAAAGCATTCAGTGAATTTCAATTATTATAAATTATTTAAAAGTAGTTATATACACAAAAATCAACTCAAAATGGATTTAAAAACGTGAATGTGAAACCTGAAGCCATAAAACTCCTAGAAGAAAACATATGCAATAAGCTCCTTGACATTGGCCTTGGCTATAATTTTTTGGATTTGAAACCAAAAGCAAAGGCAATGAAAGCAAAAATAAGCAAGTAGGACTATATCAAACTAATCAGCTTCTGCTCAGCAAAGGAAACCATTAACAAAATGAAAAGGCAGTCTACTAAATGGGGGAAAATACTTGCAAGTTATATATCTGTTAAAGGGTTAATATCTAAAATATATAAAGAACTCATACAAATCAATAGGAAACCCCTAAAAATTCGACTAAAGAATGGGCAGAGGAACCTAGTAGATATTTTTCCAAATAATACCTAAAGATAGCCAACAGGTACATGAATGGGTGCTGAGCATCAGTAATCATCAGATAAAATGCCTTAATGAGATATCACCTCACACTTGTTATAATGGCTATTATCAACAAGTCAAGAGATAATAAGTGTTGGTGACAATGTAGAGAAATTAGAATCCTTGTTCACTGATGGTAAAAATGGATGGGAGGTAGCCACCATGGAAAACAATATAGTTGTTCCTCCAAAAATTAAAAATAGAATTACCATATGATCTAATAATTCCATTTTTTGGTATATACTCAAAAGAATTGAAAGCAGGGTCTAAAAAAGATATCTGTACACCCATGTTTGTAGCAGTATTATTCACAATAGCCAAATGGTGGGACTATTTTAAATGTCAGTCAATGGATGAATGGATAAACAAAATGTGGTATATATATGAATATTATTTAGCCATAATAAGGAAGGGAATTCTGACACATGTTACAACATGGCTAAACCTTGACAACATTATGTTAATTGAAATAAGCCAGTCACAAAAGCAAAAATTGTATGATTCTACTTATGTGAGGTATCTAAACTAAAGTCATAGAGACAGAAAGTGGACTGACTGGTGGTTACTGGGATTTGGGGGTAGAAGAGAATGAGGACTTTTGTTCAATGGATATAGTTTGTTTTGCAAGAAGAACGTTCTGGAGATCAGTTGCACAGCACTGTGAGTGTAATGAACATTACTGAACTACACACTTAAAAACGATTAAGATGGTAAATTTTGTGTTATATGTATTTTACCACATTTTTTTTAAAAAAAAGCTTACAGAAACTATATAAAGGTGATTGTTAAAATAGTGCTCAGAAAGAAAATTTATCTGATTTAGTTATACTTCTAGATATTAAGCAGCTTAAGAAGCAGAGTTTGACTCAAAATTTGTAGTACAATATTTACCTTTAAATATATATTTTTTCCAGTCATAAGTTGAGTTGAGTTTGGGGAAATAAAATTTAGTATGAGTCTGTGAAAGTGCCACAAAGTTCACAGAGATTTGTCCTAGTATTATTGTAATAATGCTGTATTCAAATTTTCTTCTTCATAAAGGGTTTATATTTTTCCTTCCTGTTTTTCACAGACTGAGATCTGTGTAATGAACTGAGCGCTACCTGTTGGATAGAGTTAAGCGGCAAATGTACAACAGTGTGCCATTTATAAATTTTATTTAAATATATATATTTCTAAATAGGTATAGCTGTATATATCTCATATTTTCCTTCCAGGCTTTTAGTAACTGATTTAAAAGAGAACCCTTAGAAAGGTAGCAGAAAACAGGTTGGTAGTGTGAAGTGTATCAGCTGGTGTGCAGACTAGAAAAGCCTTTGAAATTGGCAATAAACTTAATAAAGTAGGGAGAGGAAGGGACACTGAGAAGTAAAAGACCATTGAAAGGTAGGAAGGAACATGGAAGGGCAAGTGTGCTGTCCTACGACATTGTACCTACTTCACAATTTTGTTCTATTTTGACGGAAGAAAATATTGCTACAGTATTCTCTTACATGTAGCAGTTGCTCAATAATGTCAACTACTTTTAAGTGTGTAATATCTGTAGGAAGAACTAATTAAATGTTGGAGTTAGGAATTGTGTTTTTAGTAATGTTTACCAGCTGTTTAACTTGAATTGTTAGACATTGATGATTAGTAATTTTTATACTCTCCAGTTTTCTTCTGTATTCTTTTATCTTCAGAGAAAAACTGAAGAAGCTTATTCTTTATACTTTTATTAGACTAAATTTAAAATTTTACTATGTCTCTGAGTATCTACATGTGAATATATATTTATTATACATCTAACTTCTTTAAAACAGCATTTTCTTTGATACCTATGGATAACAATCAGCTTAATCTATATAATAAACAGCCAGGGTCGTAATGACTGAAGGCTGGACCACACTGGAAGTCAGTACTGGGTTGCCGTGGTGACCCAGCACTTATTGGGGCCGATGCAGGCGCCCTGACCGAGCACTGACTGCCTAGGTAGCTGCGGATCAGGCCCGGAGGGAGGCCTGCAGAGAGAGGCAGGGTCTGATCTGTAGCCTCTGTGGCAGCCATTGATCAGAACTTGCCTCTCTTTCTCTCCTGGCCTGGCCAACAGCTGTACCTCCATTTCTCTCCAGGCCTCCAAGGAGGCTGCTGATCATCCCCACCTTTCTGATCAGACCCCCGTTTATAGGCCCAGAGACACTGACTGGCATAGAAACTGACCAATCAGAACCAAATCTGGGTGAATGTAAGGAGCCAATGGCTGCCTAGGAGGCAGAGCTTTTAATGCTGACTGGCATAGAAACTGATCAATCAGAACCAAATTGGCTGGCAGAGAAGGGCACTTGGGGGGCGAGATCAGGCCTGCAGGGGAGGGCAGTTAGGAGGGAGATCAGGCCAGCAGGGGAGAGCAGTTAAGGGCGAGAACAGGTCGGCAGGGGAGGGCAATTGGGGGCGAGATCAGACCAGCAGGGGAGGGCAGTTAGGGGTGATCAGGCAGGCAGAGGCAGTTAGGGTCGATCACGCCAGCAGGGGAGAGGAGTTAGGGGTGAGATCAGGCCAGCAGGGGAGGGCTGTTAGGGGCGAGATCTGGCGTCAGGGGAGGGCAGTTGGGGGCGACTAGGCTGGCAGGGGAGGGCAGTTGGGGGCGAGATCAGGACGGCAGGGGAGGGCAGTTAGGGGTGATCAGGCAGGCAGAGGCAGTTGGGGGTGAGATCAGGCTGGCAGGGGAGCAGTTGGGGGCTTGATCAGGCCAGCAGGGCAGGGCAGTTAGTGGCGATCAGACAGACAGAAGCAGTTAGGGGTGATCAGGCAGGCAGGCAGAGAGGTTAGGGGCAATCAGGCAGGCAGGCAAAGGCAGTTAGGGGCGATCAGGCAGGCAGGCAGAGGGGTTAGGGATAATCAGGCAGGTAGGCAGGTGAGTGGTTAGGAGCCAGCGGTCCCAGATTGTGAGAGGGTCCCCCATTGGAGTGGGTGCAGGCTGGGCTGAGGGAACCACCCCCCCCCCCAGCTCCCCCGCAGCTGTGCATGAATTTTGTGCACCGGGCCTCTAGTATTGTCATAATTAACAGAGTTTAAATAAGGTTATGACCTGATTTCTTTCACTAATTGACAGGTAACTATGCATTGTTGGTATTCTGGTTTGAAAACATTGATTTGCCCAAATGTCTAAGTTTAGAAAGCAGTGTACTTGTAAATGTTTTGTTGATTTCTGTGTTGCTGTTTTTTTATAGAGTTTAACATTTTAAAAATTTTATGAATAATTCTGTTTTGACTTGTGTAAATTCATTAGTTTTAGGTCATGGAAAGTAGTTTTTGAGTCTTCAAATTCAGTTCAGATACCATTTATATGGTAAACACTTTGCAATCATTATTTGTCTTGCTTATTCTATCCCATCGATGAATTTCAACAATGTCTGTTCAATAATGTAATGCATTGCACATTCTGCTATGCTTAGTGGGATTTGCAAGGATGAATAAAATTGCTGCCTACTGGGAGAGAATGTTCCTGTTACCTGACTGAGAGTTGTTTCAAGGGGCAGGTGCCACTTGAGGTGGAGTGGAGGAAGTCACATGACAAAGGAGAACATGCCAAGGTCATTCAGGGTCTGATGATAAGTCTGAGCACAGGTGGGTTTCATGTTTGAAGATGATTCTGTTTTTCTACCACACAAGATTAATGATTTGGCTGGGTTTAGATTTATAGTTTGGAAACCATTTTTCCTTCAGAATATTGGAGGCATTGCTTTACTGTCTTTGAATTCCCAGAAATGAGAAATCATTTATAATCTGGACCTTTGATACTTTTTATACCTTTCCCCCTTTTCTTTGGAAGCTTGCAGGATGTTCTGTTTTGTTTGGTAATTTGAAACTTCACAGTGATATACACATAGGTTTATTTTCTTCTATGTGTGGGCTTTTTGTATGTCTTTTCAGTCTTCAGTTCTGGGTAATTGGCTTGAATTATCTCTTTCCTTCTGTTTTTTTTTCTGTTCTTTTTGGAATCATTATTATGTAGATGTTGGACCTTCTCCACTCATCATTTCATTTTCCTATTCCCTTCACTCACCCCATTGTACATCTTCTTGTCTTTTCGTTCTGCTTTCTTAGAGATTTTCTCAACTTTATTTTCCAACTCTTCTGTTTTTTTTTTTATTTCAGAAGGAAGGAGGGAGGGAGGGAGGAAGGGAGGGAGGGAGGGAGGAAGGAAGGAAGGAAGGAAGGAAGGAAGGAAGGAAGGAAGGAAGGAAGGAAGGAAACCCAGGAAACTGACTGGACTCTGTGTGTGCAGAAGAGGCTTGTTAGCTGTGGACTTCACTATATAACAGGCTGGCCATTTTGTTGGTAGCCCTTGATATCACTGTCTTTGTTTTTCCCTGCACTTTGTCAGATGCCCCAGAGAAGACTCTGCCAATGGACAGTGGTAGTCCTGGCTGCAGCATGTGGGAGCCCAGTTGGGAAGAGAGTTGGGGAGCTCTCAGTGTTCAGCATGTAAAGTTTTGTAATTCTACTGTTTTTAATATTACAGCCCCACCTTCAATTATGCCTGGGTCTTATGTTCCAGACGTCCTCTGTGACTCTTTCCAGAAGAAACTTCCCATCTTATTCCAAGGTGTGGGAGGGAAGTTGCTAGGCTATACAAAGTTGAAGAAATTGAGAGTGGAGGTGGCAGGGAAATGAAAAGAAGGGGCGCTTAGTTATTAAAAAAATATATTTTAACTACTTCCTTTCAGCTTCAGCTTTATCCTGACATCCAGAGGTCCCTGATGCTGCCACTTCTTAGGCCACTTTGGGGTTGTTTGTTCAAGTATGTTGGTTTTTAACTTTTCCCCATTGCTGTCTTATGATTGTGCTAAGTCCATTCACACTCATCAATCTACTGTATAACATAACATTTTCAGCTCTTGTCTTCTCTCCCATTTTGTTTATGCAGTTTTCTGCCTTTTTAGAAATCTTTTTACTGGAATTTTGAAGTATTGGGAATGAGTAGAGCTAAAAGCACATGATCAGCCCTGCTGGTGTGGCTCAGTTGGTTAAGCATCATCCTATGCACCAAGTCCCAGGTTCTATTCCTGGTCAGGGCACATGCACAGGTTACAGGCTTGGTCCCTGGTGAGGGGCATGTAGGAGGCAGCTGATGAATGATTCTCTCTCATCATTCTTTCTACCTTACTCTCCCTCTCCCTCTCTCTGTAAAATCAATAAAAACATATATATTTTTACAAAATCAATAAAAACACATTTTTAAAAAGCACATGATCAGTTAACCATTTTTAATTGGGAATTTTGGAAATTAAAACTTTATACAAGTGGTAAATGAATTAATATCATAATTTAAAATATTACTTAAAGGCTTGAACTACAGTGGCAGTTGAACTATATTTTAAGACCCACCCCTTTTGATAATAATCCCAAAGAAATCAGAAGACTCTCCAGTGTATGATTCCTCAATTCTTCATCTTCTCTACATTTTTAGTATAATGTTATTCTCTTTGTGATTTAATGATGCAGTGAATACTTCAGAAGTATAAATAATTTACTCTTAAATGTTTTAGTAATATTTGTCCAGTGAATTATATTTTAAAAATCCAGTAATTCAACAAATATTTGAGTGTTTATATGTGTTAGTGCTACATGAGATATATTCTTAAGGTAAAGTCAATGCTTCATAGCTACTGTTATTTGAGAAAAATACTTTTTTATATGAAAGGACACTTTCCAGGAGTATATCAAAGTACATAAGGAGTCAGCAAAAAATGTTCTCGTTGGAAAAGTTACTGATTCATAGGAAACATGATTAAATGCCAAATTTTATATTAGACTTCGGTGTTAGAGAAGGTCGCAGTGGGGAGAAATCAGAGTGGGCCAGAGTAATAAAAGGGTGCTTCATCTCTGCTTGGATACCCTTGTGTCACATGTGCATGTTTAAAATCCCGCTCCTCATCCGCATTGACTCATGGAGTTACAGAGGTTTGTGAGTAACCGTAAAGGCACCCAGCTCACTGGCCCTTTCCTGGGCCTGTGGGGTTATACCTCACAGCCTCACCACTAAGGGCTTTTCCTGCCTCTGCTTGCACATTGCAGTGCTCGGGCCACCCACTCAGGTCTCCTTTTGGGTAGTGGCAGTACCGATTTTTCTGTTTCCGTCTCTCCTTTACCCTATCTAAACACATTATCAGGTCTTGTTGATTCTTCCTTTGCAATATGTCTCCAGTTTGTAATTCAGTTATACCATCTTAACATGTTTATTTAAGCACCTAGTATGTGCCAGGAAGTGTGTACAGTGTTGAGGCTGAATAAGGGCTCTAAAGGAGCCTGTACCCCTTCATGGATGAAGCAGACATGGACATTGACAATTTGGGAAAAACATGGGCGAGTTAGGAAGTAGATTGCATAGGACCCTACCGGCAGCCTGGAGGGTTGATGCTAAACCCACTGGGGGAGAAGGCCTGACTCAGCACGGGATGCTAGGGCATAGTTGAGTGCTGCAGAGTAGAAGGTGCTGAGGCTGGTCTCACTGCAGGTGCAGCAGCACTGTAAGCAAGGGTGAAGGCCTGAAAGATACTTTATTCATCATTAAATAAATATTTATTGTGTCAGCTATGTGCCAGGCAACTGTTTTGTCATTGAATGCAGCAGTGAACAGAACATGCAATGTCAGATATAAAAGTAAATCACATAGAATCATATAAAAAGCATAAGTGTAGCAAGTAAGTAGATTGTGTAGGATGGTTTAAGGATACTAACTGAAGGGATGATGGAGATGGGCATTGTGGACCTGTGGCTGAATAACTTTCACACTGTTTCACTGAAACCCAGGGGCTGCAGAGGTGCTGTAGGGGCTCAGGAAGCATTTGTTTTGCTTTTATTTTTTTTTTATTTTTTTACTTTTTTTGTTGTTGTTGTTAATCCTCACCGAAGGATATCTTTCCATTGACTTTTAGAGAGAGTAGAAGGGAGGGGGGAGAGAGAGAGAGAGAAAAAAGAACAGAAACATCTATGTGAGAGAGACACATTGATTGGTTGCCTCCTGACTGGGGCCTGGGATTGAACCTGCAACCCAGATATGTGCTCTTGACCAGGAATCTGGCTGACACTCTAACCACTTGGCACACCAGCCAGGGCTGATTTTATTTTTAATATGTTTTAAAACGCTTCAAAAACAGTAATGAGAGCCCAGTCAGCCTGGCTCAGTGGTTGAGCGTCGACCTATGAACCAGGAGATCACAGTTCGATTCTTAGTCAGGGCACATGCCCAGGTTGCAGGCTCGATTCCCAGGAGATGGTGTGCAGAAGGCAGCCAATCAGTGATTCTTTCTCATCATTGATATTTCTCTCTCTCTCCTCCATTTCTCTCTGAACTCGATAAAAATGTAGTTTAAAAAAAAAAGTAATGAGAAACAGCACAGGCAAACAAATACATATGTATGATGTTTTACGCAGTAGATACCACCAAAGCATTAACTTGTACTCATGTTTGGAAAAGGTCTGGATTGCAAAAACAGTTTTGTTCATATTAATTGACTTCATAACATGGGCTTACATCATTTATTGGACTTTGCTTTATTGTGTTTCACAGATACACCTTTTTTTTTTTTTTTTTTACAAATTGAGGTTTGTGGCAACCCTGTTTTCAGCAAGTCTGTTGGCATGATTTTTCCAACAGCATTTGCTTACTTTGTATCTTTGTATCACATGTCAGTAATTCTCACAACATTTCAAATGTTTTCATTATTATTATTTGTTATGGTGATCTCTGGTCAGTGATCTTTGATTTTATGAACTGTGTCCATTTAGGAAGGCAAACTTAATTAATCAGTGTGTGTGATCTGACTGCTTTACTGACCGGCCTTTCCTTCCATCTCTCCTTCTGGTTGGGCCTCTCTTCTTTCCCTGAGACAGTATTGAAATTAGAACAATTAATAACCGTATAATGGTCTGTAAGTGTTCAAGTGAAAGGAAGGATCATATGACTCTCACTTCAAATCAAAAGGTGGAAATAATTAAACTTAATGAGAAAGGCAAGGCAAAATAGGCTAAAAGATAGGCCTCTTGCACTGAAGAGTTAGCCAAGTTGTGAATGCAAAGGAAAAGTTCTTGAAGGAAATTAAAAGTGTTACTCCAGTGAAGAAAGCAAAACAGCCAATTATTGCTGATCTGGAGGAAGTTTTAGTGGTTTGGATAGAAGTTGGAACTAGCCACAACATTCCTTAAGCCAAAGCCTAATCCAGAACAAGGCTCTGTCTGACTCTCTTCAATTCCATGAAGATTGAGAGGTGAGGAGGCTACAGAAGAAAACTTGGGAGCTAGTGGAGGTTGGTTCATGAACTTCAGGGAAAGAAGGCATCTCCACAGCATAGAAAGAAGTTCAAGATGAAGCAGCAAGTGCTGATATAGAAGCTGCAGCAAATTTTCCAGGAGGTAATTAATGAAAGGTGGCTACTCTACACAACAGATTTTCCATGTGGTTGAAACAGCCTTCTATTGGAAGAAGATGCCATCTAGGACTTCATAGCTAGGAAGGAGAAGTCAGTGCCTGTCTTCAAAGCTTCAAAGGATAGGCTGACTCTCATGTTAGGAGCTAAAGCAACTGGTGACGTTAAGTTGGAGCCAGTGCTTATTTACCACTCTGAAAACCCTAGGGCCTTAAGAATTACCTAATTCTACTCTGCCTGTGCTCTATAAATAGAACAACAAAGTCTGGATGACAGCACATGTGTTTACAACATGGTTTACTGAATATTTTAAGCCCACTGTTGACACCTGCTGTTCAGAAAAAAAAATATTCCTTTTAATATGTTACTGCTCATTGTCAACGCACCTGGTAACCCAAGGGCTCTGATGGGTGGAGATGTACAAGTGTAATGTTGTTTTCATGCCTGCTAACCCAGCATCCATGCTGCAGCCCATGGATCAAGGAATCATTTTGACGTCCAAGTCTTATTAGTTAAGAAATACATTTTGTAAGGCTACAGCTGCCATAGAGAGTGGCTCCTCTGATTGACAGGGGCAGAGTCAAATAAAAACCTTCTGGAAAGGATTCACTGTCCGAGATGCCATTAAACACGCTTTTAATTCTCGGGAAGAGGTCAAAATATCAACATTAACAGGAGTTTAGAAGAAGTTGATTCCAGCCCTCATGGATGACTTTGAGGGGGTTCAAGACTTCAGTGCAGGAAGTAACTGCAGAGGTGGTGGGAAGAGCAAAAGAACCAGAATGACAAGTGGTGCCTGCAGATGCGACTGGATCGCTGCCATCTCATGATAAAACTTTACGGATGAGGAGTTGCTTTGTGTGGATTTTTGCAGTGGAATATACTTGTGAAGATGCTGTGAAGAGTGTTGAAAGGACAACAGAAGATTTAGAATATTACACAAACTTAGTTGGTAAGGCAGCAGCAAGGTTTGAGAGGATTGACTCTAATTTTGAAAGAAATTCTGTGGGTAAAATGCGATCAAACAGCATCACATGCTACAGAGAAATTAAATTCTTCATGAAGAGTCCATTGATTTCAGCAAACTTCATTGTTGTCTTATTTTAAGAACAAGCCTTAGCCACCATAACATTCAGCACCAACCATCCTGATCAGTCAGCAGTCATCGACTCGAGGCAAAACCCTCCATCAGCAAAAAGATTACAACTCTCTGAAGGCTCGGATGATAGTTAGAATTTTTGAGCAATAAAGTACTTTTTTAAAAATTCTCAACTGAGGATATGTTGTTTTCATTGATTTGAGAGAGAGAGGAAGGGAGAGGGAGAGAGAAACATTGAAGTGAGAGAGAAACATAGTGTAAACACAACTTTCCTATGCACTGAGAAGGCAAAAAATTAGTGTGACTCATGTTACTGAGATATGCACTTTATTGCAGTGTTCTGGAACTGAACCCATAATATATTATCTCTGAGGTATTTGCCCACTTAAACCTAAAGTTGAATTTACTTTAATAAAACATCTCACTTATATATTATGTTGAGAATTCACTGCTAAAATTATTTGAAAACCACCTTGTAGAATTCAATTTGTTTTACTCTTGTGTTTTAGTTGCCTTTAGCACCTTCAGACTTTCTCACTTTCTGATCTGTCTTGCATGCCATTGCCAGAGTTAATGCTCTTTGAAAAACTTTTAATTAAATGCTTAAAATGCAAACCTTATTGTGGGAGGAAAGTAAACTTAGATATTGGCTATAGCTCTGCCCCCAAATGCTCTGTGACCTTAAGCAAAATCTTTGTTTTCTCACCTGTATCTTCTCTGCTCAAAATTTTGCTTCATGATTTATTCCCCAGCTGTCAGCTGTTCCAATGATCCACCTCTAGCTTATCCCTAGTTCTTTCCCTCCCATTAGCCCCTTACCCTTATCCACTGCTCTGGTCTGTTCATTCTCTTCACTCCTGTCTCCTCCCTTCCACAATGCACTCACCATTTGCTGATCAATCTCTGCATCTAGTCATGTTATTTCTTTAGCTCATACTGTCCTCTCTCTTTAGCCCATTGATTTAAATTTTGCACATTATTTAAAAATCACCTCCTAGAACTAATGGATAAAAGTCACCTCCTAGAACTAATGGAAGAATGCTGGCAGTACCAAATGACAGAGTATTAAGGAATTGGAAACAAGCCATTTGATTTATCGAGAACTGTGCTGTCCAGTACAGTAGCCACTTGCCATGTGTGACTGTTTAAAATAAAATCAATAAAAATGAAATCCAATAAAAATTTAGTTTTTCATTCTCAACATTTCAAGTGCTCAACAGCCACATGTGGCTAGTGCCTACTCTGTTAGTGCAGATACAGAACATGTTCATCATTGTAGAAATTTCTATTGGACAACACTGGTCTAAAAGGGCACTGGTGACCTGAGAGTTCTGTTTCAGGGATTTCTGGAGGGGAAATATATTTGCAAATGGTTAGAGGAAATTTTTGATAAAGAAACAGGTGATGAGTTTAGACAGGTGATTTTAGAGGTTTGGCAGTGGCAAGAGGGAGAGGCATAGGGAAAATTGCAATGGCTAAGTAAAAAACAAGGTGTGTGCGAAAAAAGTTAATGAAAACGGAAGGACTGAGTCTGTTCTAGACATTGGAAGAGGAGTAAGTAGGAAGAGGCAGACATATTGGAGACTGGGAAAAGCAAGCAAAACAGGATGTTGACATGGGTTTTGTTCTGTTTCAGTTTTGGCTGAGGCCCAAAAGTTGCAAACAAAACAATAGGTGGCAATGACATCCACATTCCTAAGTAAGATTGTACCCCTTAACCCACCACCTTGAAGGTGTGATTTAGGTTGAAGAAGCCAAGACAGGGGCTGGGAGAGCAGGAAGGAAAGGGATGCTTCCATCTCACCTCAAGCTGTGTGAGGGGGTTGGAAAGAGACTGCTGGGTTCTCTTGACATGATCTGTGTCCTCTGGGGGCTGCGGGGACATTGAACATGGACTAGAAAAGTTTAGAGGTCAAATGTAGGAGCTATACCTGCCTGCCTGGCTGCAGAACAAGAAGAGGTGGCCACCCTGGGAGCCAGCTGTGTTTTCACTAATAACAAGGCAATGGGGCCTAATTTCTGTCGACCAGGGTTTTTTAATGAGTGGCCCCACCCAGGAACTTTTTCTGCCAGAGACAGTGTGAGCTTTGCATTGGAGGCTGGAGATATGCCCATTAGATACAGAAGCTGGAGGGTGTGTGGGCATTCTAAGTGGTCACCTGGAGGAGAGTCTTTGCTTGAGCCCGGAGAGCTGCAGTGAGATATTTCCAGAGGGAAAAGCTCTGCAGAACCCACAAAGAAGCTCCATTTGAGGAGTCAGACACTGTGGGTAGTGAGTTGAAGGAAGGAGCTTACAGATTCAAGATGCCTACTATGCCTAGAACAGCCTGGCCTAGAGGAGGGGCAACACTTTAATTTTTTCTTTTTATAATTCTTTATTGTTGAAAGTATTACATATGGCCCTAACTGGTTTAGCTCAATGGATAAAACGTTGGCCTGCAGACTGAAGGGTCCCAGGTTTGATTCCGGTCAAGAGCATGTACCTAGGGGGTGTGCAGGAGGCAGCTGATCAATGTTTTTAACTCTCCATCCCTCTCCCTTCCTCTCTGTAAAAAAAATCAATAAAAAATATATATATTTTTAAAAAGTATTACATATGTCCCCTTTTTCCCCCCATGGACCTCTTCCAGCCCTGCGCCCTCCCCTGAACCCCCCCCCCCCCAATGCCAGGCCTTCAGCACCCTATTGTCTGTGTCAATGGGTTATGCGTAGATGCATACAAGGTCTTTGGTTGATTACCTTTCACTCACCCACCCTCTCCCGCCTTTCCTCTGAGATTCTGCACTCTGTTCCATGCTTCCATGGCGACACTTTAATTTTAAATAAAGTTTGGAATTTGGGCTGGACATTTTACCTCCAGAAATATAGTTGTTTTTGTCACCAAAGGACTTTTACTTTTTATGAATGACTGGAAAAGCTTTGGAACAGATTTCATCCATGACAGGGACTGAATAGGCTTCTGAAGGGATTAAAGGTGCAGGGGAGAAAGAATACAGTTTTTGCTGTTTGTATCCTATGGAGCTTTATTTATTTGGGGCAATGGCTATACTGACTTGGAGTTTGATAAGAGTATAGAATGTTTAGAAAAGCTTTTAAAAGATTGTGTTGAGAATTAGTAATAAGCAGGTGAGAAGATGACCTCAATCTGCCTGGCTGAAGAGAAACAACAGGAATTAAGTGGCTCAGGCAAATGAGATTTTGCTTCTCTTTCTGGGAGTACTACATAGTTTGCATAATGAGGAGACTGTTGTATTTTATTTGGGGTTTATAGTTTTGGTAATTTTAAGCCTTATAGTTTTTTGGAGTCAATGAAGAATGTTTAACAGTTTTCCTCTGTTTGTGGCTTCAGGTGCCCCTTGATGCTACTAGGGTGATAGAAGTGAATATGTTTCTTTCAGTTCATGATTGGGATGGGGTAGAATATTATTTCTATTTCATTTCTAGCGTTGGTCCATCTATTATGTATACTGTATGAGGACTCTTATACTTTATCAGGATGCCATCAGCTGCAGGTAACAAAAAGCTGTAAATCAAATTGGCTTCAGCACCTAGAGGAGACAGGCAGGCTCTGACTCACTTCTCTCTATGACTCTGTGTTAGCTGTGCCCCTAGCAAAGTGCCTGAATCAATTCCAGGTGTCACATTCAGAGAGCAGACAGAAAATGGGCTCTTTCTCCTAGTATACTAAAAGCAGCTCTCCCACCCTCCCTAAGGAGACCGCCTTCACATCTCATTGGCTGGAAATGGGTCACTTCCAACTTCTGAACTAATTACTGATGGCAAGGGGAAAGGAATCCTCATAGCAATTGATTAAAGCAATTACTGTGTACTTGCTAGAACTAGGAATAGAGTCAGCCAGCATCCCCTAAGCACATGACTTGCAGAGGGGGAGTGGATATCTAAACCAGATCAGGGTTCTGTTGGGAAGGGAGAAAAGGACAATGGATTGTGGGTAGATTCTTTCACCTATTCCTAAATTATATATACTAGTTAATTGCAGACTAGATGGTAGGAACATAGTATATGTTGACAAACCTGCTGTGACAAAATCCAAAATATAGTGGTTTAAGTAATCTAAAAGTTTATTTCTCTCTCACCAGTAACAATTCAGAGACATGTGGTCCAGAGCTGGTGGTGTGGTTTCAGTCTAGTTTGAATATTAGAGTTGCCACGTTGAAATAACTAAGAAATCCCCCAAATTCAGAGACTTAGGGAACAAAAAGTCTCACATGAGTCTAAGGAAAACTTTTGAGGTCACTGAATGTCTCTGCTGTGTGCGGCCATTCAGGGACCCTGGTTCCTTCCATAGTGTTTCTTTGCTGTCTCCCTGGTGGATTGTCCTTGCCTGTGTGGTCAAAGCTATGTCACCATTTCCAGGTTCCAGGCAGGAAATGGTGCAAGAACAGAGTAGGTAGGCCCATGTGTAAAGGCCTAGACCAAGGCGGCATCTGTAACTTCTGCTCATGTTCTGTTGGCAAGATCTTGGCCACAGGGGGACATCCAACTGCAAAAAGCCTGGTGTCTTGTCTAGTTGGGCTGCTATAACAAAACATAGAGTGGGTGGCTTATAAGCAACAAACGTTTATTTCTCACAGTTCTGGAGTCTGGGAAGTCCAAGGTCAAGGCAAGGGTGGGTTTACTGTCCGGTGAGGACACCCTCCCTGGTTCAACAGACCTTCTGGCTGTGTTCTCACATGGTAAAGGGAGTGAGAGAGCTCTATGGAGTATCTTTTGTAAGAGTGCTAATTCCTTTCATGAGGGTTCTGCCTTTATGACTTAATCATCTCCCAAACCATCACATTGGAGATTAGGTTTCAACATAGGAATTTTGGGGGGACACAAATATTGTTTATCATACCTGGACAATGTAGTGTCAGTGGGCATCTTCTAAGCTTTCTCAAGTCATCACCATCACCAGCCAGCAGAAAGTGGGAAAGAAAGAGTATAAACCTAGGTCAGGTGTCTATAAGAAGATGATGCTTAAGTTGTACCCGTTACTTCTACTCACGTCCCCTTAGCCTAGACCTGTGGTCGGCAAACTGTGGCTCGCGAGCCACATGCGGCTCTTTGGTCCCTTGAGTGTGGCTCTTCCTAAGCCTTAGGAGTACCCTAATTAAGTTAATAACAACATACCTACCTATATAGTTTAAGTTTAAAAAATTTGGCTCTCAAAATAGTTGTACTGTTGATATTGGGCTCTGTTGACTAATGAGTTTGCCGACCACTGGCCTAGACTTAGTCACATGGCCACATGCAAGGAAGGGCGGGAAATGGAATTTGTAGCTGGAAAGCCAAGTATGGGAGAAGGAAAGAATGGGTTATGGTAGACTATTAGCTGTTTTGTTGTTCTTTTTTTCACACAAAGTTTTTTTCTGCTCTTATAGGATCTCTATCTGGAGCCTACTTATATATTAAACAAAGTTCTATTTAATGCTTATGGCCAATAGTCACTCATAAAATTTCTGAGTTTGGTTACTTCTGGCATTAGTAGTAAAGTAGTATTAAAGTGATAAAAAATATAAAAAATTTATAAACTTTTATGTATAAAAATATACATAGTCTTGGCCTTCTACAACAATTTGTATAGTTGTGTGTGTGCATGTGTGTAGTTTTAAAGTTTTATAACCTAAGGTTATACATTTTATAAAAGAAAACAATGGGCATCTTTTGGGAAGTGAGTGGTAAATTCTCTTCCTAGAGCACATTTGGATTTTGATTCTACTCTAAGGTGGCCACTTGCTTCCTCTATTCTTTGAGTGATCATAGGATATTACTTCAAACTTTTATTTTAATGCTACTTTCAAACTTTTTTTGGTCATACAAACTAGTTTAGTAGGGTTTATAACTAGCTGAATAGTATATATACACTTTTTATATTTAGGTAACTTAAGATGAAATTCAATATTGTTATAAATTCTTTCTAGAATCTTAAGTCTGATCTTATTAGCTCCGTGAAGTTGTGTATTTTTATCTGTTTTATTTACTGCTTTACCTCCATGGCTTAGAATAATTTCTGACATGTAGACACTCAATAAATAGGTGTTAAATGAATAAAAAGCTATAAAATACAGTATGTTTCACGTGTGAATCATCAAACCTCATTTTTACCTCTTCACTTAAAGAAATTTTAGTTCTTAGGCATCTGAATGAAGTAGTTTTTATTTGGTTCACATCCTAGGGAAAAGTGCAGCAAGCGAGAGAGTCTTCCCTGCTCTATATAGCTTCAGCAGATGAACCTGTGTGTGTGCACAGAGTGTCATCTATAATAAGGGCACACATATGTGATGTGGCCTAATATAGGCACTCAAGATGTAGGGATATGTGAATTGGAGAGAGGGAAAGGAAATGTTCCATTTCATCCCAACAACAACAAAAACATTCCCTTTTTTGAATGCAACTTTTTTCAAGTGGATTGGAGTTTGAGTAGGATGAGGAAGAAATAAAATAATTTGACTTTTGGGAGTTAGGAAGAAAAAATTACACAATATTCTGAAGACTGAGTGGGTAACTTGACCTGTTTTATGATTTACTTTATTCTCATACTGTAATATCGTTTTCATAATTCTTATATCACTGACAGTATTGAAACTGAGAGGGATAAGCTCTAGGAAACATTTCTTAGCACATCACTCTCTTCTGTGAGTCCATTACCTTTTACCAATAGGGCTCTGGGAGGACTGAGCACATGGAATTGTAAATGAGTGAGCTCTCCTTGGTTGGGTGACACATTTGAAGGGAGGGTATTTAATCCCGGGGAAGAGCATTCTGGGCCTGTGGGAAGATACTGAAATAAAGGCTGCAAGATAGGAAGGTGTGTGTTTTGTTCAGCCAATGACAGACAGGTAGACCAGTATGCCTCTAGCACAGTGGTTCTCAACCTTCCTAATGCCGCGACCCTTTAATACAGTTCCCCAATTTCATTGTTACAAATTGAACATAATTAAAGCATAGTGATTAATCACAAAAACAATATGTAATTATATATGTGTTTTCCGATGGTTTTAGGAGACCCCTGTGAAAGGGTTGTTCGACCCCCAAAGGGGTCGCGACTCACAGGTTGAGAACCACTGCTAATGTGCAGGGGGAATGAGGGTGGAAGCTGCACCTAGAGAGGAAACTACAAAAACAATAAAGGAGTTGACAGGCTAGGGCAAGAATGTCAACCTCAAAGGCTGACACGGGCCAAATAAGATTATGCGGGCAGCAAAAAAACCAAAAGCTTCAATTTTCATACCAATGTAGGTTTAGCCCGGGTCAGACGGCTTCACAGGTGAGTTTTACTAAACATTCAAAGAAGAACTAAAGCCTATCCTCCTCAGACTATTCCAAAAAATTCAAGAGGAAGGAACACTTCCAAGCTCATTCTATGAAGCCAGCATCACCTTAATACCAAAACCAGATAAAGACAACACAATGAAAGAGAATTACAGGCCAATATCCCTCATGAACATAGATGTCAAAATCCTCAACAAAATTCTAGCAAATCGGATCCAGCATTACATCAGAAAGATTATACAACATGACCAAGTAGGATTTATCCCGGAGATGCAAGGATGGTACAATATCTGCAAATCAATAAATGTGATACATCACATAAACAAATTGAGAGATAAAGATCACATAGTCATATCAGTTGATACAGAAAAAGCATTGGACAAAATCCAACACCCTTTCTTGATAATAACTCTCAGCAAAATGGTAATAGAGGAATCATACCTCAACATAATAAAAGACTTACATATTACAGCCAACATCATACTCACTGGGCAAAAACTAAAACCATTTTCGCTAAGAACAGGAACGAGACAGGGATGCCCCCTTTCACCACTCCTGTTTGACATAGTACTGGAAGTGCTAGCCATAGCAATTAGACAAGAAGAAGAAATAAAAGATATCCAAATTGGAAAAGAAGACGTAAAACTGTCATTATTCACTGATGACATGATACTGTACATAGAACACCCTAAACACTCCATCAAAAAACTATTAGACTTAATAAATGAATTTGGAAATGTAGCAGGATACAAAGTTAACGCCAAGAAATCTATGGCATTTCTATACACCAATAGTGAACTTACAAAAAGAGAAACTAAAAAAACAATCCCATTTACCATCGCACCAAAAAAATTAAGATACCTAGGAATAAACTAAGGACGACGTAAAAGACCTATACTTGGAAAACTATGGGACACTGAAAAAAGAGCTAGAGGAAGACATAAACAGATGGAAGAACATACCGTGTTCATGGATTGGTAGAATCAACATCATTAAAATGTCCATACTACCCAAAGCAATCTATAAATTCAATGCACTCCCCATTAAAATACCAATAGCATATTTCACAGACCTAGAATGAACTCTCCAAAAATTCATATGGAATAAAAAAAGACCCCGAATAGCTGCAGCAATCCTGGGAAAGAACAAAGTAGGAGGGATCTCAATACCAGATATCAAGCTGTATTACAAAGCCACTGTTCTCAAAATAGCCTGGTACTGGCACAAGAACAGACATATAGACCAGTGAAATAGAATAGAGAACTTAGAAATCGACCCAAACCACTATGCTCAATTAATATTTGACAAAGGAGGCAGGAGCATACAATGGAGTCAAGACAGTCTCTTCAATAAATGGTATTGGGAAAATTGGACAGATACATGTAAAAAGATGAAACTAGACCACCAACTTATACCATACACAAAAATAAACTCAAAATGGATAAAGGACTTAAACATAAGACAGGAGACCATAAAAATATTAGAGAAACCTACAGGTAGCAAAATCTCAGACATATGCAGAAGCAATATCTTCATTGATACTGCCCCTAGGGCAATGGAAACTAAAGAGAAAATAAACAAATGGGACTAAATCAAAATAAAAAGCTGCTGTACAGCAAAAGAAACCATCAACAAAACAACAAGAAAGCCCACTACATGGGAGAACATATTTGCCAATGTTATCACCGATAAGGGTTTAATCTCCAACATTTACAGGGAATCCATACAACTTAACAAAATGGAGATAAACAACCCAATAAAAAAATGGGCAACGGACCTAAATAGACACTTTTGAAAGAGGACATACAGAAAGCCAAGAGACATATGAAAACATGCTCAGTCACTAATCATCTGAGAGATGCAAATCAAAACAACAGTGTGGTACCATCTCACACCTGTCAGAATGACTATCATCAGCAAATCATCAAATGACAAGTGCTGGCAAGGATGCGGAGAAAAAGGAACCCTTGTGCACTGCTGGTGGGAATGCAGACTGGTGCAGCCACTGTGGAGAACAGTATGGACTTCCCTCAAAAAACTAAAAATGGAACTCCCATTTGCCCAGTAATCCCACTTCTAGGAATATATCCCAAGAAACTAGAAACACCAATCAGAAAAGATATATGCATCCCTATGTTCATAGTAGCACAATTTATAATAGCTAAGATTTGGAAACAGCCTAAATGCCCATCAGCAGATGAGTAGATTAGAAAACTGTAGTACATGTACACAATGGAATACTATGCTGCAGTAAAAAAGAAAGAATTCTTACCATGTGCAACAGCATGGATGGACCTGAAGAACATTATGCTAAGCGAAATAAGCCAGTGGGAGAAAGATAAATATCACATGATCTCACTCATTTGTGGAATATAACGAACAACATAAACTAATGAACTAAAACAGATCCAGAGACAGAGAAGCATCGATCAGACCATGAAACCTCAGAGGAAAGGTAGGGGAGGGTGAGGGTAAGGGGGAGAGATCAACCAAAGGACTTGTATGCATGCATGTAAGCCTAACCAATGGACATACCTTAATGTAATACCTTAATCCAGCGGTTCTCAACCTGTGGGTCTCGGCCCCTTTGGGGGTCGAACGACCCTTTCACTGGGGTCTCCTAAGACCATCGGAAAACAACATATATAATTACATATTGTTTTGCGATTAATCACTATACTTTAATTATGTTCAATTTGTAACAATGAAATTGGGGGTCACCACAACATGAGGAACTGTATTAAAGGGTCACGGCATTAGGAAGGTTGAGAACCACTGCCTTAATCATTAAAAAAAAAATTAAAAAAGAAAATAAAAAAACGTAGGTTTATTTCGATAAGATGCTGAATACAAAGGGATGAAATAAATGAGTAATCGTTAACATAAAATAATAGAGTATTTTAATAAAAATTAATATTTTTTCTTGAACATTAACTTACCAAACACTGAATAAATGCAGAAATTAATAAGTGTAACACAAATAAACCTATTTTTCTTGTTCTCCGAAAGTGAAATATTTCCTGTTGTGCACACCAAACAAATCAGTCTAAGACTAATGATGTGGCAATCAGCTGCTAAAATATTTGCTGCTAGTATTATTGGAGAGAAATGGAGCACCTGCACGTAAGGTGTGTAAGGGAAATGTTTCTTATATACCATTATATTGGCTGGGCTGCAAGAATATTCATTGTGGGCCTCATGTGGCCGTGAGTTTGACATGCTTGATCTAGGGCCATAAATGCAGATATTTTGTTTAATTCTGTGGTTGATGAAAAAACAAGATTTTGAGCAGGGAAGTGATAGGATGAGATCTGCATCGTAAGGAAATCATTCTAAAGGAGGGAGTGTAGAGAATTAATCAGGGGGAGGGACTAGTTTGGTGTATGTCTTTTTCATGTTTATGTTGTGATTTTCTTTAATGAAGCACAGGGAGCAATGTTCAGGCGAGGCCTGCTCCAGTCGGCCTGCATCCCTGTGTGCAGAGGAACAGCTGTGAGAACAGGCCCTACACAGGCCAACAGGAGGCTCAGGCTTCTTGGTTTGGTTTGGAGACCTTGAGTGTGGTGTCTCTCTGAGCTCATGCTTCTTGATCGTAGGCGAACAGCTGGTGTGTACCTGTTGGGGGAGCCACGACAGAGGGTCCTGTGGTCCCTCTTTGGGCTGTAGGCCAGGAGGACAAGAGGTATTTTGTTCAAATGTCTAGCCCGGTCCTCTGTGTTTCATTCATTCCTTTTCTTATTGCTGACCTTTGTTAAAGACTTCTTTGAGCGTTCTGTTTTTACCTTCACTTTGTCATGGGCTTTTAAGAGTAGTTTTCCACACTTGGACCAAAGTTAAAGGAGAAGCAGTAACTTTCAAATGTCAGGTTCATGTTGGTGGCAGTCGGGCGAGCTGATCCAGCTCTTGTCTTCAGCAGGAGAGTTCTTTTTTCTGTGCTAGTCTCCTTTTTTTTTCACAGGAGGTAATTTACTAAGTCTAGGAGAGAAATAATGAAGTGACTAGAATTGGGGCATTGGCAGCAGAAGCAGAAAGGAAGACCAGGTTTTGAGAACATTCTGATGGAAGATTAAAGAATTTAGGGGCAGCCCTAACCGGGCTCAGTGGATAGCGCATCGGCCTGCGGACTGAAGGGTCCCAGGTTTGATTCCGGTCAAGGGCATGTACCTTGGTTGTGGGCACATCCCCAGTAGGGGGTGTGCAGGAGGCAGCAGATCGATGTTTCTCTCTCATCGATGTTTCTAACTTTCTATTCTCTCCCTTCCTCTCTGTAAAAAATCAAAACAATATACTTAAAAAAAAAAAAAGAATTTAGGGGCAAGGGTGAACAAAAGATAGCTTGGAAGTTTGGGGATTGTGTGCTTAGGAAAATGATGCTGCGATTAGCAGACGGTCCCAGGAAGGAGGAGCAGAGTAGCTGTGGGATGGTGCTGACTTCACTTTGGATTCCAGATAGGGTAAGTGGCTTTTACTCAGCGTTGGGTTGTTATTTAATGGAAGTTTTGGAATTTGATTCTAGGTTTCCTGAACCCAATCGATGTGTATCTGTTTGTTTGTTTTCTGTTATACTAAGACATATACACATGAAATGTACCTGTTGGGTTTCAGATGAGTGTGGAGATGTCAAATAAGCAGTTGTAAATGAGGCTTGAGTGAAAAATTGAGAATAAATATAGATTTCTGGAGTTATGGGTATATTTAGAGGATTAATTGGGAAAGTGTGAAGGATAAGTTCACGCAGGGAGATTTGGCAGGGAGGATATAATTGGTAATAGCCAAGGAGCAGTTTTCTTGAAGGAAGAGTGAAAGCGGGGCAGTTAGACTAAACAAAAGGAAAGGGGCAACAAGAATATTTTTTTTAAAGGACTTTTATAGTCACAGAAAAGAAGGCATGGATTGTGACCTGGGATGTAATCGAGAGGTGAAAAAAGTTTTTACTTTTTAAGATCAGATATGCCAAGGGGAAAGCATGGGTGGAGAGGGAACAATTGGAGATGGAAGACAGAGGGAAAGTTCAGTTTATTTTAACAAACACGTAATAGGCACCACTGAGATGATGGGCATGGTGCTTCGTGGTAGGAATACACAGATGAAGTCAACACGGTCCTGCCTGTGGGATGTTGACTGCCTAACGGAGGGCAAGAACAAGAGGAGCTAAGAAAGGCTAATAGCTGCTGAGTGTCATGTTGGGAACTGCTGTCAGTGCTTTCTATGCATTGACTCGTTTAGTCCTCACAACACCCCTGCGAGTTAGTTAGTTATCATTATTATCCACGTACAGGAGAGGAAACTCAGGCACAGGAAGGTTAAGTAATTTGCCCAAGGCCTTTAACATTTAGTCAGCCATGGAGGCACGGGTTGTACCCAGGGCTCAGCACCATGTAAACAGAGGACTGCAGTGCAGTGCAAAGAGGAAGTATGAATTCTGTTCAGAAGTAGCAAAAGGGGGGAGGAGTTCAGGGGAGATCTCAGGAGGAATAAATAGATGATGGGGAGGACCCAGATAAAGGAACATTCTGTCATGACCAGAGTGTGGAACCGTTGGTGCAAGGTATGCATGTATTCACTGCTGTTTTACTAAGTAACTTGCACAGCCATCCTCTCTGACCTTTTCTCTGCCCTGTTCTAATCACAGAGGATAATCACATTTCATTTTACTCATTTCTGCAAGCAATTAAATGTTTTTTTTTTAAAAAAATCTATTAGAAGTGGGTTATCCTTTTAGGGGTACCAGTCCTGCCCATCAAAACCATCAATCGAGTACAGTGTGTGATATTAAATATAAATATTAGTGTCTACTTACCTACCTGCCTAAGAATTGGTAGAAATCTAACTAAGCGTTTCCTATGCAGTTGGGACCCAGATAATCACTCTTGGGAAAAACCAGAGAATTTGAGAGGCAGATTATTGAGGATACAGTTTAAATTTCAGAATATAAGCAGGTATTTTGCAAAGAATGGTTAAGAGCCATAATGAGATAACTATAGGGTGTCTCCCCAAAATGTATACACACACTTGGAATAATTATAAAGTCCGTATTTATTAAAATACATTATGTTTTCAAAATAGAGCTGTCAGCTATTCAAGTGTGTATGCATTTTGGGGGGTACCCTGTATATGTGATAAATACGTGACACCTGGTTATATGTGGTTAGTCTGCCAGAGCCTGAGCTTCACCCATCCCATCACATCCTTGGCCATACCCCACATGCCCAACTCCTCCCTCAGCCAAAAACTGCAGTCTGGGATTGGGAGCAGCGGGAGTAACGTGAGTCTCAGCTAGCGTGACATCTATTTTGCACATTCGTTTCTACTTTAAGAAAATGAAGATAATGTTTAGTGGCTTATTTTAGGCCACACAAATGCCCTTATGTCAAAATAATTGTGTCATTATGGCTGTGTGGGCAAATAGATTATTCTTAGAAGTGAGTGAGGGTGTTTAATAAAGGAAAGAAGTAAATTCACAGTTAGATGAATATAGTTTTTGTCCCTTTGCAACACAGTTACTATGTGCCACTCCTGAGGATCGGCCAGGATTCATCTAACGCTGATGAAAGGCCCATCTATGGTCCAGGCTCTGAAAGAAAAATCTCAGCGTTAGGCATAGCACTACTACCACCCTGTGGTAATATGCTGTAGTTCATTGTATTTTATGGAAGCGAATAGGGCGAAAGTATATCTGATGTGTTTACAGCATTCACATTTTGTATCTTCTCGTTTAAATAAGAGTATTGTATGTTTTTTATCTCTTTAATTTACCTATTAGAAAAATACATTTAGAAACTCCTAAAGAAGGATCCTATTAAAAATGGAGAGAGCCCTGGCCAGTGTGGCTCAGTTGGTTGGAGCTTCGTCCTGTACAATGAAAGGTGGTGGGTTCAATTCCTGGTCAGGGCACATACCCAGGTTGTGGGTTTGATCCCTGGTTGGGCACGTACTAAAGGCAATTGATGGATATTTCTCTCGCACATTGATGTGTCTCTCTCTTTCTCATCAATAAAAAGTATATCCTCAGGTGAGGGGAAAAATGGGGAGAAAGGTTAACCTTGGGAATTAACACATTAAAAGTTCACAGACTACAGTTTCTATAGCTTTTCTCAAGAGAATTACAAACCAGTATAAGATACAAAGCACTTTAGCAATCATTAGATGGTTTATTGATATAGAGGGCAATTCGAATATGTTGGATAAGCTCCATGACTTTGCTTTAGAATGCATTAATTTATATTTAAATGTGTGTTCCAAACTTTAGAGTTTATAGTCTTTCAAGCAGAATGGTGAAGCTGTTTAGAATACATTCAGTGGTGTCAGAATAATTCACTAGGCCTGGGGAAGCTGTAGCTCCTTCATTGCTTCCTTATGCATATCCTTGATTTCTTGAGGGGCGAACCTGATCATTTCTCACTTCTCAGGGTGTGCTTGCTGCTGCAGCTAGGTGGGCACTGTTTGACAGGTTGAATTTTTCCCTTTTTGGCAGCGGAGAGGTCCTAGGAGTTGTGGTGAAATATGCAGGATGAAAAGCTGCAGAGCCATAGACCCATTTTCAGAGTATTATTTTTCACTTGGCTTAACAAGCACTGGTTTGCACAATATTAGAGGGCAGAGCTGCCGGTGCAGGACGGATGACCAGACTACAAGTTTTCTCAACATACACAGCCTAGATACTGTGTGTGTAACATGTAAAAGTGTGTGTGTGTGTGTGTGTGTGTGTGTGTGACATATAAAAGTAAACAATTACTTCTAAATTTTTTTAAAAACCAAAACAGTAGTGGTTGTGAATGAATAAAAACTAATAAAATGATTTTATAAACTTCGAGAATATGAAACGCCAAAATTGTTATGTGAATATTAAACATCATTATATTAAATCCATGTAACCATCTTGCCGTGTAGTTTTTGGACTGTCTTTCATGGAGCTGTGGAACTCCTTAGAGGTACTCAGAATGGGGGAGATTCACGCTGGTCAGGTCCTGGATTATCTTTTAAAAGTGCCTTGCCACATATATCCTCTGATTATTCAGATGCACAAAACTTCTTCAAATAGCAGTTTATAAAAGGGGACATGTTTTGTGATGTTGTAAATGACAAAGCACCGGAATCGCTTTATTGCATTATTATTAAAACTGGTTCCAGAAACACCCCTTCTCCATTCTTCTATAAGCTGAGGTATCCCTCTTTTACTGCATTGTCTTCTGGCTCCCGTCTCAAACACCCTGTCATTGCTCCCACTGTGATTCCTCTGCCAGCATTGCTGTCTGGCTGGGTTAGGCCGGTGCCAGCACAGGCTTTGGGTGGTGGTCTGGGCTGGAGACATATTAAGGAAGGGGAAGAAGCAGCGAGGGCTACTGTTCTTTACCTAACCCCCTCCCCACTTTTCCTGGTACACGGTCATGGTCAGTACAAATCCAATGTCTTCATTCCCTCACTCAGAAGTCTTATTCCAGTCTTCTGCAAATTAAATCTGTGGGGTTTTTTTTCTGTAAATGATAGTTGAGAATAACCTGATTTCTTATGGGCACCTAGCTCTCAAGAAGAAAAAGGGAAGAGCATGAGTGAGCATGCACAGCTATTAGACCTAAATTACCGCCCTCAACCCCGGAGAAGAGCCACTGGGCGTGGAGAGAGCATAGGAGTGGCAGATTAGTGGGGCTCCACACACAGAGAGGAACCTTTTAAGTTTGTAGTGATAGAGTACCTCCCTAAAGATACGTTTTAGGAAAATTCTTTTCAATTTTTTTTAAATGCTCAAAGACAGATAAGACCAAATGGTTAACCAATTAGTACCAATTAAAGCTGAATAAAAAATAACACTCCAAAGTGCTGAATTATTTTTTTAAAGCACTTAATTCAAATTATTATGCTTGTTCATTTTCTAAAAAAATTATTATACTTAATGTTATTTATGAAAGTGTTTATTAAGCCTGGGTGACAATTACAATCACTGAAAGAGATTTTAATATGTACAGGTTCCTATGCCGTACACTAGACGTGTTGAATCAAAGCCTTCCAGTTGAACGGAGGCTGTTAATGTCTATAAAGTTTCCACGTGGTTCAGATGACTAGCCAGATTTTAGAACAACTGATGTATTTAATAAAGCTTAATGTAATATATGTATTCATTTCAATGAAGAGCTCAGATTTGATTTTTTAAAAAATATAATTTTATCGATTTCAGAGAGGAGGGAGAGGAAGAGAGAGACAGAAACATCAATAATGAGAGAGAATCATTGATCAGCTGCCTCCTGCATTCCCCTTCCCCCACTGGGGATCGAGCCCGCAACCTGGGTATGTGCTCTGACTGTGAATCGAACCTGTGACCTCTTGACTCCTGGGTTGAAGCTCAACCACTAAGCTACACCTGGCTGGGTTCAAATTTTATTTTAAGAAATTCATGGTGGGACAAAATTCAGAAGGCAAAAGAAGGATACCAGGCATAAAGCAAAAGGGCCTGGAATCAAGAGGGATTAATGGGAAATTTTGGAGGGTGAAAGAAAAGCCAGGTTTGAAGCAATTTAACAGGTGGCTGATAAAAGAGGTTGAGAGACTGAATCAGAATGAGATCAAATGGCCTACCTTGCAAAGCCACAAGATGAGAGGCAATAATTACTCCTATACATTCAGGTATATTTGTGGAGAGAAATAGTTTTTATTTTATAATCACACAAAAATATATAGAGAAGCTAATAAAAAAGCAATCTATATATATAAAAGCCTAATCGACCATCCGACCATTCGACTGTTCGACCGTTCAGCCATTTGACTTGTAGCTAGGATGCGCAATGACCACCAGGGGGCAGATGTTCAATGCACAGGCATGGAAACATGGAACAGACTGATGAATCTCAGAGGGGGGGAGGGAGGGGAGAGGGGGGAGAGAGGAGGGCGGGAAGAGATTAATCAGAGACCTTATATGCATACTAGAGGCCTGGTGCATGGATTCTTGCACTGGTGGGGTCCCTCGGCCTGGCCTGTGGGGATTGGGCTGAAACCGGCAGTCTGACATTCCTCAAAGGGTCCTGGATTGCGAGAGGGTGCAGGCCAGGCCAAGGGACCCCACCGGTGCATGAATCCATGCATCGGGCCTCTAGTCCTATTGAATAAAAGCCCAGCGATCGAAACGGCAGAATGACCAGAATGACCAGAGACCAGAACAACCACTGCCCCTCACCTCAGCGCAGACCGCAGCGAGCGGTAGGGGAGCTCAGGGAGGCAGGCAGAGTGATTAGGGACAATCAGGCAGGTAGGCAAGCAGTTAGGGGCCAGCAATCCTGGATTTTGAGAGGGATGTCTGAGGGGTCCCAGATTTCGAGAGGGTGCAGGCCAGGCTGAGGACCCTCCCCCCCCAATGCACGAATTTCATACACTGGGCTTATAGTCCTAGATAATAAAGAGGTAATATGCATATTGACCGTCACACCCTCACACAAGATGAACGCCCCCATGTGGTTACAAGATGGCCACCACAAGATGGCCGACAGGGGAGGGCAGTTGTGGGTGATCAGGCCAGCAGGGGAGGGCAGTTGGGGCAACCAGGCTGACAGAGGAGGGCAGTTGGGAGTGACCGGGCAGGGAGGGAAGGGCAGTTGGGGGTGACCGGGCCTGCAGGGGAGGGCAGTTAGGGGTAACTGGGCTGACAGGGGCGGGCAGTTGGAGGGGACCAGGCCTGTAGGGGAGGGCAGTTAGGGGTGACTGGGCCGGCAGGAGAGGGCGGTTGGGGGCAATCGGGCCAGCAGGGGAAGGTGGTTGGGGGTGATCGGGCCAGCAGGGGAGGGCAGTTGGGGGCAATCGGGCCAGCAGGGGAGGGCAGTTGGGGGCAATCGGGCCAGCAGGGGAGGGCAGTTGGGGGCAATCGGGCCAGCAGGGGAAGATGGTTGGGGGTGATCGGGCCAGCAGGGGAGGGCAGTGGGGGCAATTGGGCCGGCAGGGGAGCAGTTAGGCATCCATCAGGCTGGCAGGGAGTGGTTAGGGGGTGATCAGGCTGGCAGGCAGAGTGGTTAGGGGCAATCAGGCAGGCAGCCAGGTGAGTGGTTAGGAGCAAGCGGTCCCCGATTGTGAGAGGGATGTCCGAGATTGGAGAGGGTGCAGGCTGGGCTGAGGGCACCCCCCCCCCCCCCCAGTGCATGAAGTTCGTGCACTGGGCCTCTAGTGTTATAATAATAGGGAGACACAGTACATTTAATAGCAAACTTGTGTGAAGACAAGATTACATGTGGATCTGTGTGGTTTGTGTTTGACCACCTTTCAAGCAAAATTATTTAAGTTCAACTGTTGGAGAAATTATGGAAAGATAGGAAATTTTTTACCCATATTAGTTGATTTCCACATTGCATTGTTATATCTGCCTTACATACCACCTGAGTACAATATTAATGCTGATGAGATAGATGACCTCCCTTTATAATGATGAAATGGTAGTGAATAAAAGCAGTATGGCCTTCCATTTGGAGAGAAAAAAAAAGCAGAATTGTCAACAGCTAAATGGTTATATTTTCTGCAGGAACATTTATAAGTGAGAAAGAGATGGCCACAGAATAAGCTGGTCCGAGTCCAATTCTCAGAATGCTGTCAAGTTCCTGCCCAGGCTCTTAAGATCATGTATAGTTCAAGATTACCCAAAAGGCATTTTAACTGCTTTATTTGAATGTCATTCTTCACATCATTCATTAATTTGTCAGTGAAGAATTATTAAGAGCTGTCCTCTGAGCTGGGAACTGTGACAAGTGCTAGGGCTGCAGTGATGACGAAGGTGGGCAGGCCTGTTCCCATGGAGCTTGCAGGCTAGTTGGGGAATAGATATATTAGTTTGGGGCTAATTGAATTTCCAAGTGCCAGTGGCTTTCAAGTGGCGTTATTACTTTCTAATTCTCACTGGTAAACAAGATGATATTCTCAGAAGTAAAATAATAACATGGAGCAGTTGCAAACTCTGATCCATCATTATATTATATACAATTTCATGATTGATTTCTGTTCTTGTGTTTAATATTTAGAAAACGTGACACATTTCGGGACGAATGTTCTCTCTTTTTTTATAACTTGTATCAATCCCATTTACACCTTTTCCCAAAAGTACGACCTGCTAAAAGAGTCCCTTACTTATGGTACTTCATATTTATATGGCTTTTGGGAGTTTATGAAAGATATTTACACATATTTTGCTTTCTACTAGCAACTCTGAGGAATACAGGGCAGGTGATGTTTATCCTCACCTTTCAGATGGTGAAATTTAGGTTTATAGATGTTTTTATTTGTTTGAAGTCACAAAGCTACTAGTAAATGGTGGAGCCAGATGTGGAACCCAACCTGGGGCTCTTTTTAGGGTCAGGTCTAATTCTTTTATACTTTCTATCATTATATTGACTTGTTGGGAAGAACCATTGGAATATCTATAATAAATCAATAATGCTTATTATGGGGACAAATGTTGATGATAATACCGCATCACACCATGTATTCTTTCATATCCATTGTCCCATATATCACAACACAGTGACATACCCGTTCACTTTAGTCTGTAAAACTAAAGAGGCTTACAGGAAGTAGACTCATGATGTTATAGCTTTGTACAAATGCCAAGAAAGCAAGACAGCTTTACTGGAGCTTACATGACAAAATGAATTAGGAAATGTATATGGCAAAGAGAAATTCTCTGTTTGGGAAGATGGTGTAGACCATAGTTAAAAGAGGTAGGAGAGAAATAGTTGTATATAAAATATAGAGTGGTAAAAACTCCCTTGGTCCATGTCTTAGTCTGTGCAGACTGCTCTAACAAAAATACCATACACTGGGTGGCTTAGACAACAATATTTATTTCTCATAGTTTGGGAGACTGTGAAGTCCTAGATCAAGGCACCACAGACGTGGTGTCTGGTGAGGACTTGCTTTCTGATGCATAGATAGCCATCTTCTAGCTGTGCCGTCAGGTGACGGAGGGGCGGGAGAACTCTCTGGGTCTTTTATGAGACAGTAATTCTATTCATGAGGGCTCCTGCTCATGACCTAATCACCTCCCAAAGGCCCTACCTCCTCAAATCATCAAACTAGGCTTCAGGATTGCTTTTTTAATCTCACCTGAGGATACGTTCATTGATTTGAATGAGAGGAAGAGAGGAAGGAAGGGAGGGAGGAAGGAAAGAGACAGACCATGGATCAAACCTGAACCCTAGGTATGTGCCGGACCGGGAATTGAACCCGCCACCTTTTGGTGTACAGGATGACACTCCAACCAATTGAGCTACCCGGGTAGGGTTAGGATTTTAACTGTGGATGAACACAAACATTCAGTCCATAGCAACTCACATCTCCCATCACAACAGATTCCATTCCTAATCCCTGCAAGAGAAGTTAAGGGGTCATGTTGGGGCAATGCTAGGACAAATGAGGGGTTCCTCTGGAATTTTTGAAGGCATCTGTAAAAGATGAGTCATCACTGGCATTTCTACTTCATCTTGTCGAGCTTCTCACCATACCTATTTGATGGCCCAAAATAGCCAACATATGAAATGCACATTTATCAGATAAATCAGGCAGTAACTGGTTTTTCAAAGATTCTTAGCTTTACAGAAGCCTCGCTGAATGGCTGTTTGTAGAGTTGCATTCTCCTCAGGACGGGAAAGTAGTGGTCCATCTAAGTGACTTCAACTTGTGACACTGAAGTGTTTCTGAAAGCTTAGGTGGAATTCTAGAGCACTCGGGTGTGTTTAATTCAGAAGAGAAATTACTTTTGTGTGTTCTGAGCAAGGGGTGTGAGATGAGCTGTAAGACATTGGACTAAAAACAGCCTCAGAAAGCCAGCTGCGTACGTGACCTTTCAGCTTAAAGCTTATGTTACTGAAATATTTTTTCAAAGCCATCTTCACTTAACTTTTCATTTTAATATTTGGAAGTCGTTTTAATATTTGGAAACTGGATTATCAGAGTTCATTGAAGTCTATATGGCTTAACTGATTTTTCATGAGTCAGACCACCACATTGTATGACTAAATGGCAGTTAAATGTATATGTTTCTAAGCCCTTTTTTGAGGGAGGGGAGAGTTTTTCCCTTACCCTAGAGATTGTGAAAAAGTAGAATTAATAAATCTAGTATTTAATTTTAATAGATTTGTAAATATAACTCTAATAACTTTCTTATACCTGTTACTAACTTCAATTTGTTATTCAAATTGAACATTAATAGTGAATGTAATAAGTACTATGATTTTAAAGAATGAGTCCTTGTTTTATCACTTAGCATGCTCATGATTTTGAGATTTTTGGAGCTGCATATGTTTTTCTGTGAACCACACTTACAATTATAGTAGTGACCCGGTGCATGGATTCGTGCGCATTGAAAGGAAATTAATTAGAAGGTGGCTGGCAGGGCGGGATTGGGCGAGATGGGCCAGACACGCCCTGGAACCATCCTCCCGTAATCCCTGGCCGGCTGCACCTGGGATGGCGCTGTGGCTCAAAGGCGTCTACGGAGTAAGTGGGGTCCCTCCGGCAGGTGGGGTCCCTCGGTCTGGCCTGCAGTGATCGGGGCAAAACCGGCTCTCGGACATCCCCCAAGAGGTCCCGGAGTGTGAGAGGGCAGTCTGCAAAGTTGCTGTGGTACAGGCTGTGGACCGCAAACGCAAGTGTACAGTAAACGAGATTGGGGCCAACAGTGCCCCAGCAACAACAGTGCCCCAGCACCCATGGCTGAAGGTGGAATCGCGCAGGCCCATGAGGAATTGAGCTCCCTCCTCTCTGGTTTTGGGGTGCATCACCTGAGAACCGCTGCTGCCAAGTCGCTGCAGCTCAGCAGCTCCTGCGTTGAGCATCTGCCCCCTGGTGGTCAGTGTGTGTCATAGCTACTGGTTGGATGGACAATTAGCATATTAGCCTTTTATATAGAGAGAAGATTTGATAAAACTGTTGCAAATTAATCATTGTTATGCTTCTTTTATAAAAAGTGTTTAAATAGCCATATGTAAACAGAAGTTTATTTTGAGGATTAACTCATGAGAATAATTGCCTCCTACTTAAATCGTTTAAATCACATCTCTTAGAGGAAGGCAGGCCAGCCTCAGAATGTTTTCTTCTTCTCTTCAAGAGTTTAAAATTAACTGTGTATGTTACAACATAGAGAAATTTGTAAATTCATGAAGATGAGGACTGTATTTTACACGTTTGTATTCCCCACAGCCTCACACATTGCAGGTTAATCCATGCTTATGCAATATTTGAAGAACATAAGATTATATAGAAAAAACCCCCAAATTATTTGCTTTCAAAGTGATTATGTAAGGATCATCTCTAAATTAGCAATATTCTTAAAATCAGGATAGATATTTTTCTGTCCCTCTGCATGCACCTAGAGGCACATACACCTTTGTGCATTGTATCTGCTTGTTTTTATACAAGTGAAAGGAGGCTCAGACCTGCTGAATGCTAGAAACCATAAAATAATTTCCAGTCACTATTTCCTGTTTTCCAGTTCTTTCATGCTTTTAAAATACGAAGTTACCTTGCATACCATTTCACTCTTTAACTGAAAGTTGTTCATTTCAATATTTATGAAGGCCCTAGGGTGTCAGCTGTGTTACCTGGGCAATGTTATTAAAATACATAGGATGCAGTCTTTGCTCTTAAGAATGTCACAGCATGGTGGAATCACAAACATGTAAACCTATGCCATTCAGTGTCGGAGGTGCTGTTACGTGGTTAGGATAAGGGCGTCTTAGAGAAACAAAAGTGGGAGTGGTCACTTCTTCCGAGGGGGCCAGAGAAGCTTCCACAGGGGCAGTGGCACTGGATCAGAGTTGAATTGAATGGGAGCTTTCAAGACAGGCCAGATTAAGAGAACTTTAGGGCAGAGGGGGGGAGCATGGGAAGGGGCCTGTGATGAGGTTGGAGAGCATTATGTAGGGCCTTCTGTGGTACATATAGAAGTTTGGACTTTATGCTGTGTAGGCAGTAAGGAACTGATGAATACATAATACAATCAGCTTTTTGTTGTAGAGAATTATTCTAATAACCATGTAGAGAATGAAGTAGGTTATTTATGTTTTCTTAAAACAGTGTTTATAGAACACAAATAGACCAAACATTAAATTTTCTTCCTCATTGCCTTAAATAGAATTTTACAAAAATCACAATACACTCGCTTCTGTATTTTGAATCTCCAAATGATTTGTTCTTTGGATAAGTTACATTTTACAGCATTTCAATACTTTGTGTTTGGGTTTAAGAATTATAGACTCTCTACCCAGCGTAACATTAGATGCTAGAGCAGTGCAGCAGTGAAGCTCACAGCCATCTCCCCAGTACCCGTTCTCCCGCAGTCTTTTACATCTAGCTCCCCAAGCCAAATGCTGAGAGTTTCCTTGGTTCTTTTCTCTCCTGTCCTTCATGCCTGTCAGTAACTTCAGTGGATTCTGCCTCCAAAATAACATCTCACATTGCTCTCCTCCTGTCCATGTCAGTGTTGCTAGAACTTTATTTGGGATCGCTGCCTTGGACTCCAGCAGCAGCCTCCCACCTGGCCCCCACTGCCCTTCACACCCATTTCCCCATGCTCACCCTCCTGCTACGAACATCTCGCTAGCTCTTTGCACTTAGAATAAAGAGCCAGCAGCTCCTGCCTCTCATCTCCCTTCGCTTCTCTTGACACTCTCCTCCTGCTCCAGCTATTACTTGCCCTCACAGTGGCCTTGGAACACGTTCTCTTCTTCCAAGAAGCTCTTATTATTCGGTGCCTGGCAGGTACTCTCTGAAGTTAATAGCGTAATGATATCACCATAATAACACTTTCTGCCATTTATTGGATGTTTTCTGTAACCCAGACAGTGTAAGTGGTCTCCAGGCATCAGCCTGTGATTAAATTAGGTGCAACAAGCTTGTGAGGTTGGTATTATTATTCCCATGTTTTTGGAGAGGAAACGGGCACAGAGAGCTGGGGTAACTTGCCCAGGTCATAGCTCGTGTGTGGCAGAGCCAGTTTGGAAGGTTGTCTGTCAGCGTCCAAATCAAGCTCTTTGCTACCAGAGTTTCAAAAGTATTTTGTTAGCATTAAGTTTTAGGGATCTCTCAGCAATTCCTAGAGGACAGTCTTAGAGCAGGCTACTGTATAGAGAAAATCTGAAATCGAAGGTAAACAGTAATATAATTTAACTACCTTATTGGTGACAACAAACTTTTCTCAATGTTTTATGTCTTGTTGATAATAAAAGACAGTGTAGTGTATAGGTTGGGAGTAAACTCTTCACTCAGATAAGTGTGGATTAAATCTTGATAACTGCTATACATGAACTGGCACTTGAGATATACCAGTGTGCAGCCTGGTAGGGTGAATTTAATTCTGTTTCTATAAGCTGTTTTTGTCTTGGAGGCTCATGATATCCTTACTGCTTTTCTGTGAATTCGGTGGAAATGTGATCCATCTTGGACCCCATCTAAGGGGATCTATTAGAGTTAGTCCTGCGACCTGTCTCCTGAGGACAATCTCATAACAAGGCTGTAAGTTTATTTGCTATAAGTGTAGTTTCCTGCTTTCTTCCTTTTTTGTTTTTACTTCCAATTGAAATGAAACATTAAATTTTATTTTTTATGTATAATAAACTCAAGGACCTTCTAATAGGGATAGCACAATAAACACAATAAATATGTAAATTACACGATACATTAGAAGATAGTACATTGTGTGGGGGAGTAAGACCAAGATGGGGAGATACAGAGAGTAAGTTGTTGGGTTAAACTGGCGGTCAGTGAGCTGGGTCTCACTGAGGAGGTGAGGGGTTGGGCAGATGGATATCTGAGGGGAGAGCAGTCCAGGTGGAGGGATCAGGTAGTATCCAGACCTAAGGGAGGAGAATATATGCCACCTAAAAGCAAAGCATCCTTGCGGGTGGAGGAGACCAAGTGTAGGGGAGATGACTATGTGAGGTTGGAGGGGTTCCAAGCCTTTCGATGGTGATGATGAAATGAACTTGGATAAAGCACGTAGCACAGGGTCTGGCCCGGCCCAGGGTCACAGAGCCCCTGCCTACCTCTTCCAGCCACATCTGCTGCTTCCCCTCGTAAGCTCTTCTTTGCATTCATAACTGAAAGCTTTTTGAAGATTTCCCAAATATCCACGGTGTTTTAAACCTTTCTAATTTTGCACACACATGAAATTCCCTTCTTCATCCCTTGCCATTCTGATAAACTCCCCAGAGAGGACGTTGGGTCCCTCTGAGCAGAGCTGATGCTCCCTTCTCTGGACTGCCATGCACAGTGCTTTGAACGTGTGTTTGTTGTAGTAACATGTGTCACTAGCTGGGTGCTATTTAACGACCACTTGCTGTGTGCCGTGCAGTAAGTCCTTTACGTGTTCTTAATTATTCCTCACAACAACCCCAGAAGTTATCCCATTTTATAGATGAGTAAAGGCACAAGGAAGTTTAGTAGTTTGTTTAAGATCATCCAGCTACTAAGTGATGGCACCAGGAGTTGAACACTAGATTTTTAGCTCCAGCGCCCATGCTTTTATTTTTCTTTCTTCTTTTTAAAGATTTATTTTTAAATTATAGTTGACAATACAATATTATCTTAGTTTCATGTGTACAACATAGTGATTAGAGATTTATATAACTTACAAAGTGATCACCCTAATAAGTCTAGTATCCATCTGACACCATATGTAGTTATTATAATACTAGAGGCCCAGTGCACAAAATTTGTGCACTGAGGGGGTGTGTCCCTCAGCCCAGCCTGCACCCTCTCCAATCTGGGACCCCTCGAGGGATGTCCGACTGCCCGTTTCGGCCCGATCCCACAGGGCAGTCGGACATCCCTCTCACAATCCAGGACTGCTGGCTCCCAACCGCTTGCCTGCCTGATTGCCCCTAACTGCTTCTGCCTGCCAGCCTGATCACCCCCTAACCCAGCCAGCCTGATCGACGCCTAACTACTCCCCTGCCAGCCCGATCGCTCCCACCTGCCCTCCCCTGCTGGCCCGATCACCCCCAACTGCCTTCCCCTGCCAGCCCGGTCGCCCCCAACTGCCCTTCACTGCAGGCCTGGTCCCCCACAACTGTCCTCCCCTGCTGGCCTGGTCACCCCTAACTGCCCTCCCCTGCCAGCCTGGTTGTCTCCAACTGCCCCCTGCCAACCTGGGCCCCCCCAAACTGCCCTCCCCTGCAGGCCTGGTTGCCTCTAACTGCCCTCCCCTGCAGGCCATCTTGTGTCCAAATGGGGCAGCCATCTTTGACCACATGGGGGCGGTCATCTTGTGTGTTGGAGGGATGGTCAGTTTGCATATTACCTCTTTAGATAGGATTATTGACTGTATTCATGATTGCTGCCAGATGGGAGGCGGGCAGAAGAGAGGGGTGAAAAGGGTGAAAGAAGTACAAATTTTCAGTTTTAAAAATAGTCATAGGGATGCAAAGCCCATGCTTTTTAAAATCATTCCATTATACGATGTCTCTACCCTTTGCACCATTTATTAAATACTTACTAATGCAAGTCATGGTGTGCATCCCCCTGTATTGCGAGGGCTAGTTTGTGTGCTTGTGCCTTTCAGGCTGTTTGTGACTACTTGGAGGTCAGGGAACTGAGCCAATTACTGTTGCTCTTTAGGACTTTGCACATGTGCTCCCTTGGTTGAACAAAAAGAAGAAAATATTCTCTCATGAAATTTGTGGGACATGGGAAGCAATATTCAAAGTATTAATGATAGTGTGTCATTAATTGTGAGTTTTATTTGGCTTTGGATTTCATTTTAATCATGTCATTGTGCTTTGTCTTCCCCCAGACCAGTATTAAAGAGGGACAGCTGCTGAAGCAAACCAGTTCTTTCCAAAGGTGGAAAAAGCGATACTTCAAGCTTCGAGGCCGTACACTTTATTATGCAAAGGACTCAAAGGTAATTTGAGAGACTACTAGTTGCAAGCACCTGAGGTTGTGGATGGATTTAAAATTTTGGTTCTCTAAACTGTTTTTGTCCTGGGGCTCACTATAGCCTTTCTGCTCTTACATGAATTCAATATAAATGTGACCTATCTTGGACCAAATCCCAAGGGAGCCCATTTGAGTCAGTTTCATGGCGTGTACCATAAGGAGAATGGAATAGGAAGGTTCTACTGTAGTTTCCTTTCCTCCCTGCTTTCCTGCTTCCTCCCTCCCTCCCTCCCTCCCTTCCTTCCTCATTTCTTCCTTCCATTTTCTCCCAGCCTTTTTTCCTTCCAATTAAATAAAATATTAAATGTAACCTTATTAGATAGAATAAACTCAGAATTTTGGATTTTCTCCCCTTTCTTGCTATTTTTTTACATTATAAATATTTTCCTGACCGTGAGTGAGAGCATTGCTATACTAGTGACGAATCAGAGTTCCTATCTCAGTTCCAGCATATTCCAGAGCAGTGCTGTGGACGCACGTGATCATGAGAGGCGGCTAAATGACATAATAGACATGAAGTGCTGACATAGTGCCTGGCACACAAAATAATCACTCACTATGCTAGAGGTTAGAAATAAAAATCATAGCCTGGCTGGTGTGGCTCTGGTTGATCATCAACCTATGACCCAGGAAGACACAGTTTGGTTCCTGGTCAGGGCATTTGCCTGGGTTGTGGGCTCGGTCCCCAGTGTGGGGTGTGCAGGAGGCAGCTGGTCAATGATTTTCTCTCATCATTGATGTTTCTATCTCTCTCTCCCTTCCTTTCTGAAATCAATAAAAAAAACATTTAAAATTATTTAAAAATAAAAATCATGGTGAAATAAAAATAAGACTTTAAATAATTTTTATATAACCATTGAATAAAATAAGAGTGATGTAGTTTTGAACGAAAAAAATTATAATGATTGTTTCAATTTAGATCTGATACTTTAGGATTTTTAAAAAATAAACATTAAGATTCTTATTACTGTGCCAATTTAGTTATTTCCATATTAAAGAACTTAAGTACCTGATGTAGTTAGTAGCATTATACACCAGGAAGTAAAAACAAATCAACAAACAAAACCTAAATCTTAGTTTATGCAGCTGTAGAAATAATAACCAGATAAAACAGTCTTGTTTTAAAAGTTGTTATGTGTAGGCTTGTTCCTGGTCTGGCTCCATCCTGACTTCACCTGTATCTGTAGGCTGCACTGACCAGCCAGTCTCAGCCTTGCCCTTGGTCTCCCGTCTCCAGTGACCTTCCCTCTGTCTCCACTTGACAAAATTCCCTGTTATTTCTAAAAATGCCCCTCAAATAGCTTTTATTTCATTAGTCAAAAGAGAAAGAGTGTAAGTGATCTTTGCTGGAGAAATCATCTGTGATCTTCCAGAGCATTTCGCAGTATCTCATCTCTTCCATTGTAATGGTCTATCTTACATTAAAATTAGTTGTGTCAATTTTATCGCCTGTGCTAGGTTATAAATTTTTTTCAGTCAGGGAACAAGTCTTGTAGTCAGATTGGTTGGATTAAAGCATAATCCCCTGGAGATCTGGGGGTGGGGGGGGAGGGGCCGGGTGGAAGCTATCAGAGAAGGCCCCCCCCCCCCCTTTTCTGCATTCTAGAGAAGCATTGCTGTACTGCCTGGCTGGAAGAACAATGATGAGTGAACAATGACCAGATGACTAAGTGGGAAGGGTACATTTATTTATTAGAATTTCTAAATTGTATATTTAAAAAAAATCCTCACCTGAAAATATGTTCTTATTGATTTTAGAAGAGGAGGGTCGGTGGATAACATCGGTGTGAGAGAAAAACATCGATTGGTTGCCTCCCATATGCTCCCTGACTAGAGATCGCACCCCCAACCTTTTTTAATGTACTGGATGACGCTCCAGCCAATTGAGACATCTGGCCAGGGCTAAACTGTACATTTTTAAGATTTCGTTTCTCTGGCGTTTTTACCATTGTCACTTTTTTCTTAAGACCACTTTTAAGAGTATAAAAGAAACATCATCTTATATTTGCAGAGCACATCCTCATCTCATTTGAACACATTTATAGATGAGGAATGTAAGGTTCAGAAAGTTCAGTAACTCACCATGATCTGAGGCAGGCCTAGTTGTTTTTCTTTCTCACTTAGCAAATTTGGGAACAACGTTGCCTCTGCCTTCCTGGCAAAGTTGTTACAAGGTTTAAAGATAGTGGTGTGAGTGTGTGTGTGTGTGTGTGTGTGTGTGTGTGTGTGTGTGTGTGTATGTGTTGCATTTAGTAGATTCCCCATGAATTATGCTTCCAGAGAACACAGAGCATTTTGCATCAAAACAGTGTCCTGGAGTTCTTTGAGGTACTTTTCAGTTTGGGATTTATGTGTTAGTTGTACTTAGTGACTTTACTCACAAAGTATCACTGACTTAAATTTTTCTTTATTTTCTATTCCTAATTCCTGACATAGCCACATGGTCATGACCTGATAGTAAAATATTATTGAGGAGCATTGAGTTCGGTTTTCATTTAATATGTTTGTGTTCTTTTTCATTAACAGTCTCTGATATTTGATGAAGTTGACCTCTCAGATGCCAGTGTAGCTGAAGCAAGCACAAAAAATGCTAACAACAGTTTCACGGTATGATTCTATTTTGCTCACTCCCTACTCCGAAAGTATAAATGACCTTTCCTGGCGTATAAAGAATGCCCTTTTCAATTGCCAATTGTATGTCAACCTATGCTTGTGGGAGCTCTTTGCTAGCACAATAAGCTTGATATTCCAACACCCAGCACCATTCACAATGGGAATGGTATTGATTTAAATTTTCCACCTCCTTTCAATTTAATGCTTCAACTAACGTAATCATTCTTGAATACTCAAAAATTTTGGTTTTCACCTTCAATCTCAAAAATAATATTTTCCCCTTCTACTTTTACTGTAGTTGCTGTAGTTCAGGTCTTTATTTCGTCTCACTTAGGAAATTCACTTGGTAGTTATTTAAGAGGTGTCCCCTGTCCATTTAATTCTTTTTCTTTCCAATCGCAAATCCCATTGTTTTAAACACTTTACTGGCTTGCCATCACCTGCCAAGCTGCATCTCTGGCTCCATTTTAAAGTCTTATAAAACCATGCCTCAGTATTCTCATGTTGGTGGTGATATTTGGCTTCATACACCCTGCCAGTCCAGCATTTCTGTCTGAGCCTGTGCTTTTCCTATTCCCTCTGACTCACATGATTCCTCCTACATCTGTACTTGAAATTCTGTCTTCAAAGCTTATCTCAGATATCCCATTCTTCTTCTACTTTTTTGATTCAAAGAAAGGAATGGAGTACCCTGCATTGAGTACTATGTGCAGGCTCCTGTGCTAATACGCACAAGAGCTTCAGAGATGGACGGATGGATAAATAAATAGATTACATACATGTCACTTCCCTTTAAGATACAGTATAACTCAGTGGAGTTCATCTGGGGTTCCTTTTAGTTCCTCTAAGATGCATTGCTCTCGTTATGTAGTTGTCCTCACTCACACTCCCAGTCCCTGCTCTAGGGAGCCACCACTGCCCACAGCAGTGTGTGTCCATCCATCCCCCAGGCAGGCCAGGGCAGGGAGGACAGACAGGTAAGCAGGTACCGAGCAGGTAAGCACTGGTAGGGCTGGGAGTGGGGGAGGAAGCACATGAGTTCAGATTTCGTCTTACTGATTTATGGGTATGTGGGATAATGCATGGTGTAAATAGGCCTTTCCCCTCCCCCTCCCCCCTCCCTAGGGAGAGTTTAGTTTGAGAAGAGGAAAGCCAAGAATAGAATCCTGGGAAAATGTTAAAATTTAAGGTTTAACCAATAAAGACTGAGAGAGAGCATTCTGAAGTCTAGAAGGAGCATCAGGAGGCAGTGATGTTATAAAAAGCCGGTGGAAGAGAGTTTCAAGACGGAAGTTGCTAAACATCAAATACAGTTGAGAGGTCAAGTCAAAGAAGAAATGAAAATTGCTTGTTGAATTTGTTAGCTCAGAGGTCATTTGGTCACATTGATGCGAATAGTTTTGTAGAGTCTGGCATGCATCAGGCTGCCCCGAGAATGCAACGTGGAAAGGCAGAGGGAGCCAGGGTAGGTTACATTTCCTAAAAACTGGGCTTTTAAAGGAGAACAAAGATAGCTAGAAGAATGGTCAAGCTTGAAGAGAGAGTTTTGGTTTTGTTGTTCTTTTACTTTGTTTTTAAAATAGGTTTTGGGTGTGTCTGAATGAAGAGGAAAGAGTTGTCAGAATCAAAAGTTGAAGCTTCAGGAGAGAGAGGGAATAACTGATGGACATGATTGCTGAGTAAGCTGAAGAGTATTTTCTTTAAGATGGGGCTAGAGAACAGCTAAATTGATCCACGGTTGATGGTTTTAGGGAATGTTGAACAGAAAGAGAAAGGGATTGATGCATATTTGGGGGATTAATAACTCATCCATCTGCCCCTTCTGAGTTCTCAGATTTTGAGAATGAAACACAAATGTTAAGGGACAGAGTTCAATGGCCGAACAGGTTCCAGAGAGTCTGATAAATTACAGAAATTCTGATAAATTGTTTGGAGACCTAAGGCCAACATGCTGTTTATTCTTCTTTCCTCCCAAGTGACGGTGGGGTAGGGTGATCAGCCAATCAGATTAACTACTTGCCTCCTCCGGCGAGTCTCCCCTCTATGGAGACTCATGGGAGCGGGGGAGGTAAGGATTTCCTCACAATAGGGAGGTAGAGTTTAGTCTGAAAGAGGGTTCCAACATTGAAGATGTGAAGGATGGAATAATTTCAGGTGTAGGGTATTGGAGTAGATAAAGGAAAAGGGAACTGAGAAGCTTGGGTTTGGGAGAGGTTATTCAATTCTGAGTTCTTTCTTGGATCTCCAGCTGCATTGCAATTTCTTCTATTGTACCTTTCTTGTAGAGCTTATTATATGCTGCCTTATGTTGAGTTAAATACTTACTATGTTTATTATAACCTCCTTGAGGCCAGGGACTGTGTCAGATATTTTTACCTCATATCACTGTATCCATTAGTATTTGTTGATTTAATTAATAAAATGAACGTTTATTTTAGACATGAGAAGACTTTTTGTTCAAATATTTTCAAGAAATTTCTTCACTCACTCAAATATTATTTCTGAAGTTTGTTTGGATTAGAAATGTGGAGACTAAAATGTTAGGTAGATTGCTTAGAGTTTTACAGCAAATCAATTTGGAAGAACTTTCCAAGGCATATAAAGAAACAAGAGAGATGTTTTCTATCAGTAATTGACAATTCTCCCTATCTTTAAATATTTAAATATTCCACCTTACTCTGGATTACAGTGACTGCTATTGAGGCTGCTATTTTGGCTGGTTCACATCAGAGGTTAATGGTGGAGTTGGTGGTGTGATGGCCGGGGAATCTAGGGATGGCCAAGTTCTGCTTCTCTGCAGCCACTTCTCTCCTTGAAGTCCCTAAGGATGATATATTTACAAGGGAAAATCTGTAATTACTAAATGGAACGTGGAAAAGCTGTGCTTCCCCTGAAAACCTAGTACCAAACTCCCTAGTAAAGTGGGTTCTAGAAGTGAGTGTTGCAGGGAGTTGGACAGAAACTGAGTTAACTGAGGAAGTCACTCAGCATCATTTCTGCTGCATTCGATGGGCTATGCGCGAGTCACCAAGGCTGGCTGTGCTGTGGGGAGGGGACATTACACACATGAGAGTCGTGTCAAAGGATTTGCTGACATGGTGAAAACCTACCTACATAATCATTATTTTTGTTTTCTTGCTCAGTCCAGTGCTCCCATCCCTGGAGTCCATAACTATGTTTTTTGTTTTGGTTATCTAAATCACCTCAGATACTATATTAGTTTTCTGTTGCTCTGTATCAAATTACCATAAACTTTATGGCTTAAAATACTACCAGTTTATTATCCCATAGTTTTGTGTGCTTTTTTTAATCCTCACTGAGGATATGTTTTTATTGATTTTTTTTTTAAAGAAGGAAAGAGGAGGGTGGGGTGTGAGGGGGAGAGAAGCATTGATGTGAGAGCAAAACATCAATCAGTTGGCTCCCCAGCTGGGGATTGAACCTGCAGCCTAGGTACGTGCCCTGACTAGGAATCGAACCTTTTAGTGTAGAGGACAATGCTCCAACTAACTGAGCCACCCAACCAGGGCTATGTCACAGTTTTTGTGGGTCACAGCATAGTTGGGTTCCTCTGTTCCAAGTCTCACAATGTTGAAATATATATGTGTTGAAATATATATTTACATTAAATAGGGCTAATTTTGACCAAGGCTTGAGTTTGTGATTTTGTAAGTGTCTTCTGCAATAGGCAACAACCATGACAACAACATTTTCTGTGAGAGTCGGAGACAGTGATGTGATGGGGAATGGAAAAGGACAATCCTGGACAGACTTTTTTTTTTAAAACATATATATATATATATATATATATATATATATATATATATATATATATATATATATGTTTTTAATTAAATCTTTATTGTTCAGATTATTACATTTGTTCCTCTTTTTTCTGCCATAACTCCCCTCCACCCAGTTCCCACCCCACCCTCCTCCCTCACTCCCCACCCACTGTCCTCATCCATAGGTGCACGATTATTGTCCAATCTCTTCCCGCATCCCCCACACCCCTTTCCCTCCCAAGAATAGTCAGTCCATTCCCTTTCTATGTCCCTGATTCTATTATAATCACCAGTTCATTCTGTTCATCAGATTATTTATTCACTTGATTTTTAGATTCACTTGTTGATGTGTATTTGTTGTTCATAATTTGTATCTTTACCATTTTCTTCTTCTTCCTCTTCTTAAAGGATACCTTTCAGCATTTCATATAATACTGGTTTGGTGGTGATGAATTCCTTTAGCTTTTTCTTATTCGTGAAGCTCTTTATCTGACCTTCAATTCTGAATGATAGCTTTGCTGGATAAAGTAATCTTGGTTGTAGGTTCTTGGTATTCATCACTTTGAATATTTCTTGCCACTCCCTTCTGGCCTGCAAAGTTTCTGTTGAGAAATCAGCTGACAGTCGTATGGGTACTCCCTTGTAGGTAACTGAGTTTCTTTCTCTTGCCGCTTTTAGGATTCTCTCTTTGTCTTTTGCTCTTGGCATTTTAATGATGATGTGTCTTGGTGTGGTCCTCTTTGGATTCCTTTTGTTTGGGGTTCTCTGCACTTCCTGGACTTGTAAGTCTATTTCTTGCACCAGGTAGGGGAAGTTTTCTGTCATTATTTCTTCAAATAGGTTTTCAATATCTTGCTCTCTCTCATCTTCTGGCACCCCTATAATTCGGATGTTGGTATGCTTGAAGCTGTCCCAGAGGCTCCTTACACTATTTTCGTATTTTTGGATTCTTTTTTCATTTTGCTTTTCCGGTTGGGTGTTTTTTGCTTCTTTGTATTTCAAATCTTTGACTTGATTCTTGCGCTCCTCTGGTCTGCTGTTGGGAGTCTGTATAATATTCTTTATTTCAGTCAGTGTATGCTTAATTTCTAGTTAGTCCTTTATCACAATATCGAGGGTCTCACTAGATTTCTTGAGGGTCTCATTGAGTTTATCGGCTGTTTCTAGAAAATTCTTGAAAAACCTTAAAAGTGCGGTTTTGAATTCTATATCCAGTAGTTTGCTTTCCTCTATTTCTGTCATTTGTGTCCTGTTTCTTTGTCTCGGCATTTTTTATGCTTCGCTGTGTCAATAGAGTGGCTTTCTGTGCTAAGTGTCCTATAAGGCCCAGTGGCTCAGCCTCCCCAATTACCTGAGGTAGACACTCTTGGTGCACCCCTTTGTGGGCTTTGTGCCCAGTCTTGTTGTAGTTAAGCCTTGATTGTTGTAGGTAATACTGGGAGTAATTGACCTCCAGACCAATTGGCTGTGAGAATCAGCTGTATCTACAGTGGGAGAACTTCTGTGCTGAAGACACCCTTCTGGGGCAAGACTTGCTTCAGTGGGGCTTTGGTGCTCACTGAGTCTGCCCCCTGAGTGTGTCCCTTATGGATCTGAGTTGTAATTGGATGGTCCCACTCTGACCACTGGGTACACTGGCTCTTGGATCTAAGGAGGTGCTAATCTAGCCTCTGCCTGAGGCTACCCTGCAGAAGCCAGCTGTAAAGCAATGCAAGTTGCCCTGGGGCCTTGGGGCAGTTGCAGTTTGTTAAGTAATTTTCAGATTACAAAGGGCTGGGCCTTTCATATGCAAAAGCCTCCACACATGGCTTGGGTGGGGTGGAGCCCCAGGGGAATCAACTGGGCGGGCGGAGTGAGCAGTATGGCTGCTCTCAGTCCTGTCCTCAGAGGCCCCGGCAATTGCTGTGTGTGCCTCCGAGAGAACGCTGCCCTCGAGTTCCGACCGATGCCAGACAGTCCCGTTTCTCCCGTATGAGTTTGGGTCCCCAGAGACTCACCCAGAACTGGAGCTCAGAGCCTGAGACTCCCTCCCGATTGAAAAAGACAATCGTGTCCTCAGCCGCCAGCCCTCTCCGCACCTTTGTATTTTACTTCCACACCGCACCTCCTCTGAGTCTCGGTATGCTTTTCTCTTTCCTTCTAGTTGTAGAATTTCCACTCATCCAGCCTTCCTGTGGTTCTGGATGATGTCCGTTCCATCTTTTAGTTGTATTTTTGAAGTTGTTGTGGGAGGCAGCAATCTCCAGTGTTTACCTATGCCGCCATCTTGGTTTCCCCCCGGACAGACTTATTGGCATTTTTTAAACTTTTAAGTTAACAATCATCATTAATTTATTTGTAATTTGATTTCTGCCATGGCATTTTCTATGGTTGTGAAATACATACTACATTCTTATTTTTGTTGTTGTTCATTTTCTAATTGTTCATTTTCTGTTTTATTTTATTGATATTTGCATGGTTTCAGCTTTATTTTCACTTAACATTTTTATCTTTAACACACCTCTGTGCTGTATGTGAATGTGTTCTTGTATTAGACTACGGAACAGAATTGATTTCTCTTTGGCCACGCTGGTGCCCTCCTGATGTTCCATTCAGGACTCTTTCCTGTCATTCAGTATTCTGTTGACAATACGTTATAAGCACCTAAAAGTTTGGGAATTTTCAAAGAATGCGGCTGAACTTTATCTTGAGAAAATATTTCATCCGTCTACCTTTCTGAGGTGTAGTGAACATTTATTTCCACTTTAACTCATATTAATAAGTGTTACTGGGAAAAGCAGCCATTCTGTGATAAATAAGTTGCAATCATTCCTTCTTAGGTAAGAGTGACTTGCTAAAGAAGAAGTTCTTAATTACTTGAAGTTACCACAATCACATGCTGTATGTTCAGCTTCCAAGGCATGCTGTTCAAATGGCTCGATTGTTTTCTTTAAATTTTAATGAAACTTAGGCTAAGCCTTAAACAAATAAGTCATTATTTCAAAGAAATTATGGTATTAAGATTGTTAAAACTTCTTAGGGAAATTTGTAAAGAAACTAGCATTTTTTTTTAACTAGAAAGAAATACAAAGGTAATTTTTTTTTTTATCTTACACGTTTATTTATACATTACCTCTATTTTGAATTTATCAATAATTTTTTTCTTTATTGATTAAAGTATTACATATGTGTCCTTATCCCCCGCTCCCCCTCCCCCCGAACACCCCCACTCATGCCCTCGACCCCCCTGTTGTCTGTGTCCATTGGTTAGGCTTATATGCATGCACACAAGTCCTTTGGTTGATCTCTCCCCCTAACCTCCACCCTCCCCTACCTTCCCTCTGAGGTTTGAGCATCTGATCGATGCTTCTCTGTCTCTGGATCTGTTTTTGTTCATCAGTTTATGTTGTTCATTATATTCTACAAATGAGTGAGATTATGTGATATTTATCTTTCTCTGGCTGGCTTATTTTGCTTAGCATAATGCTCTCCAGTTCCATCCGTGCTGTTGCAAATGGTAAGAATTCCTTCTTTTTTACTGCAGCATAGTATTCCATTGTGTAGCTGTACCACAGTTTTATTTGTTTTATTTAATCACCCTTAACATTTCTAGTGATCTGAGCTGTCTGTAGTTGTATGTGAAATCTCACGGTTACTGCATCCATGCTCACTCGCTCAGTTGTCTGAAACAGACACCATGTGGCAGCACTGAATTTTAGAACTCAGTGAGCACTGAAACAAAGAGTCATTTTAGTTCTAGGGTCACTTGCCACAGCAGACATGACTGAAACTTGATTAGTATTAGATTATGACTTTTCTGATGAGATTTTAAAAAGTATACATAAAAACAAACCAGTAAACAAAGAGAACATATTCTTACAGCACAGAAGATACTGAAAATCATACATTGATAGTATAATTCAAATGAGCAGGATAGGTTTCAATGTTTACTTTTTTTCCTCTTTAGCTTCCTCTCCATTAACATAGTTCAGTCCATTTCTCTCTTGAGATATCACATCCTTTGAACCTAACCAAGTACTTGTTTACTGTTATGTATTCATATCTCAATATTTCATTACAAAGGATATAAGTAAAAGTTATTCTTTTCATATAATTTGTGAATGCACATCACACAACAGGTTATTATTAGATAATCACCTAAATCAATAATCATTTAGACAAATAAGTTGCCTACTTTATTTGATAATATTTATTGTAATTACTATGTGCCTCTTCTAAATGCTTTATGTCTAATGACTCATTTAAATCTTTATTGTAATGCTGTAGAGTAGGAACTATTATGCTCCCCATTTATAGGAATCTGAAAAGGAGGTTAACATCTAATACATGTAACTAGCTAGAGCCTGAACCCACGTGGGTCATCTGGCCTTGGTGTGTGCTCTGGAGCACTCTGCTGTCCTGCCTCTTTATTGTGGCATTTTAAATGGGTGTGGTTCAAATAGTGTTCCCCTTACTGGTTCCTCTCAGTTGCCCTTTCTACTCCAAGTCAGTCATGGAGTCTCATGTTGCATTATCAGAGTATTATTTTACACCGGCTGCTCATACTCAAACCTAAAATATTACATTATATTTTGGGTACTATATGTTTGATACAGACATGTTGGCTAAAGAGCTCACCGAGGAAGGTAATGAATATTATGAAAAGGTCTGGGAATCATGGGATTAACTAGCAGTAAAGTGTACTTTTTCTTTTAAAGATTTGGGAAAATATGCCATGTCTTTCTTTCTTTCTTTCTTTCTTTCTTTCTTTCTTTCTTTCTTTCTTTCTTTCTTTCTTTCTTTCTTTCTTTCTTTCTTTCTCTCTCTCTCTCTCTCTCTCTCTCTCTCTCTCTCTCTCTCCCTCCCTCCCTCCCTCCCTCCCTCCCTCTCTCTCTCTCTCTCTCTCTCTCTTTCTCTCTCTCTCTCTCTCTCTTTCTTTCTCTCTCTCTCTCTCTCTCCCTCCCTCCCTCCCTCCCTCCCTCCCTCTCTCCCTCCCTCCCTCCCTCCCTCTCTCTCTCTCTCTCTCTTTCTTTCTTTCTTTCTTTCTTTCTTTCTTTCTTTCTTTCTTGATTAAGGTATTACATATGTGTCCTTATCCCCCCACTACCACCCCCTGCCGCTCATGCCCTCACCCCCCTGATGTCTGTGTCCATTGGTTATGCTTATAGGCATGCGTACAAGTCCTTCAGTTGATCTCTCCCCCTAACTCCCACCCTCCCCTACCTTCCCTCTGAGGTTTGAGCATCTGATTGATGCTTCTCTGTCTCTGGATCTGTTTTTGTTCATCAGTTTATGTTGTTCATTATATTCCACAAATGAGTGAGATCATATGATATTTATTTTTCTCTGACTGACTTATTTCGCTTAGCATAATGCTCTCCAGTTCCATCCATGCTGTTGCAAATGGTAGGAGACTCTTCCTTTTTACAGCAGCATAGTATTCCATTGTGTAGATGTACCACAGTTTTTTAATTTACTCATCTGCTGATGGGCATTTAGGCTGTTTCCAAATCTTAGCTATTGTAAATTGTGTTTCTATGAACATAGGCGTGCATATATCCCTTCTGATTGGTGTGTCTGGTTTCTTGGGATATATTCCTAGAAGTGGGATCACTGGGTCAAACGGGAGTTCCATTTTTAATTTTTGAGGAAACTCATACTGTTCTCCACAGTGGCTGCACCAGTCTGCATTCCCACCAACAGTGCAAAGGGTTCCTTTTTCTCTGCATCCTCCCCAGCATTTTTCATTTGTTGATTTGTTGATGATAGCCATTCTCACAGCTGTCAGATGGTATTGCATTGTCGTTTTGATTTGCATCTCTCGGATGATTAGTCACTTTGAGCATGTTTTCATATGTCTCTTGGCCTTCTGCATGCCCTCTTTCAAAAAGTATCTATTTAGGTCCATTACCCATGCCATGTCTTTTTTATATTTGAGGGAATATCATGTAAAAGGGCAGTAGGCAGGTTTTGTTTCACTGCAGTGTGTAGGACATAGATTGTGTTGGAATTCACAGAGGGTCAATTTCAGCTCTAGGCAAAAAAGAACTCTCTAACTTGAGCCATGTGATAGAACAGGTCCCTTGTGAGGTAATGGCTCGCCCAGTGTTAGAACTCTCTGGTCATCTCACTCCCTGTGAACTGACAAGGGCCTTCAGGAAGCAAGTTATCACAGCAGATTCAGGTTGTGAATGCTGAAATGAATTTCTCCAGGTTGGATGGCTAATAGCTGTGCACAGTGCATAGCTAGTCCAGAATTTGGGGCTCTCAGCTCTTGGGGTTTGTTGGGAATGGGCAAGGAGGAGTGAATTTAGAGATTTCTGGCCACTGTGGTGGACCCTTTAAACACACTGTCTCAATATAGCATATAGCAAAGTGAAGTGACCGTCCTTGCAGTATGCTTCTGGAGAGATCTTTGCATGGTATGCATATGTGGGAGGGCATGAGGGGACATGGTGGAGAGCAAAATTTCCTTGCAGGCACAGAAATTGTCTCCTTCACCACTGAATCCCCAAGGTTAAATCAGGGCCTGGCACTGAGGGGAAAGACAATAACTAGTTGTTAAATAAATGAAGGAAGAATGTGTCTTATTAAATGAATGAATGCTATTTGTAAACTCTAGCTTTTCTTTGAGAGAAAAACGTCACTTCAAGTGTTAGCTTAGAGATCAGTTTTCTACCCCTCCCCCCATGATATTGGTTTGTAATCCTCTATAATAAAAGCCTAGTATGCTAAGTGTCTGGTCGTCAGGTTGGCCATTCAACCAATGAAAGCGTAATTTGCGAATGATATGCTAAGGCTGCTCAACCACTCGTTATGATGTGCACTGACCACCAGGGGGCAGATGCTCTGACCAGTAGTTTAGCTTGCTGCTGGAGTCAGGCCGATCTGACTGAGCAAGATGGGTCAGACATGCCCTAGAGCCCTCCTGTGGTCCCTCCCCGGCTGGCCAACCTCCCATGTCCCTCCTCAGCCCTGATCATGCACCAGTGGGGTCCCTTGGCCTGGCCTGTACCCTCTCGCAATCCGGGATCCCTCGGGGGATATCTGAGAGCCGGTTTGGGCACTTTCCCCCAGGCCAGGCTGAGGGACCCAACTGGTGCATGAATTCGTGCACTGGGCCTCTGGTATATCTATAAGTATTTATCTTCTCATTGCAATCTTTATATCATCACCCAGACTGTTTTTATATCAAAAGTAAGTCTCATAAACATGATTCTTGCCTATTAGTAATCATTTCAGTGATCCACATAACTATTAGATGCCTGATAGTGGAAAAACTAATATTTTTTACATCTAGGTTGGTTAAGATATTTTATAGCACTTTAAAATGACACCACATTAATGCAATTTGAGTGGCTTTTTTGACTTTTAAAATTGACATATATGGTTCAGATGGCTTTCTACTAAGAAAACTGATAATTTATGTTGTTTGAAATTTGTATTCTTTTTTCTATAACATAGACATCAGTTTTAGAAATGAAATATCTCCTCATTGTTTCTATGGCTATATTATATTTATCTTTACATACATTTAGTGACATATCATCTTTTCCAAGAGTATAACCCAGAGAAATACCTCTTGAATCTATTATGAAATTTCTCATACCCAAATCCTAGTAGGTAAAAACCAAAGGACTTGTATGCATGCATATAAGCATAACCAATGGACACAGACACCAGGGGGTTGAGGGCATGAGTGGTGGGTGTGTTGGGGGTCAGTAGGGGGATAAGGAAACATATGTAATCCCTTAATCAATAAAGAAAGGAAGGAAGGAAGGAAGGAAGGGCAGGGAAGGGAAGGGAAGCCATTGGCCCTTTTTTAGCTAGTCTTGGTGTGGACATAAGGTACAGGTAGAGGAACTGTGCTTTTGTCTCTACCTTCACCACTCACCTTCCATAAATCTTTCCAATGGACGTTCTAAGGTAGCCAAGAACCGGTGAGCATGTCCTTGAGTATTCAGGCAACCCTGGAGCTTGGGGAGCCTGGGCTTGTTTGCATCATCAGACCTGGGAGTCCCAGGACACAGGTCAGTTCCATCAGAAGCTCTGTCATGGTGTGAATAGACACTATCGCTAGTTTGGGAGAGAGGGCTTCTCATCTAGAGAACTGTGTCCCTGGAGGTCCAGGCAGGGTCCCATGTTAGGTTGCTGTGCTAGGCATCAGCATGCTCCCCTTGCCTGTCCTGGTCTTGCTGAGATCTATGGCTTATAGAGAACCTGGTTCTGGTCAGTAGCCTTCAACCTCTGCCTCTCGTACTTTTTGTTTCCTGCAAACTATTGCTCAGCAGCCCACTCTCTGCCCCATCCTCCCTCTGGGACTGCCCTTAGATATTCATTCATTCATTCATTCATTCATTCATTTAGCAAATATTTACTGAGAGCTTGCTATATGTAGCAGTCATTGTGCTAGATTCTAGATATACAGTGGCAAGTAAAACAAACTGGCCGCTGAGTTTTAAAAAATTTTAAAGCCTTTGTGCATAGGTCCCTGTCTTTGAAGTATGTGGCCCTGGAATGGGATTATTGGGATACAAAAAAATAAGGAATTGCCTCCCAGTGGGGATTGGAAACTGTCTCATCACAGGTTATAGGAAAGAGAGGGGATTACATACCCGCTTAGAGCTTGAGACCCAAATAATTCAGGATTCTACAGGGATTGCTCAAGGTTTGAACTAGCAGCCCCAGGACCACTAAAGACTCAGCTATTTAGACGCTTCTAGGCTGTGTGGACTGCCACGGAAGGCCCATTTCCTCGTTGCGGGCACAACTGCTCCACGGTGCTCTTTTTGAAGAAGTGCTGTTGGACTTACTCGGATTTCACTGTGGTCTGTACATGGCTGAAGTGCTTAGTTGAAGGTTCTGTGGTCCCACACTTATTTAGATGAGCTCTGACTTCTGAAACCCATTTGTGGTACAGAATGAAGCCTCAAAGCCTGTAAAAGATAATATTCTGTCTCATTGGAGGTACCTGGAATAGGGGCCTATGTGGAAAACTAAACTACTGGCATTAAAAATTAAAAAACAAAACAAAAAAACCACACCATAAGTATCTTTGAATCAGCTAAAGAGGGCCTCTTAGGCTATGGCCATCTGATTGGAGCACCAGAACCCTGGAGAGTATAAGTGTCTTGGGAGTTCTGCACTGGCAAGTTCTGTACTTGGTGGAGTCTTGTTTTCTAAGAAGTCTGATGTCCCAAGTTTTTCAGAAAGCCAGACTCTTTGGTGCCCTGTTAATTAATTTGGAATAGAGGAGAGCCGATGTGCTCACACTGTCTAGAAAGTCTCAGAGACATTTGCAGTCCTGTGCTTCATGAATAATCCAAGTTGCTGGCATCTTGAGTCACCCTGACAAAGTCCAAGTGATGTGCGCTCAAAAATGGGCACCTTGTCCATCACACCTGGTGCTGCTGACGATTCCAGAATCAGGCCTGCCATCTAGTATGAAATGCTGTGAAATGCTGAGAACATTATTACATCTCTCATCTCAGATTTGGGCTTCGTGGACAATCTAAAACATTAACTTCTTATTTAAAAAAAAATCAAAATAGTTTTGTTTGCCTTGAAAATGTTAATAAGATATGAAAACAGTACGAAGGAAAACCTACTTATTCTACAATAAATTTTAAGTTGTTTGTAATATAAATGAGAAAAAGAAATGATTATTTTTAAAACCTTTTTGGTCTGTCCTACCACCCACAATAATTGTATATCTCACTTCATTATCTCATTAAGACCATGTAGTAATTATTCTTCCTTCTCTTCAACAGATGAAGAAGTAAGGTTTAGAGAACATAATTTTGTAAATGTACATAGTTAACAGGTAGCCTAATTAATTTTTTTAAACCTGTGCTATTTCCATGAGAATGCATAGCATATTGGAATTTTCAGGCCCCTATGATTATTAGTACAACAGTAGCCACCATTTTTAATGTGATATAGTTCAACCTGGCCACTCCTCATGAATCCTCATTACCTTGCAAGGCAGAAGGAAGTTTATGTAGAACAGTGTGCCCGCTTGCAATGACTAGAGCCCGTGCTTGCCACGGTGTCAGTTCTTGTGGTCATGAGGCTGATCTCTAATGGAAAAGGCTGGGAACAGCGCTGATCACCTTCTCCATGCGACAAGTCTCAGGTGAGAATTTAATTTCTGAGAAGAAAGTAGTTTAAAAGGAGATTTTCAGTTCAGTAGTTTCTGCCTTAAACATTTCTGTGGTCTCTGGGCCCAGTTTAAACTTTACCAAGACCAACTCTTAGTGCATAAAGGCAAAGGTAGGTTTGTGGTTATGGCAGACATATTGCAATCTAGTCAGCAACAGGCAAGTGATATCAGAGGCAAGATTGTTTTATGGGTAACAGGGAGGTTGAGTGCTATCCAGTTGAAGGTATTTTTTTCTCTTTTTTTGTTTTGTTCATTGTCACAGGACTTGCTGAGCAGATCTAAAGGCTTTGGACAGTCCTGGCACTCAAGTTGTCCCAGCTGACAAGGTTTATGAAGGCCTGGGTAGCTCTCTTAGGATACTTTCAGAAGCTTGTCGTAAGCTGCACCCATTGGTATGGAACACAAGGTCTTTAAACCTTGGAGAAAAACAGATTAGTAGTAAGAAGCTGTTAATCAGAGCTGACATCTCAGAGTAGAAGGTGTGGCTGTGTGGCCTTGGCATCAGAACTTCATTAGACCCCTTCCAATGAGGTTGAGTGATGTCTTCCATGGGTTTAAACACCAGGCATGGCCTAGTGACACGGTCTGTCTGCATCAGCTGGTGGGATTTCTTGTCTCTGCAGATGGGTTGCTTTCACACACTTCATTAGTGCTTTGTTATAATTTAGCACAACACTATTGAGTATGAATATCAGACAGTGGAAAGCTGCTGGGGTCGTAACCAGAAGTCTCGTGGTCACATAGGCCTGCTACTAATCTTTGAGAGGGAAGAGTGACAGTATTTTATGTGTTGTGTATGTGTTTGGCCTTTGTGATCTAATTTCTGCACAAACCTTCACCCTTTTCATTTTCAGAATTACATCAATAAGGATACTAACAATAATTAATTTTACATATTGATCAACAATATTACTACACCTACCCTAACTGTTGGGCTCATAATGTGAGAAAAGCTGTCAGGATAGAGCAGCCAAACCCTGTCCCTTTGAGCACCTTTGTAAGAATTAAGAGGGGTGTGTGTGTGTGTGTGTGTGTGTGTGTGTGTGTGTGTGTGTGTAAAATGTTCATGGGAATATGTTTTAGATTGCATTTCTTTTCAGGTTATGTAGGAGTATACCCACCAGGAGGACTGACTTAACCATCCTCAAAATGATTGTTGAGAAACTTCTAAAAGATTTTAACCTGAGGTTTAACAGAATATGATCAAGATACACAATTTACAGGATAGATTTGTAAAGAACGTTCTTTCACGTCATTAGATTCATCAATGACTTCACTGCCCACATCATCCAGAATTTGCTGAGCTAGTAAAATCTACTGTTTATGTGTGCGAAGATACATGTATAAGGATCTTTATTGCACATTGTAATAACAAAAAATTGGAAGCAACCCAAATATAGAAGTTAGGCACTGGTTGAATTGAATTATTAAATACGGCACATGGATGGAATGTTATACAATCATGAAAAAGGGTAAATCAGCTCCATATATAGCAACATGCCGTGAACTCCAAATTTTATTCAGTGGGAAAAGCCAGCTGTGGAACGGTGCGCATGTGTTTGTTTAAATCTAAAAAGAACACATTTCTTACATACACAGAGAGAGACAGCTATCTGGGGAAATGCACAGATGCTGACAAATAATCCTGGGGTGGAGGGCAGGTATGGGCCAGAAAGGGTCAATGGGGAAAAAGGGGGCACATGTAATAGTTTCAACAATAGTTATTTTTAATAAAAAGAAGCTAAAAATATTTGCCTCAGGAAGGGAACTCAGTAGCTGAGGGCAGGCTTAGGGCATGCATACTTTTCATTCTGAATACATTTTGGATTTTGTATCACAAATAGGTATTAACCTATTCAGAAAATATTGAAATGCTCTGTAGGAGCTCTGACAGCTTCCTATCAGATGCATTTGACAAGCGCGGTAGATTTCCCCAACTTGGACACTGCTGCAATGTCTAAGGAACCATGACAAGGAGGAGGGGGGCGGGGTCGATGGGAGAGACTGCAGGAAAGCGAGAGCTGTGGCCAAAGGGAAGGGAGAGGGAGAGGAGGAACTAACAGAGAGTTGTTGAAATTAGGAGGATTGGTATATAAATGATGCCTTTAATTAAGGGAAGAAAATGAGAAAAAAAAAAGTAGATTTGTAGGGAGTGAAATAAAGACATTGTGAGTTGGACACTATGAATTTGAAATTATGGTAAGACATCCTGGTGATGTCTGCAGGCGATTGAGAGAGATGCTTTAAAGCGATTAAATGGCCTAAAGTACTTTTTTATTATCATTTTCATGGCTCTTTAAAAGTTTCAGCATATTCAAATATTTTCTCTGTTCCCTAAGTATGATTATGGTGTAATGGAAAAATTAGGTTTTAGAAATGTTTTAGTTTTGTGGTGATTGGTACAAACAAGATAATTATGTTGTTTTGAAATTACATACAAAGCAATTTACTGTTAGAAAACAATAGAGCTTGTGCCAGGGGAATGAGGCTAATGCATTGTTCCCATCTCTGGTACAGTCTGAAACTACTAAATAGTAAATTTTTAAATGTGTCCATTAACTAATACGGTTAATTTACAGTGGAAGTGTATGTGGCAGCCTGCATAAATAATTTCTGAAATCACTGTGATCCTTGTTATTACAATGAATACTAAAAAACCTCTGTTTCCCCTGTACAATGTAATGCTTTAAATACAGTGCTATATATGGTTACATATCTTGTCAATATGTTGTTATCTAAAGGTGCCTGGTTTGCAGAGACTCATCTGAATTAATAAATTTAATCATCATCATTGTTATTACTATTATTAATTTTTTTAAAATATATATTTTTATTGATTTCAGAGAGGAAGGGAGAGGGAGGGAGAGATAGGAGCATCAATGGTGAGAGAGAATCATTGATCAACTGACTCCAACACACCCCTATTTGGGAATTGAGCCTGCAACCTGGGCATGTTCCCTTGAGCAGAAATCCAACCTGGGACCTTTCAGTCTGCAGGGCAACACTCTATCCACTGAGCCAAACCAGCTAAGGCCTATTATTAGTTTTACAGCACCTTGGTATTCCCTTCCTCGTTTATCTTTAAAGAATGTGCAAGTATGTACAGGATTGAGACCGTAACTGCACAGTAGGCCTGATGACTTTCAAGGGGAGAAAACGCAGCACATGCAGCGTTTCCGCCTGTTCTTCTAGGATGATGTCAGTTTGCAAACATTAAGCAAATGATATTGTTATGCAGCTCATTTGTGCAGCCTGCCTTTCAGGTTTTAATTCTTTTATTTATCTTTGGTAGTTGTGAAATGCTTGCTTACATTGTCAGTCTAAATGTTAACTGGTTTTTAGATTTTTTTATCGATTTTCATGAAACATGTCTATTTTTAGTACTAAGATGTAGTCACAGCTATTATTCTATAATTAAAGTTATAGCTTAATTGTTTTAAAAATTTTTTACAGAAAATATTATTTTGTTATTGCTAACAGAAACTTTCTATGTCTTCATTCTTTCATTTTCTATTAACATTGTTTTCCTACCAGCTGATTTCTTAGAGCTACTTATACCCAGTTACAGCACAATGGATGTACTTTCCGCAGAGTCTGTGGTCTTTAAGTAAAGGCAATTGTGAAACAAGCCCACTTGGCTGGAGTAACAGAGAAGAGAGGTTGTAGTTTGGAAGATTTAATGTACCCTCTGGCTCTCTTACTTATCTAGTTTGCAGTGTCAAACAAGTTGATTTCTTTTTCGTTATCATGCAGGTCAGTTTGTTCTAGGATCTGTGAAATACGCCATTGTTATCTTAATGGGGATTGCACTGAATCTATAGATTTCCTTGGGTAGTATGGGCATTTTAATGATGTTGATTCTACCAACCCATGAACCTGGTATATTCTTCCATCTGTTTATGTCTTCCTCTACTTCTTTTTTCAACGTCCTGTAGTTTTCCACATACGGTCTTTTACCGCCTTTGCCACGTTTCCAGAGAGAACAGGGCAAAGGGGCACGACATGCAGAGAGGGACTATCTCTACCTCCATGTTTCACTGTCTTTCTACCTTTGGCTCTGCTCAGGTGAAGGCTTCTGGGAAATGACAATTAGGACTGTTGCTCTGAAGCAAAGTGTTAAGACAAGCTAGTCACAGGAAGGTGTTAAGTAGACTGCTTTCTTTTACATTTTTAATGGAGTCTAAGAATCTGTAAATTACATAATGTTGACTACGGTTGCTGATTTGAAAGTGTTTGGCTTCTATCTTATATGTCTTTATTTTGTGTTAATAAACAATAAACTCCTTTGTTAGTATTAATATTTAATAATGATATTTTATCAGATGATATTCAATAAAATTGTGATTTTGAATTATTTTGGATTTTTTAATTTAAATAAAGGAAAATTTGCTTTTTGGAATGTGAGATTCTTTGGAAATACTATGTATGTACGTAACGAAAATATTGGTACTAATAGCTCTAAAATCCTTGGGGTGTTTTATGGAAGCAGGTATCAGATTTCATATTTTATTTGATACTCTAAGGCAATAAAAAATTCAACATTAGGTTAACAAGGAAAATGACATTGTTCAGAAGTCATGATTCCTTTGCCAAAGAGGTTTTGTGGTCTGCTGACCAGATCTTAAGTTAGAATCATTGAGGCTCAAGAATTATGGAAGTAAGATTTGCATAGTTCTCTTCAGCTAGTCCTTCCCACCCCATCTCCTCCAGTGATCAGAAGTCTTAAGTCATTAGCTCTGTAGGCATTTTAGATTACTTGAGCAAGGGACCCACATTACTCATTTAATTTGCATTTGAGTTGGGGGGAGGGTAAAGAGGTCAGAGACTCAGGTCTGCAAGCTGAGTTCAGGGCCAAGGGTTGAATAGGATTAATATGCAGATGAGACTAAGTCACAGGTTCCTCACCTTTTTAGATCCTTGACGAACTTTGCTTGGGGTTCACAATGCTTGAGTACTTTTTTATTTAATTATGAAAAATTTCAAATATATCCAAACTCAGGATAACTGTGATGAACCCCTACTTCCTCGTTGCCAGATCCTACTGTTATCTGGATGTTGCCACACTTGCCTCATCCACTCTCTCTTCTCCCTATTTTATATTAAGTATTTTAAAGCAAATCTTTCCAATCCTTTTACCTGATCCTTCAATATGCATCCCTAAAAATTCAGTTGTCTAATTTTAACTCTGCCTCGTGTCTACCTTTCTTCTCAAACACAGCCTGGGTATCCAGAAGCTTTGAAGGAAAAACATTTACTGAGTTGGCCATAGTTACTCAATTTAATTTTACAGTGAAGAAATAATCTTTTTTGTTAACTTGTTATAACATGCTGTTACTTTTTTGTTAACTTCTCATATAAGAAGTGTATTAACTGATTATGGACGACTCCTTTAGCTTCTACATTTATTTTTTCTCTTCAATATGTTATAATAAAAGTAACTTCATGCTTAATTTAAAGCTATGACTGGAGAACCAAGACTATATTGCTTTTTGCCATAAGTTTGTAGTCAAGTATTCCTGTAGTTAAGAAGATAGACATACTGTTGCAAAGATCTGCTCTCATCCAGAGGTCTTTTTTTCTTCCTATAATTCACTGATTTCTCAGAATAATTGTTGTATATTTACAAAAAGTTTCCATTAGAAATTTTTTCAGTACTTGCACTGTTTTGTAGAATCTTGTCACAAGTGAGTAATGTTTCATATCTCTGTGACACAATTCTCAATCAGTTATTTATGACAATATATAGGTGATTACTTGATTTTTATTTTGGAAATAAAATAATATGCAAATGATATATAACTTATCCATAGATAGGGAAATAAGCAGCATTGGAGCAGACTTCCTTGTACTCATGACCGAGGCTTCCCACTGTATTTTGAGAGCCTGTGGGGATGTTTGATACTTCCTAGTCTATATTACGGGAATGCCCACTAAGATCAGTAAGTTGTTATTCAGCTAAAATGACTCATCAATTAGAAGGATGATCAGTCAGCCAAAACCAAAGTTGTGGAATGATTTTCAAAGATCCTCTTGTGTTTGTATATAAATCTAATTATGGTACTAAACAGACATCTGAGGAGACTTTTAGATCATTCCAAAAGGGAATACTACCAGGCAAAATGATTTAAGATCCTACTTACATAGTGCGCTGCCTTCATAGCAGAAATTCTTTGTAAATTTAACATGTAGATTAGTAATGAGGTTCTTGCATGTATGTGAATTAACCTGTCACCCTCAGTTTTATCATTAGTCCATTACATCTTTATAAGTTTTTTTTACATCATTTTCGATGTTGTGAAATTTGTGTTTCAGGATTTTATGGAACTACTCTTTTTTCGTGGCCACTTAATGATTACACACTGTTTACAGCTATAAAATGTATGTTTATGGTGTTGTTGACTTAAATGATACTATGTTGAGCCCTGGCCAGTGTGGCTCAGTTGGTTGAGCATTATTGGTGCACCAAGAGGTCACCGTTCAATTCCCTGTCAGGGCACTTGCCTGGGTTGTGGGCTCGATCCCCAGGAGGGGGTGTTCAGGAGGCAGCCTATCAATGTTTTTCTCTCCTTCCTCTCTCTCTCTCTCTCTCTCTCAAATCAATAAAAACATATTTTAGAAAACACATTTAAATTACACTAAACATAGTGTAAAATATCTGTGCCACTTTCTTTGATTTTGGTGTCAGAAATACATTTGTTATAGCATTGCATTTTCTTAGTCTCCTGTTAAAATTCAAACACCTTTGGGAGAAATTATGCATTAAACCTTTATTGTCTGTTAACACCTCAGGGGGGGAAATATTTTTTAAATCAGTAGTTGTGATCTTAGAAAACACATGGAACTTGAGGCAACTGGATTATAAAATAAGGGGGTATTGACCCCAGAAGGTGTAGGGGTCAGAGAGTCTGTACAGGACGTGTGAACTCAGATGCCTCGAGGGCCCACAGAGTAATACACGGGCATGAAGAAAATAGTTTTAAACTGTGTACTGTGAGCTAAGTGCCTGTCTAATATGATGGATTTTAGTTTTTTTTTGTTTTATAACATAGCACTTCAGCGTTCAAAAGGAATGGGCAAACAAAACAAAAAATCAGAGATGATAATTTTGGGACCTTATTATATCATGTGGGGTGCTGGTAGGTGGTAGGTGAATTCAGATCGGTTCAACACAAAGGAATACTGTCAGAGGTAGGTGAGAACACTGGGATTTGAGAGCAGAAGGGTGCTGAAATGGAGAGAGGGAGCCATAAAGATTACAGCGCTTTCTTTACATCATTTAGACGAGATCCTACCTTTACTAATGGGGAAGTTGGATGCCTCGTCCCTTCATGGTTGATAAACGGGGGTGCATCAGCGTCCCCTGTGTAGTTTGCTAAACTACAGATAGCATCTGAAATAATCCACACCTTCCTCCCAGGGAGATTTTGATTCACAAAGTGGTATGGAGCATGATTGGGTATGTTTTGGGAAAAAAAACAAACTTATCTTGATTCACGTGCAGCTCATAATTGAACCTATTTTCTTGGAGGCAGAGGTAGGTCCACAGTTTACCCTTTGACATATGCTTTTATCTCTGCTCTAAAATAGTCACTTAAGATGCATGGCTACATTGTAGTTTCTCACATTTAAGTTGTCAAAGTGATTTATTTCATTCCATAAAGGAAGAATGAAAAAAAGCAACATACATAATTTAAGGGTTGGATATAGGTTTTATGAGGAAGAATGGAAGAGGTATATTAAGACAGAGCAGTTGGCAACTGCAGTCATAGCAAACCTAGTAGTAAAGAGACATATAATTATATCTGATTCAGCTTTTAACAAAAGTCAAGTATACCCCCTAAGTTATCATAAATATAGACAATGAGAAATTGTTATAGCACAACTAAACTCTCTGTCCTGCTTTCCAAGAAAAAGTTGTTCACTGCATATTAATTTTTATATCATCCATGGTAGTTCAGGATTAATCACTAAAGATATAACAGCAATTGCTGCAGTAGGGCTGATGTGATCAGTTTGTGGTAAAGAACTTTAGCTTAGAAAGAAGAATTGCCTAACAGAAAAGTTGTTGGACATTTAAAATTACAACGAAGGTTGCAGTTTCCTTCATTGCAGAATAAAAAATCTGAGTTAAAATGGAAAACCATTTATCTTGAATCTGGATCTGATGCTCTTAACTTTGGTAAACCTTTTACCATTTTATATTCTTGCTTTGGGTAAGGTTAGACACCCTGCAATTACAGGAAACCTTTTTTCCCCTAATTTGTTTGTTGATATTTTTCTAATTTCTTCTACGAAGGAGGTCATTATCATTATTCCTGTTTTGGTGGGTTGCTAGTCAGTGACTATTTTTTTGGCAAAATGCCTCCATTTCTGACTTAAGCTATGTTACTTTTGTCTGTGGACCACAGTCACACAAAAATATACGTTCATTACAGAAGAAATCTATGAACATATACAGTGGTGGGCAAAAGTAGGTTCATAGTTGTAATACAAATAACACAATAAACAATAAATAATACAAGAATAAACTCTGTTTCTCATACTCACAGCTATAAACCTACTTTTGCCAACCCCAGTACTTAATTTGCCAGCGCTACGAGGAATTGTGATGCTAATATTTACTGAGCTTTGGCTTTGTAACAGGTACTGCTGAATTCTTTAGTTGAGTTGTCTCATTCATTTGCACTGCTCTGCAAAGTGGTGAGTTACTTCTATATCCCTACTGAGCAGACGTGAGGCAGAAGCTGAGAGAGCCCAGGAAACGGGTCCACAGACACAGATAAGAAAGGATGCCGTGGGTATTCAGTCTAGGTTGGTCTGACTTCAGAGTTTAGGCTCTGAATCACTGCTCTTACATTAGCGGTTTCCAATTGGGAATTTGCAGATTAGCAATTCTCTGTAATTCACTTTTGCAGAAACTTCCCTCATTTCTCAAGTTCTAACTGTGTTATGGGAAACAATAAAATACCTTTAGAGCACTGGTTATCGAACTTGGCTACATTCTGGAGTCACTTAGGAGTTAAAAAACAAACAAAACAAAAACTGGTAGCTGTGTCCCACCCTTGTATGTTCAGAGTTAATTTGTATAGAGTGTGGCCAGGACATTGGGATTTTTGAGAATCTCCCAGATGATTCTAAAATGCAGCAGAGTTTGAGAACTCCTGCTTTGGAACAGTGCAACATTTTAAATTCTAAATTTCTATTCTTCTGTTAGTAAAAAAAATAATAATGTTTTTATTAGAGAAGTACTACATATTTACTTTAGAAACTACAGACAACCAATAAAAATTACAATTATTTGTAATTCCTTCACTGAATAATAACCAGCATAGGACTTGGCTATGTATTTTCTTCTTCTGAGCATGTTTGTGTATTTAAAGCCTTACCTGTGATGTTACTCTTCTGTAGAATTTTATATATTTAATGCCATATTGCCTTTTATCTCTCTGACCTACTCACATGCTTTATCAGGCTGAGAAATGTTTTATTCTTACGCACATTTAGTAGTATTGTTGATAAGGCACAGCCGGTGTGGTTCGAACCCCCTGGGCTCTGGCATGCAGGACACACTCAGTGAATGCTGGGGTGCATGAGCAAGCAGACAGATGTGCTCTGAGATCTGAGCTGGGAGTGGTGGTTATAGCCTGAAAAAAACTAATTACTGAAGAAAATCAGTAAAAAATTATTTGGGTGTGGCGAGCCAGCACGGCCATGGCATACTCAGCCCCAGGGCGCCTTATGTGCCACGCCAGCTCAGCCTGGTTCAGTGACCCTAAGAGGGAACGGTGAAGGATGGGGAAAAGACAGACAAGCTGGGTCTGGGTGGGATGCTGTTCCCAGATGGAGAGACAGCGCCGCGGTCTACAAGCTGTGTCTTTATTTTATAGCCAGATTCCACGAGGCAAAGTAAGGGCATGGTCAAGATGTTTACAGCATTCTCGTGGGTTTCGATCCTACTCAATTACATGCACCTGAACTCTATCAAGCCCACATCACTCAGACACGTGGGGCCATGGGTTCGGACCATAGGTTCAAGCTCACAACTACAGCTGTTGGCTATAATTGTGCTGGGAGGGCCCTGCCCTCCAAGCTGGGACTTGCACGTGGCAACGAGAGGACTGTGCCCTCTCATTAGTCTGAGGCTTGAACTTGTCCAAACACTGTAGCCGCTCTCCACATTTGGGAATGGTGGAACAGTAGGAAGAGAGAATAAGAGTGGGGTTGAGACGAGGACAGGGGCTAAGGGCCACTTTAGGAGATAGGAAAGATGCAGATTCTTCAAGAAATGTACAAAGCCCTCTAGTTCCAGAAATATCCCGGCCTTGGCCCCCAACAGGCTCAGTCTGAGTTCCCTGACCTCTCCCACATCTCTGTCTTTCTATCTCATCCTCCTGCTCGTTTATCAGAATAAAAAAAGCTGAGTCAGATATACTTTCAGAGTAAGAACGAAAAAATTTTCTGGGTTTGCTGCTCCCCGAATAGTTCCCTGATAAAGATTTGGAGGAGAAACCACTGTAGTATAATGGGGTTCAGTTAGGATACAACCAGAGCCTGTCAGTTAACAGCCATCATTCCCTTTCCTACTGAGGTTGGGGACGGGGAAGAATTTAAGAAAAAGATGGGGAGGGGACTCAGGGCATTGCAGACGAATGAGGGGTTACCACCAAGGGGAGAGGGCCCATCTGGGAGATGTTACAGGTTTGGCAGGCAGCCTTGTCTTCAGATATGCTCGCTGAGGTACTTTTGGTTTTGCAGCCACAAAAGCCAGGCACCTCTGCATCGCATGATTTATGAACGATTTTGTTTCATATCCACTTCTTTTAGTGTGACTTTATAATCATTAGATTTCTTACGTCAGAATTATAATTTATTTTGGCTCTTAAAAACTTCATTAGTTTTTAAATGAGACTGTCCATTTTAAACAAATTTTTATTAAAAAGGAAAAATTGCTGATGTTTTACGTCATCAGGGTGTAAGATATAGGCATGATTTATATTGCTGAAATCCTTTAGCATTGAAACATTATGTGGTTCCAGAAGTGTCAAGAAAAATGAGCAGCTATTTCTCTATTCTTCTTTCTCTGTTTTTATTGAATTCACAATGACTTTTAAAGAATATAAAAGCATTAAAGATAGTTAAAACCGCAGACATCCTGCTTTACTTAGAATTAAACGAAAAACAAAAATGAAGAATTAAATAGCAAACCTGGTTTATTTATCTGAATAATGCTTATCTCACTACAACACCATAATGAAAGACAGGGAATCTTTATAGTTACATTCTATATTATAGCTAACTAAATAAAGAAATAAAATGCTAAAGGTGGTATTTCTTCAGGTAAATATCAGATGTATTCAGTCCAGTGAAACTTTGAGATTTCGAGAGTGCTGTGCCAGGCACAGAGCCAGGAGTGTATTATGATTTAATGGCATCACTCTGCTGCTTTTGATGAGCTGGCCCAGAAAAACATTTGAAGCAATAAAGCATCCATTTGGCTCCTAAGTAATGAGGGAGGCATTGCTCTTCGCATTAACTATTCAAGAAGAAAAGTGACCAACTGCTAATAAGCTTTATCCAAAGGGGGTAGTGGAAAACAGAAGAAAGTGCAAAGGGGAGGTTCTGTTCAATTTCATATGCAGTTACCCAATACCCAGAGCTCCTCTTCCATGCGACTCTGGCCTGCTGTGTGAGTGGGAGTGCCTGTCAGATGTATTCAAGGCTTCGTGGTCTAAGGAAGGATTGTGTAGCCTAACCTAATGACAAATGAGAGGAGGCAATAACTGGTGAGTAGCTAAGAATGGGCTGATCTCTCTAGTTTTAAATACTGGACTTATTCTCTAAGATGAGCAGTAGTGATTGAGGCTTGATAGTTACTCTTTTTGGGAAGGGTTCCTTTTTTTTTAAAAGATGATTATTGCTTTTTCATGACTTGGGAAATCTGCTGTATAATGCAATATGTAGATTATCACTGGATCAAATGGCTTCTAACTTGAGAAAAATGTATTTGCTATGTAAATAAGTATATCATTTATCATTTGAAAATAGTTTCAGCGTAAGAATATGATATTTTGCTCCTCTTCCACAAGTAAATAAATGGTCCCTTATTTGCAATAAATGCTTAGGATTTAGCAACTTCGAGATTACAACCAAAATATTGTACTGACACACAAATAGGGGCTTTTTCAAGTCATCTTGGGATCTTTGAATCACTTTTGGTGTTATAACAGCATGAAGTTTTAATTTCACTTGCTTTACGATTCTTAATATAATTAATTTGCCCTCTTTAGTGACATAAAAAAAAGATGAAAGTCAATTATTTTCTTTTTCTTAAAACCAACTAAATGACTTTTATGCTAATTCTTCTCCACTGCTCTTACTAAAAAGTAATACAGTGGAATTCTACACAATGGCGGGGGGAGATCCTTCATATAAATTATATTAAAATAGGCAGTGGAAATATGTAAACCCAACATTAGTTAATAATAGTGTTCTTGGTACTATTCTACGCCAATTACAAAACCATTTAATGATGCATTCTTTGGATTTTCATTTTTTAAAAATTCCGCACTGATAGCTATGCATTCAATCTAAGCTTACCATGAATTATTTTGAAGGATATTTAAAAGTAATTTTCAAGGTATATTTTATGAAATATGAATTCATTGTTTATTTGGGTTCAAAGCCTTTGGTAAAGGTCTCAAAAGCCTGATAAATTCATAGCAATGAGGTCAGAATCATAAAAGGTTCCTTAGAATTTTTCTTACCTAGACCACATTGTGTCATACTCAGAGAACTAAACTCATTTACTTTACAGCAATTCTTTCTTTAACAAGGAAATAAGGTTTTGCAATAATCTTGTTGGTCTTTAACAATCATTTAGATTGAATTATACCTTTCAGATAATCACTCCATTCAGAAGACTAATGCTATGTGCTGAGAACAGAAAGGAGATGGAGGATTGGATCAGCTCACTGAAGTCTGTACAGACCAGAGAACCTTATGAGGTAAAGTAACAGCTCTTCTGTCATCTCGTGTTCTTAGAGAATGCTAATTGAAGAGCTAACGCTGTATTCTGCAAAAATAGGTACGTATAGAGTCATTCAGCAACTTGTTTAAGCCTGATATTGCATTCTTTTTACTTAAAGCAAAAAGGTTTTGTTTTTAAAATATGGGTTTGAAATTTTAATCATAACTATATACGCTCTGAATATTAAGTATCTGTAGTTTTGTTCACTTGTTTGGCAAATCTGTGCTAATGTCTCATTTCTAGGTGGCCCAGTTTAATGTGGAACATTTCTCAGGGATGCATAACTGGTACGCCTGCTCCCATGCCCGACCCACTTTCTGTAACGTGTGCCGAGAGAGCCTTTCCGGAGTCACCTCCCATGGCCTGTCCTGCGAAGGTACTGTAGCATCCAACATGTGCTGTCCTCAGACCTGACCACACCGCCATTGGTACTTTTGAGAAGTGAACAGAGAAAACCCACCATTTCCCTTGGGTGGAAGTAGTAGCTGGGAGCACCTCAGTGGGAACAGAGTGTTGATGTTTTATAGTGACTAACAGTGGACTATCTTGGGAAATGTTTGGCTCAGGAAAAGATAATATAAAGTCATTTGAAAGGAAGTATAAATCAAAATGTAGCATTTGTCTCCTGAGGAACTAGGAACTACTTATTAAAAAAACATTCTTTAGACTTAGTGTGTTATCCCAGTTCCCTAGTATTCTTTTTCTGTTCTGATTGATTATGGAGTACAAAACTTTCTGTGAGGATACTATATACTCTTTGGCAGAATTTCCAATTGTTACTTATATTGCAATAGAGCAGCAGTCGCCAACTGGTGGTCCATGAGGTCCAAAAAGTTGGCGACCGCTGGTTTAAGGAAACCTTTGGAGCAGCAGTCGCCAACTGGTGGTCCACAGACCACTGGTGGGCTGTGAGATCCGAAAGGCTGGTGACCGCTGCACTAGAGTCCTGGTGCACGGATTCGTGCACCGATGGGGTCCCTTGGCCTGGCTTGTACCCTCTCACAATCCAGGACCCCTTGGGGGGTGTTGAAGAGCTGGTTTTGCCTGGATCCCCACAGGCCAGGCTGAGGGACCCCACGGGCCTCTAGTATGCATATAAGACCTATGGTTAATCTCTTCCTGCCCTCCTCCTTCCCCCCTTTCCTCTGAGATTCATCAGTCTGTTTCATGTTTCCATGCTTATATATTGAGCATCTGCCCCATGGTGGTCAGTGCGCATCATAGTTACTGGTCAGACCGTTGCTTAGGCTTTTATATATATAGATAGTTTTAAACGCTGTTTTATTTCATTTACATTTCATTTAAATTGATGCCATCCTTTTAATTTCCTTAAAGTTTTCTAAAAATAAGGCCTATGCTATTGTTTTTATAAAAGGATTTGTGGATTATTTTGAAATTTAAGAACAGTGACCACTTAAAGGAAGTGCATTAATGATTACCAAGAGAAAATTCATAACTTCTTTAGATTTATTTAATTTCGTGCCTCAGTGATCAAATCATTGTGTATTACTTTTTGAATTATCTATAATACTATTACTAGCTTTTCTCTCTAATACAAAAAATCTTAAGTAATTTTGAATATAACTTTATTATAATTAAATAGTTAAATACAAATAGAGTCCAGTTTTAATTCATTTTAAAGAAGCTTGTGGTATGTCATTAGTTCAGCTATTTAATAGGCTATATAGCAGTTGAGAACAGAGCGCTGCACTTAGACCCTTGGGTTCCTGTTTCACTTCCAGCATTTCATTGTGAGCAGGGGGAAAATTTAACTTTTTCAGACTTTTATTTCCTCATCTGTAAATGGGGGATAGTAGTCATTTACATCTCATAACAGATTATGGAAGCTAAATGAGATAATACATGTAATAAAACTTTTCCAGTTAAGTATATTATAGAAATTTTAACTGTGCTCCAAAAGAAATTTTTCAGGTAAAATATTATAGATTGTGTCATGGCCTGATACATTAAAATTTATAAAAATGAATATTTGGAGGAGGCATTAAACACTTTTAGATTTAAGGAATGATTGCAAACAAATATATAACTGGTCTTTATGGCTTTAATAGCCTAAAAGGATTTCTGCAGCTCCGAGGGACTTCTGCCCGGTCTGTGATATTGCATGACGTTATTTTGAAGGCCCTTCTAGTCTCTCATCTGAAAAATGCTAAAAGTGATATCAGATCTGAGGTACTCTGTGGTATCCTTCTGCTTTAAGAGTTAGACATTATTAAATATGTTTATTTAGAAACTGAGATTGATAGTGGGATGACCGAATATTTTTGTAAGCATTTTTACAGAAAAATGAAAATTACATCAGCTGGTGAGAATAAAAAAACTTTAAAGTGTTTAAATAAATGTGTTTTTATATTTTTCTGTTAATAATGAAGTCTTCCTGACTTTTAAAAAATTCTCAATGATTGTATTTTTAAATTCTATTTTTAGAGGCACATATGGTAGTATTTATTTTCTCCGCTGATAAAAATTTTAAATCTACAGTATTTTGCCCATTAGTATTTTTAGAACTGTAGCTGAGGTTTTACAAATCCCAAGGGTTTATGAACATACAAAAAAGTTGCCTTTTTATTTTATGAGAATGTGACTATTTAGGATATTTTTATTTAATCAATGTTATACTTAAACTTTAGACCCCCCCCCTTCCCAAATCTGAATAAACTACCTGCTTAGTAAAACTAAAGCCACAGGATACAAGAGGCTTTAAAAGTTATAACAAAGATGCAAATACAAAAAATATTTGTTCACTAGTGACAATGAATAACTTTGTGTTAGAATGAAGTCCAGCTTCCCTGTGTGAGGCTATACTACATTTCCCTAATTTCGGTTGTTGTTTTTCACAATAAGACAAGGCTGTCCTGATTTGTCTTCTAGGTTTATATTGAAAAATAATTAAAAGTATTACTTTAAAGCCTTGCATACATAAAATATATGAAAAATAGAAGACAAAAGACTTTTTGTAAGTAATCCCCAAATCAATTGAGAATGTTAATTATAATTTAAGAGCATAATTATTCTTTATAGTTTTTAAGCATCAATTTAACAAAATAAGTTAAATGGTGATTTTTTTCATCAACAGTATCAAATAGATCAGCTTAGGAAATTTTATTTTAACCACTGTTGAGCACATAAAGTGTAGTAAAAACTGAATAAATATTTCAATAAAAAAATCATAATTTTGTTACATGTTAGTATATTTTATAAGTCTTGGAGTTTTAAAATAATGGCTTTACAGGTCAGGGGAAAGTGCTTTATTTCAGAATAACTTGTTTGGAGAAATTTAATTGTTAATTAACAAAATTAAGGTGCCTATTAATCATTATCATTTCTTAGTCACCATAATTACAGTCTGGTTTGTATTATTATTATTTTATATTAAGCAACTTTGCAATTTTCAAGAATCATTTCATGATACACTTTATTATTAAAAATTTGTGATTTTTACTTTTAATGTTCTGTTTGAATTTTAATAGCAAAATTTTCAAAAGCCATGATGCCCTGGCTGATTTTACTCAGTGGTTAGAGCGGTCAGCATCTTGGGTTTGATTCCCAGTCAAGGGCATATACCAGGATTGCGGGTTCCATCCTAACCCCAAACAGGGAGGATGTGTCTTTCTCACACAGTGTTTCTCTCTCTCTCTCCCCTTTCCTTCTTTCTACTCTCTCTAAAAATTAATGGAAAAATTCTTGGGTGATCATTAACAACAACACCAAAAACAAAAAAAAGCCATGAAATTATACCCAGTTGCCCTCTTTTACTTCCTTCTTTGCCTCTTAGAATACAGTTATTGACCATTAATGTCAAGTACTTGTACTTAAAGAGCAGCCTGGGATTATGCTACAGATAAAACTAAAACTAGGACCACATTTTTGAGCAACACCATAACAGATGAAAAGGCGTAGAGACACTAACTATAATTTTAAAATAGTCACTTGTATTGGAGCAAAATGCTGAAATCGTTTTTCAAACTAAGCTTACTTTCTATAGTATTCTTTTTTACACTAATGTTTGTCAGCAATAAAATTAAATTGAATAATGGTTGTATTCTACATGAAGTCTGTATTGTAGTCACAAAGTCATTTATCACAAAAACAGTATGATTTCCAGGGAAGAATTTGTCAATGTACACAAAAGAGCGTGTACTAGTAAAGGAACCATGTCCAGTATCTATAGACTAGGAAAAACCAGCTTAGCTTAAGTGACCATACGTATTTTGGTTATTCATGATACCTGAAGTATTTGAACATTTGATTATGTAAATCTTAGTTATTTTACCTGACCCTTTTGTTTTCATATTACATTAAGTTTCATTTAAAAAATGATGTGGAACCCATCATTTCTTGTGTATGAATGGTTTACTGTTAGATATTAAAAATCATGTGAAAAGGAACCACCTTACATTTAGAATTTAGCAACAGTTGCCTTATATTTCCACCAAAGTGAGCTCTGCTTTTAAATATTTACCTGAAAACTCAGACTTGTATAACATCAGTATCCATTCACACTTGGATAGTTTGTGTCGTTTGAAGGGTAAGTTTAGTAGTAGTCAAGTTCTGATTTTCATAAGCAGGGTTAATTATTCAAATAATCTGTGGTTTACTTGCTTTTCATATTTATGTTGCTTCTTTCTGGTTGTTTCCTCTTATTTTTCTCTCTCTTTTTATTCAGTATTTGTATATATTGCAAAATGATTACCAGAATAAGTCTAGTTGCCATCACCAACATAGTAACATACTAGTAAATTGTTTTGCTTGTGATGAGAACTTTTAAGATTTATTCTCTTAGCAACTTTCAAATATACAATACAGTATTATTAACTATAGTCACCATGCTGTGCATTATATCCCCAGGACTTATTTATTTTATAACTGGAAATTTGTACCTTTTGACCCCCTTCACCCATATTGGCCACCTCCCCATCCCTGACCTCTAGCAACCATCAATCTGTTCTCTGTATCTCTGAGCTTCGTTGTTGTTTTTTGTATTTCACATATAAGTGAGATGCTATGGTATTTGTCTTTCTCTGACTTATTTCACTTAGCATATTGTCTCATATGGCAAATTTTCATTCTTTTTTATGACTGAATAACATATATATATTACATTTTTTTATCCGTTCACCCATTGATGGACACTTAGGTGGTTTTCCTATCTTGGCTATTGTAAATAATGCTGCAGAGAACATGGAAGTGCAGACATCTTTTTGAGTTAGTGTTTTCATTTTCTTCAGATAAATAACAAGAAGTGGGATTGATGTATCATATGGTAGTTCTGTTTTTAAAAATTTGAGGAACTTCCATACTGCTTTTCATAGTGGCTATACCAATTTGCATTCCTGCCAATAGTGCACAAGGGATCCCTTTTCTTATCGTTGCTAACACTTGTAATTTTTTATCTCTTGCTAATAGCCATTCTAGCAGGTGTGAGGTGATATTTCATTGTAGTTTTTATTTTACATACTAGAGGCCTGGTGTATGAAAATTCATGTCCTGGAGGGGGGCCCCTTAGCCCGGCCTCCCCCTCTCACAGTCTGGGAGCCCTCAGGGGCGGGAGGCGACCAGGCAATTAGGGGAAGGCAACTCCCCATCACACCTCTGCTGTTGCCACTGCCAGCAGCACCAGCCTCGGCCGGCCCTGGTTACCTGAGCCTCTGACGGCCTAGGTGGCTGGGCAGCTGCCATCTGAGGCTTGCCTGCACCTCGACTGAGGGGACTGGGCGCCGCCATCTTGTGGCTATGGGTGCTGCCATATTTGTAATGGCGTGATAGTCAATTTGCATATTCCCTCTTAATTAGGTAGGATTCCTAATGATTAGTGCTGTTGAGAAATTCTTCATGTACCTTTGGCCATTTGTATGTCATACTTGGAAAGATGTCACCTGAGAGATTCTCTACTCGTTTTTAAAATTGGATTGGTTTTTTCGCTATTGTGTTATATGAGTTGTTAATATATTTGGGATATTAACCTTTTACCAGATATATTGCATTTACTGTCTCCCATTCACTAGATTGCCATTTTCATTTTGTTGCTGGTTTCCTTTTCTGTGCAGAAGCTTTATAGTTTGATGTAGTCTCTCTTGGCGCTTACAATCTATCCTTTCTTCTGGTAGTTTTATGGTTTCAGGTCTTACATTTAAGTCTAATCTAGTTTGAGATAATTTTTGTACATGATATAAATAGTGGTCCAGTTTTATTATTTTTTGCATGTGGCTGTTTAATTTTCCCAACACAATTTATCCAAGAGACTCTCCATTCCTCATTGTATATTCTTGGCTCCTGTGTTGTAAATCAATTGATCATATAGGCATGGGTTTATTTCTGGGCTCTCTGTTGTGTTCCATTGATCTATGTGTCTATTTTTACACCAATACAATACTGTTTTAATTACTTCAACTCTGTAATATATAAGGTGGGGCAAAAGTACGCCTACAGATGTGAACACGTGAAACACAGAGTTTATTCTTGTATTTTTATTTATTAATTATTACATTAGGTTCTAATCAAGCAATTGTAAACCTTTGCCTCACCTTGTAGTTTGAAATCAGGGAGCACGATGCCTCCAGCTTTCTTCTTTCTCAAGATTGCTTTGGCTATTTGGGGTCTTTGTGGTTCCATATAAATGTTAGAATTATTTGTTCTAGTTCTATGAAAAATACCATTGGAATTTTGATGGGCATTGAATCTCTAGATTGCTTTGGGTAATATGAACATTTTAACAATATTTACTCTCCCAGCCCATGAACACAGACTGTCTTTTAATTTATTTGTTTCTTTCATTGATGTTGGCTAGTACTCAGTGTCTCTTTGTTGTTGTTGTTTTATAGGCTCCTTTGTGGTAATTTGACTGGGTGGAATTAGTGATGCATGTAGTGGGAATATCACTTCATCATTTCTTTCTCTACATCATAGTGTAGTCATTCCAACACAATACTTTCAAAGGACAGTGCCATCCTTGTGACCCCTATCAACCTGTTTCCCATGATGCCTATTTCTTGATATACTTGCAATTTAAAACTCCTTTGAATTATCTTGTTCTTACCTCAATGTTATTTTCACACTTTTTATTTTAAGTATCAGAAGTGTTCAGCTTGTTCGGTTTCTCACGAACTGAACACATTTATGTAATTAGCCCTCAGAATAAGAAATAGGATGTTACTAGCACCCGTGTAATTCTGAATTTGTTTCCTTTCTCCTCAAGAACTAATTATTTTGCATTTATTTCCTTTCTGTTTTTCTTCTATGATTAAATGGAATGTAAGTAGCAATTCATAGCTTGGTCAGAGTGCTTCATACATACATAACCATATTTGCTTTATAGAGTACCATTGCTATTTGTTAAAAAGTAATTTAAACTTTTTAAAATATACTTTTCCTTCTATCCCCCACCCCTTTAAAATTTTATGCTGTGATTTTCTTTAATTGTTGGTCTAAAAGTACACACTCATTTGGAAATGGTTTCCTGTGTGTTTTTAGTGTGTAAATTCAAGGCCCACAAAAGGTGTGCAGTGAGGGCCACAAATAACTGCAAGTGGACGACTCTGGCCTCCATCGGGAAGGACATCATAGAGGACGAGGATGGGGTAAGCCCTCTTCTGTCTCTGACCCCTTCCCAGCACCTCTTCTCTTTTACTTTCTGCCCCGGGGAAAATACTGACAGAGCTACATGGGAGGGTTTACTATCAGTCTTAAAAATGGAAGAATTTGGTTAATTATGAGTTTTTATTTTCAATTAGGTCCTTACCAGGTTCCTTCAGCTCTTAAAGTTCAAGGGAAATGTGAATAGGACTTAAGAATGGTAATGGGCTGGTTCTGTGGAGCCTTATCTGACAAACTAAGATATTTTTTAAGGCTTAGCTCAGCTGTTTACTCAGATCTTTACTCCGCAGACTTCGGGGCCTCCTCTCAATGGTGCCCCTCCCTCCAAATCTTGCCTCCATTGCACCTTGCATACAAATATCTGGTAGCACTTTGTGACCCCTGTAATAATGCCTTTTACATGCCTTTCTCCTCAACTAGACTACAAATCCTGAAGGCCAGGGATTTAGCCATATGTATCTTTGTACCTCTAAAGTGCTTAGGACATAGTACATGCTCAATAAATCTGGGGTAAATGAACGTAGGCTATGAGTGATACATATTATTGATTTCTTAGAGTAAGATTCAATTGTATATCTTCCTAGGGTAAGAATGGTGTCCTCCACAGTCTTTAATTTGACTGTGCTTTACTCCTGCTGCACAGGTGGCTATGCCTCACCAGTGGCTAGAGGGTAACTTGCCTGTGAGTGCCAAGTGTGTTGTCTGTGACAAAACGTGTGGCAGCGTTCTTCGTCTACAAGATTGGAAATGCCTTTGGTGTAAAATGATGGTGAGAGTCCTTTTTAATTAGCTTCTTTTCATCACTTTTACGTGTATGTGATTTGGAGGCAAAGAATTTATGGCGTAGCAGAGCTGGATAGCACACACGCCCATTGTAATATTTATCTTTTTAAAAGTGTATCCCTTCCAGTCTGGTTACTTTTTTACATAACCTTTTTGTAATACTTATCATATGTTTCCTTTGTCTAAAGGCCTCTTTCCCACAGTTTTATTGTTTTTCATTATGCTTGAGTCACACTAGGTGGTTTGCTATTTTTCAGGCCTGACATCTACCTTATAAAATTCTTATACAATCTAATGAAAATAAGCAAAATCTGTCTTATGTCCACTTGTTTTGCAATGATCCTGTAGCTTTGTATTCACACCTCTTTTATAACATTTTCATGTTATTATAGTTACAAGTACATCCATGCCTAGTTTCTCTGGCCTTGCAAGGAAAAGGAAAAGGATAAGGACCTATTACACACTCATCTTGAAAAGTGATGTACATCAGAGGCGCGCAGTAAACGTAGACACAAAGTTTCAAGGTCACTCAGAATAACTGTTGAGAACAAAAAACACAGGGCTAACGTACTTATTAAGCAGGACCCAGGCAAGCAACTTAGGATACTTTATGAACTCACCTCGAGAGCCTTTAAATGTTCTAACCAGCCTGGCCAGAGTCGCTCAGTTGATGGAGCGTTGTCCTGTCCACCAAAATGTTGCTGGTTCAATTCCCGGTCAGGGCACATGCCTGGGTGTGGGTTTGATCCCCAGCTGGGAGTGTACTGAAGGCAACTGATCGATGTTTCTCTCTCTTCCTCTCTCTAAGCATGTTTTCAGGTGAGGATTGAAAAAAAAAGTTCTAACCATAAAAGCAGAAATTTCATGAAGCACTTACTTAATATGTTGTTATTTCATTAGTCCTTTTAGAAAACTAGTATATTAATTTAACATGTATTTATAAACTTTTGGGAAAATAACCGTAATTTAATTCTTGTTCTGGTAATGACCCAATTTTGGACAGTTTTCTAATATGATTTATAATAATTAACAATCCAAATCAATTTTAGAAAAACAAGCATGCACAGATAATTTTAAAAGGAATAAAAAATATGTAAAAATGGGACAAAACTGAAAAAATATAACAATGTTAAATGAGAAAAATAGAAGATAAAAATTCCAACTTCACTATTTTTATAGAATATGTAAAACCATGTCCAGAAACTGGACAACAGGTGGAAAATTAGGAGTTGACTCATTAGGGTTGTAGAACTATGGTTTGGTTTTTAACTAGATGACTGTGTTTAGACACCAAATATTCTGCTGTTAAAAATCGTATTTTAAAGGCAAAATAATATATTAACAGAAAAATGAGAGTTTATAGGAAGTATAGACTAAGACAGGTGTAACTAAGGCTACAGTAGCCCAGCAACCAACACATCTAACTGACAGAGTGGGGAGGAATGATTTCACAATAAGGTGGCACTTATGTTTGTCAGGGAAAAAAGAGGGAAAAGAAATTTAGGAATGACCTTTTCTATAAAAGACATTAAAGGTGAGGGCGAGTAGAATGAGCAAATAAAAAAACCTAATTTACTCCTACCTAAAGTTTAAAAACTACTGACTAAATACAAGTAGAAACCTGTATATTGCAGGTAAAAACAATTTATATAATACTTTTAGAAAATAACTTCATCATATGTGATCTTTCTTTTTAAAAAGAAAGAAAAAGCTGAAGTTCTTTAAGTAGAGAATTAGACTTTAGTAAATGTGGAGTGATAAAAATAGCAGTAGGTGCATATATCACTGGTTGTTCCCCCAAAAAGACATCTTAGGTGGAATGAAAATTTAAACTCTTGGTTAGGGAGCACTCCTTTAAAATAAGGAATGGCAAAAGAGAGTTTTAGCGGTGGGGTTGCACTAAGACTCCAAGGAGAGCTAGTTTATATTAAATAGTCCATATTATATTAAATGGGATAAGAGAAATAAAAAGTAATGCCTATGGCTGACAAAAGAGGCAACTGAGCCCCAGCCAGTGGTTTAGTTGGTTGGAGTATCGTCCCATACACCAAAAGGTTGCGGGTTCTATTCCCATTTAGGGAGGCAACTGATCAATACAGGAGGCAACTGATCAATGTTTCTCATATCAGTGTCCCCCGTTTAACCCCCCCCCCCAACCTCTCTCCTCCTCTCTCTAAAATCAACAATCGTATCCTTGGGTGAGAGGGAAAAAAAAAAATGAGTCAACTGAGGAAGAATAATAAAAGCAGGAGGACAAAGAGAATCATGTTCAAATTAAAAATGATAAGGAGTCCTGGCTTGTGTTTTCCAGTGGTTAGGGCCTGCACATCTGAGGTTCTTGGGTTCGATTCCAGGTCAAGGGCATGTACCTGGGTTGCAGGTCCCATTCCTGCGACCAGGGCTGTTGGGAGGCAACCAGTTGATGTGTGTCTGTCACATCCACATCGATGTTTCTCTCTCCTCTCCTCTCCACTCCTCCCCCCCCCTTGCTCTCTGTCTCTCTTCCCCTCTCCGCACCCCCTTCTCCTTCTCCTTCCTTTTGCTCTCTCTAAAATCAATGGAAAAAATATCCTCACTCAGGTGAGGAGGATTAAAATCCTATATAATAAAAGGCTAATATGCAAATTGACTGAATGGCGGAACGACCAGTCACTATGACACACACTGGCCACCAGGGGCAGACACTCAACGCAGGAGCTGCCTCCTGGTGGTCAGTGCATTCCCACGGAGGGAGCGCTGCTCAGCCAGAAGCCAGGCTCATGGCTGGCGAGCACAGTAGCAATGGTGGGAGCCTGTCCTGTCTCCGAGGCAATGCTAAGGGCCTCTTGGGGGATGTCTTCCTACCGGCTTAGGCCCCCTGGGGAGCGGGCATCTCCCAGGGGTCCTGGACGGCAAGAGGACACAGGCCGGGTTGAGAAACACACCCTTTCCTCCTCCCCCCGCCCTTCCCCCCCCCCCCCAAGTGCACAAATATCGTACACCGGGCTTCCAGTAAATAAATGAAAAGGAAAAGGAACACAGATTACTTATTAGGCTTGAATAAAATATTATAGGACTTATTTTCCTTTGTGGCCTATGGAATCAATCTCATTATGAAATCAACATGTCACGCTCACTTCTCTTACATTTGCTGATCTACACCATACTTATGAAAGCAATGTTTTTTCCCACCCTCTTGGGGGTGTTGGGAGAGCTGACTTCCAAGACTCAAAACAAAGCAGCCCGAAGGCCAGGCAATCACTGTCATAGTTGGACAGCGTCACCCAGTGCTAAGGTCAGCACTCACAGCTGTTATTACCTCCTCGCCCTGTTACTTCTAGCCCCCTGGCCACCCGCTGACTCCTGCCCTGACTGCAGTGCAGAGGCCCCGTCCTCACGCAGTCCAGCACAGATGCACTTCCCACTGATTTCACGTTATGTTGGGCATTTCTTTCCTCTTTCTTGACATGGAATAAAGTTTTAAAATATTTAATTAAATGCTGTTTCAACACGTGGCCTACTGAACTCAGCATTCTGTCAGAGAACATACGTAGGATTGTAGCAAAATTATGTTTGTTTCATAAATATGTTTTTATTGATTTCAGAGAGGAAGGGAGAGGGAAAGAGAGAAACATCAATGATAAGAGAGAATCATCATTGCACGTCCCCTACTGGGGATCGAGCCCACAAACCGGGCATGTGCCCTTGACCAGAAATGAACCTAGGACCCTTGCAGGTCAATGCTCTATCCACTGTGCCAAACCAGCTAGAGTGCAAAATTACGTTTTGTATGTCCATCAAAATTTGGTGGCTTTCTGTAAGAATTTTATAAGGTAGATGTCATCAGTTTTTTAATGGACAATGATATTGATGTTACTGGTCACTTCTCTCCTTCCCCTCTCTTGCCTTCCTTTCCTCCTCTGGCCCTCTCCTTGCCTTCACAAGCATTCATTGACTATATACTACTTGCCTGAGACAATCTTGAAAATATACTTCACAGACAAAATCAAATTTCCATCTCTCAAAAGATTAGCCCATTACAGGGGCGGGCAAACTTTTTGACTCGAGGGCCACAATGGGCTCTTAAACTGGACCGGAGGGCCGGAACAAAAGCATGGATGGAGTGTTTGTGTGAACTAATATAAATTCAAAGTAAACATCATTACATAAAAGGGTACAGTCTTTTTTTTTTTTTTTTTAGTTTTATTCATTTCAAACAGGCCGGATCCGGCCCGCGGGCCGTAGTTTGCCCACGGCTGGTTTAGAAGCATAAATATTGTGCCACTAAATTTATGAATTACTGAACATTTTGTGATGTAGTTGATCCTCAAAGTATCAGTTTCTTAGCTATAACTTATAACTAAATATTGATTTGTTTTTATGATTCTTAAGAATTTATTTGTTTGTTATTAGGTACACACTGCCTGCAAAGACTTGTACCATCCTGTATGTCCACTTGGCCAATGTAAAGTGTCTATCATCCCTCCAATTGCACTAAACAGCACTGATTCTGATGGTATGTAGCAGTGGTGTGAGTATGTATATTTCTGGTATATTGAAAGTTGATATGTACATTTATTTTCCTAGAAAAAGTAGAGTTATAACTGTTATCCTTATCCGTTTTTATATACTAATTCTATTTAAATTGCTGAACAGTACATTTAATTTTTAAAAGAACATTTTAAAATTAAAATTTTATATAGCTATTAACACATTGGTGAACTTTCTGTGTATAAGACTTTTAGATTTTACATTTCAGCAAATAAGATCATTATTCTGTTCTGAAATGTAATCCAAAAATTTTAATTTTTTATGTGTTTTTTTCCCTCTATATTGAAACTGCCCATTAGCATATCACTTATTTAGAAATCTGTTTTCTTATAATTTCAATGCAGGAATTTATATTACTATAAATTTATTTACTTTTTCCAAAATCTTACAACTTAGTTGTAAGTGCTGAGGAATGTGTTTACAACACTGGTTTTGGAATAGCAAATTAATAACTTCCCAAGCAAACCATATTATAAAAGGCTTTTATCATATATGATTAATGTTTTGCATTGATAAAGTGCATTATGATTTTCAAACTTTTTATATAAATTATGCCAATAGGTCTTATAGATACAGGGATACAAGCCTCAAAAGATATGACTTTTTTAAAACCTATGGTATTAAAGCCCTCCCTCTACAAGCCCTGATATATCAATGTTCTGTTGTTTATTATAAACTTTAAAGTATTTGTTCAGGCCTCATCAATGAGCAGTTAAAATCCTATATAATAAAGATGTAATATGCAAATGGTTGTTACATAGCGACCAACCACTTAACGACCAGATCACAGATCAGCAGGAAGGTGGGGCAGTGAGCTACAAGTGGACGATGGAGAGCTACAGGAGGGGGCAGGGCAGCAAGCTATGAGGGGGGTGGGGGGAGTAACAGGAGGGCGGGGCAGTGGGCAGAGAGCTATAGGAGGGCGGCAGCGAGCTACTGGCACATGGATTCATGCGCAGGGCTACTAATCCTATAAAATAAAAGCCTAATATGCTAAGTGTCTGGTCGTCTGGTTGTTCAACCAATCAAAGAATAATATGCTAATGATATTCTAAGGCCACGCAACCAATTGCTATGATGAGCACTGACCACCAGGAGGCAGACACTCAACTGGCCGACCAGTCGCTATGACGTGCACTGACCACCAGGGGGAAGATGCTCAATGCAAGAGCTGCCCCCTGGTGATCAGTGCACTCCCATAGGGGGAGCACCGCTCAACCAGAAGCCAAGTTCACGACTGGCGAGTACAGCGGTGGTGGCGGGAGCCTCTCCTGCCTCCGCGCAGTTGGACATCCCCTGAGGGCTCCAGACTGCGAGAGGGTGCAGGCTAGGCTGAGGGACAGCGCCCCTTCCCCCCCCCGAGTGCATGAATTTCATGCACTGGGCCTCTAGTACTTTATAATACTAAATACAAGTACATAGACTGATTGGTTTTCCTTATAATTGTTGTTAAAGTAGGTCCTACATCTCAAATTATCTCTGGTTAATACTTTTACCATTTGTTATGATTTTTCATTATAGAGCATATTTTAAAAGATAACTCCTCTCTATATATATTTATATTTTTAATATGTAAATAATAAACCAATCTCCAGTTGGGGGGCTAATTTATAACTTATTGTTAAAGTAATGAGCCTGGTTCTTTATTTTTATGACTTTCTCTTCTTTTCTCTGGATTTTTGTTAGTTTAAGAAAGGAAACTAGCCGGAACCGGTTTGGCTCAGTGGATAGAGCGTCGACCTGCGGACTGAAAGGTCCCAGGTTCGATTCCGGTCAAGGGCATGTACCTTGGTTGCGGGCACATCCCCAGTGGAGATGTGCAGGAGGCAGCTGATTGATGTTTCTCTCTCGTTGATGTTTCTGGCTCTCTATCTCTCTTCCTTCCACTCTGTAAAAAATCAATAAAATATATTTAAAAAAAAAAAAAAGAGAGAGAGGAAACTATGCATATTGATCTTGTCCTGTGTTTTTTTACAGGTTTCTGTAGAGCAACGTTTTCATTCTGTGTTAGTCCTTTACTGGTTTTCGTCAACTCCAAGAGTGGAGATAATCAGGGAGTCAAGTTCCTTCGACGGTTTAAACAGTTACTAAATCCAGCTCAGGTGTTTGATTTAATGAATGGAGGTCCTTATTTGGGGTAATTGATTATTGATAAGTCTCTTTTAAATGAAACAGCACTAAGCATGAAATGTGTCTGGCTTTTCAGTTCATGAAAATTGTAGACTCATTTAGACATCTCTTTGTTGATCTTCTCACTCCTCCCTTTTTAAAAATTCTAATTATAAATTTAACACAACCTCTTTGATATTGATATAACTTCCTTGTGTGATACAAATTCCAAAATGTGTTTAGAAAGTGTTTTAGATAGTATCTTACATCAATCAAGCACTCAGAGTGTGCTGAGCTCTAAGAAAGATAAATGTGAAAATAGAGAAATACAAACTAACTTTAGAAAATGATTTGCATGGAAGACTTGTATTGATTTGTATGTAATACAATCAATTGTTTAACTAAAGCATGGTTACTATCATGGGTCTCTAGGTAGTTCCTCCAGGATTTCAGACTCACTCCATACAAATGGCAAAGAAATGCTTTTCTTCATTGTTTCTGCTATCTGGAATGTCATTTAACATAAAATCTGAAAAAATATTAAATAATATTTTCAGTAAAGGAAAATGTGCCTTGAAGCACTGTCAGTACATGTATGATTTTTGTTGGAGAACTGATATTGTGTCATTTGAACCAGAGCCCAGCATTCTCTATGATTTATTTATGCCAACTCTGCTTTTCTCTAGGGTTCCACCGTCACCTTGACGCATGAACATAAAAGTAGAAATGGGGATTTTCAGATTTTTCTGTCTTCCATATTTCTCTCCTTACTCTTTTCTTGTCCCTCTTTTCACTTTTGTTCCTTTTTATTTCCATTGCCTTTTTCTTGCAAAGTTCAGGCCCTTTGGTCACTGGTGTTGGTCTTTTTCATGTGTACCCAACTCCTTCCTTATCGACGTGGACATCCCTCACTTCCCTTTCTTTGGGTCCTGGCATTTCCTCATCTGGCCTCTCTTCTCACCTTTGTCTCTCCCATTGCTGGTTAGCTCTGTCTCCTTTCTAGTACATTTGTTTTATAATCCTTTCTAGTTCTTATATCTTATATTCTTGACATTCGTTATTTCCACCCAAGGAACTTTCTTTGTTAAACTTCTTGAGGTTATCTCTGTAACATACTTTTTAGATTTCCCACCATACTTGAGCTATGCAAAGGTACACTCAGGAGGTGGGGCATGTCAAAAGTCGAGAGGCAGGGAAATAGGAGTAAAACGATTGACCTGAGACTAGAAGAAGAGGAGGAGAACAACTGACAGGACTACAAAAACTGACACATTGTCAAGGTTTGGGATTTCTTTAGGAACTGCCACTCAATAGCAACAGTGCCCTAGATGCCCACCCCTGGTTTGGAACTTGCTATGCTTCAGGAAGTAACTTAGCCTTGTCATGGGAAGAAAAAATTACTACTTTTACCATCTTGTATCACTTATCTTTCATTCTCTTTCCTGGGTTCTGCTTCTTTTTTGTCTTCTTATTTCTTCTTTCCCTTTCCTTCTAATTTTACTTCCATTTCTATTTGTAATCCTCTTTCCTCTTTATGATTAAGAGGTTTTATTGAGTTAAAATTGTACTTAAATTAACTTTCTAGTATAATTATTATGTAAGAGTTCTTATATTTAATCTGAACATGAACACCAATAAATATAGAATAACATAGAATTAGGGAAAGTGAATTTTTTAAATTTATATTAAAATAAAACACTTTTTACTTTCAGTTTAAGATTATTCCAGAAGTTTGACAATTTCCGGATTCTTGTTTGTGGAGGAGATGGAAGTGTAGGTTGGGTTTTGTCAGAAATTGATAAGCTCAACTTGAATAAACAGGCAAGTACTAATTCTTTTCATTGCTAGCTAACATGAATGTGTACTAACCGGCTGACAGAGAAGTGTAGAACTGTCATAGACCCAATCTCTCCCCTTGTCTGAGGTCTCCTGTTGTGCTCTCTTCTAGTGTCAGCTTGGAGTGCTGCCTTTGGGTACCGGAAATGACCTGGCCCGGGTTCTCGGCTGGGGTGGTTCATACGATGATGACACTCAACTTCCCCAGATACTAGAGAAGCTGGAACGAGCCAGTACCAAAATGCTGGACAGGTAAAAGTGAATTATCTCCTATATCTAGTTTGAAAATGGCATACTGCAATCATTTTTTTTTTTTTTGAGATCTTAAATTTTGCTGACTGTAGGCCCCTTGAGGGCAAAGACTTCCTGGTCCTGTCCACGCTCTCACCCCTGAGGTCTAGAACAGAGCCCAGCAGAGAGTAGACACTCTGTATATTGAGTAGACACTCAATCAATATATTTTTTGAGTGAGTGAATTGTAGCAAAAACTGAGAAAGCTAGTCTAATGAACCTGTTATTTTAGAGATAGAAGGCTCAGCTTTAAATGGTTAATTTGGGGAGGGGGCCTTTCGATGATTATCTCTTGTGGTTTCATTAAAGCTAAAAAAGATCTATAAAGTTCGGATTTGTTAGAGTATCTTTTTTTAATGATGCTTATGAAGAATGAATTAAACCAACAAAGAACTAAATACTAAAAGAAGAGAGATGCATCTGGAAGAATACCCTTTATGGTCCCCTTGGTCACATCTCCTCACTGCTCTCTCTCTAAATGCTCCACATGGAAAGAAGAAATCACAGTGCATGTGTTCTGAGCCTTATGGAGGAGGTTTTAGAATTTAAGTATAGGGGACAACAGGACTCAGTGAGCAATAAACCTCTCCACCCCCATAAGAAGACAAATGTCAAAATATGAAGGCAGGGGAGGGGGGGTAAGAGATCAACCAAAGGACTTGTATGCATGCATATAAGCATAACCAATGGACATAACTAGTAGGGAAGTGAGGGCATGTGCTAGGGGGTGGGAATGGCCGGGGAGAAGCCAATGGGGGGAAAAGGAGACATATGTAGTACTTTAAACAATAAAGAATTTAAATTTTTAAAAAAGAAGATAAAAGTCAAAATATCGTTATAAACTTGAGTTTATAATGAATCAAAACAGCTTTGATAGGATTAGCCATCTGTGGAACTCCTCTGGAAAGTAACAAAATCATCAGGGAGCCACCCATCTAAAATGTAATTGCTCTCAAATGAGCTATAATCTAATTAATTGTAAACTTGCCTGTCATAAGGTAATGTGGAAATGGTTAATTCTTTTGCTGACAGAATATTTAAAAAGAGAGTTGGGCCGTAGAGCATTTATTTCTATTTATCCCAAACACTCCTTTTAGAAAAAATTTTTCATTAAATTTACAGTTGACATTCAATTTTATATTAGTTAAAGTGTACAACATAGTGGCTAGACATTTATATAACTTACAAGGTGAGAGGGATACCCCCAGTAGTGTGGGTGCAGAAAGTGGATTTTTTAAAAATTAAATCTTTATTGTTCAGATTATTACAGTTGTTCCTCTTTTTTACCCCCCATAGCTCCCCTCCACCCGGTTCCCACCCCACCCTCTGGCCTTACCCCCCACCCCACACTGTCCTCATCCATAGGTGTACTATTTTTTTACAATCTCTTCCCGCACCCCCCCCCCACACCCCTTTCCCTCTGAGAATTGTCAGTCCACTCCCTTTCTATGCCCCTGATTCTATTATATTCACCAGTTTATTCTGTTCATCAGATTATTTATTCACTTGATTTTTAGATTCACTTGTTGATAGATGTGTATTTGTTGTTCATAATTTTTATCTTTACCTTTTCCTTCTTCTTCCTCTTCTTAAAGGATACCTTTCAGCATTTCATATAATACTGGTTTGGTAGTGATGAACTCCTTTAGCTTTTTCTTATCTGTGAAGCTCTTTATCTGACCTTCAATTCTGAATGATAGCTTTACTGGATAAAGTAATCTTGGTTGTAGGTTCTTGCTATTCATCACTTTGAATATTTCTTGCCACTCCCTTCTGGCCTGCATAGTTTCTGTTGAGAAATCAGCTGACAGTCGTATGGGTACTCCCTTGTAGGTAACTGACTGTTTTTCTCTTGCTGCTTTTAAGATTCTCTCTTTGTCTTTTGCTCTTGGCATTTTAATTATGATGTGTCTTGGTGTGGACCTCTTTGGATTCCTTTTGTTTGGGGTTCTCTGCACTTCCTGGACTTGTAAGTCTATTTCTTTCACCAGGTAGGGGAAGTTTTCTGTCATTATTTCTTCAAATAGGTTTTCAATATCTTGCTCTCTCTCTTCTTCTGGAACCCCCATAATTCGGATGTTGGTATGCTTGAAGTTGTCCCAGAGGCTCCTTACACTATCTTCATATTTTTGGATTCTTTTTTCTTTTGGTTTTTCTGGTTGGTTGTTTTTTGCTTCTTCATATTTCAAATCTTTGACCTGAATCTTGCAATCCTCTAGTCTGCTGTTGGGAGTCTGTATAATATTCTTTATTTTAGTCAGTGTATGCTTAATTTCTAGTTGGTCCTTTTTCATAACCTCGAGGGTCTCACTAGATTTCTTGAGGGTCTCACTAAATTTATTGGCTGTTTCTAGAAAATTCTTGAAAAACCTTAAAAGTGTGGTTTTGAATTCTATATCCAGTAGTTTTTTTTCCTCCATTTCTGTCATTTGTGACCTTTTTTTTTTTTTCTCCTCATTTTGGCTGCTTCCCTGTGTTGATAGAGTGGTTTTCTGTGCTAGGTGTCCTCTAGGGCCCAGTGGCTCAGCCTCCCCAATTACCTGAGATGGACACTCTTGGTGCACCCCTTTGTGGGCTTTGTGCACAGTCTTGTTGTAGTTAAGCCTTGATTGTTGTAGGTATCACTGGGAGGAATTGACCTCCAGGCCAATTGGCTGTGAGAAATTGCTGTGTCTACAGTGGGAGAACTTCTGTGCTGGAGACACCCTTATGGGGCAAGACTTGCTTCAGTGGGGCTTTGGTCCTCACTGAGTCTGCCCCCTGAGTGTGTCCCTTATGGATCTGGATGGTTCTACTCTGACCACTGGGTACACTGGCTCTTGGATCTCTAAAGAGGTGCTAATTTAGCCTCTGCCTGAGTCTACCCAGCAGGTGCTACAGAGAGATCTGCAGGTTCCTCTTCTTTGTTTGGGGTTTGGAGGTGCTCAGATGAGGCCCAGCTATGAAGCAGTGCAAGCTGCTGTGGGGCCTTGGGCCTTCTTTTGGATGTTCTGGGTCTCTCTGACCCAGCTGCAGTTTGTTAGGTAACTTTAGATTGCAAAGGGCCAGGCCATTCATATGCAAAAGCCTCTGCAAACAGCTTGGGTGGGGTGAGGTCTCAGGGAATCACCAGGGTGGAGCAAACAGCTATGGCTGATCCTCCATCCTTCCCTTAGAGGACCCGGGTCTCTCTGTTCCTTGGTAATCGCTGCAAGCACCTCTGAGAGAAAGCCGCCCTCGAGTTCCGCCAGATGCCAGACAGTCCAGTTTCTCCCCATATGAGTCTGGGTCCCCAGAGACTCGCCCGGAACTGGAGTCAGGGCCGTTGAGAGCTTGAGACTTCCTCCTGATTGAAAAAGACACCCATGTCCTCAGTTGCCGGCCCTTTCCAAGTCCGCCTCCGTACCTCTGCACTTTACTTCCGCACCTCCTCTGAGTCTCAGTGTGCTTTTCTCTTTCCTTCTAGTTGTAGAATTTTCACTCAGCCAGCCTTCCTGTAGTTCTGGATGATGTCCGTTTTGTCTTTTAGTTGTATTTTTGAAGTGGTTGTGCGAGGCAGCAATTACCGGTGTTTACCTATGCCGCTATCTTGGTTTCTGTCCAGAAAGTGGATTTAACCTCCAGTCTTTAAAGGAGCCTGGAGGTGATTTGTCAGACAGCTACCCAATTCTATGCTCACCAAACCACACAGGGTATTTTAAAGGGCTTATTGTTGCAAATTTATATACCACACTCTCGTTTCATCCTACTCTGTGTGCTTTTCCCTCATTATAAAAATTAACTTCTCGACATGGTCAGCAGGGAAATAGTGCCTCCAAGGTGAAATTTCTTGATACTTCTGCAAAAACATAGGAAGACATAAATAAATAAAAATAAAAAGGGGTTTAAAAACCTTTTAGATTTTTGTTGCTGTTAATCCTCACCTGAGGATATTTTTCTATTGATTTTCTTTAAATTTTTTTTTAAAGAGTGGAAGGGAGGGAGGGGGTGAGAGAGAAAGAGACAGGGGTATGGATGTGAGAGAGACACACCAATTGGTTGCCTCCCACACACACCCTGACCAGCACAAACCTGCAACCCAGGTATGTGCACTTGACTGGGAATCAAATCCATGACCCTTTGATGCTCAGGCTGACACACTAACCACTGAGACACTGGCCAGGGCTATATTAGATTTTTGAACCTAAAAAAAAACCACTATTATTAGAAACATAAGAACATTTTCCTGGCTTTATTAAAAAATATTTTCTAATTGATTTAATTTTTTAAAGTTTATTGGGATGACATCTATATATATAAAAGCCTAAGTAACCAAACAACCGAACAACTGGTCACTATGATGCACACTGACCACCAGGGGGCAGACGCTCAATGCAGCTGCAGCTTGGAGATTGCAGCGGAGCGGCAGCGAGCCTACCAAGTGGTGGCGGCGACGGCAGGGGCAGCAGAACCTAGATGAGCGGGAACGGCGCAGCGCCTGGCCGGGGCTCGGGCTCCCGGCCTCCTCCTTGGCCGCTTGCTGCTTGGATGTCAGACTGCTGGTTTCTGCCTGATCCCTGCAGGTGGCCTGCGGCAATCTGGCCAAAACCAGCAGTTCAACATCCCCCGAGGGGTCCCGGATTGCGAGAGGGTGCAGGCCAGGCTGAGGGATCCCACCAGTGCACGAACCCATGCACAGGCCACTAGTTAGTTGATAAGATCATATAGGTTTCAAGTGTACATTTCTGTGATACATGATCTATATATTGCATTGTGAGCCCACCACCCAAAGTCAAATCGTCTTCTGTCACTATATGGGCAAAGGGGCCAAATATATGGTGACAGAAGATGATCCTGACTTTTCATTACTGTTTTTAAGGACCAGGTGAAAATATTGCTGTTTAATAATATTCCAAATTATCAAAACTTTTTCATATATTATCAATTGATTTAATCCTCAAAACAACATGTGGGATAGCTAATAAGCATTATTGTGACTTTCTTACAAAGATGAAAACAGGTTTGTGGAGACACTTAGAGTAAGAATGACATATTTTCATCTGCCTGGTACTTCTTTTTAAAAATATGTATTTTTTATTGATTTTTTTAGAGAGAGAGGAAACGAGAGGGATAGAGAAACATCGGTGAGAGAGAAACATCTTCAATAAGCTGCCTCCTGCACGCTCTCCACAGGGGATCAAGCCCGAAACCAGAGCATGTGTCCTGACTGGGAATAGAACCCGTGGCATGACTGGTTGTAACATGGAGAATGATTTTTTTTATAGGTAGTGTGCATTTATTTAATCTAGGATGGTGTTTTATTTTATTTTATTTTTCACTTTTGAAAGATGCTAGGAGCCCATTTATTACTCTTTTCTTTTTTTTAATTAAATCTTTGTTGTTCAGATTATTACATTAGTTACTCTTTTTTCCCACCATAACTCCCCTCCACCCAGTTCCCACCCCACCCTCCGCCCTCACTCCCCACTCACTGTCCTCATCCATAGGTGCACAATTTTTGTCCAATCTCTTCTCTCACCCCCCTTTCCCCCCCCCCCAAGAATAGTCCATTCCCTTTCTATGTCCCTGATTCTATTACAATCGCCAGTTCATACTGTTCATCAGATTATTTATTCCCTTGACTTTTAGATTCACTTGTTAATAGATGTGTATTTGTTGTTCATAATTTTTATCTTTACCTTTTTCTTCTTCTTCCTCTTCTTAAAGGATACCTTTCAGCATTTCATATAATACTGGTTTGGTGGTGATGAACTCCTTTAGCTTTTTCTTATCTGTGAAGCTCTTTATCTGGCCTTCACTTCTGAATGATAGTTTTGCTGGATAAAGTAGTCTTGGTTGTAGGTTCTTGGTATTCATCACTTTGAATATTTCTTGCCACTCCCTTCTGGCCTGCAAAGTTTCTGTTGAGAAATCAGCTGACAGTCGTTTGGGTACTCCCTTGTAGGTAACTGATTTTCTTTCTCTTGCTGCTTTTAGGATTCTCTCTTTGTCTTTTGCTCTTGGCATTTTAATTATGATGTGTCTTGGTGTGGTCCTCTTTGGATTCCTTTTGTTTGGGGTTCTCTGCGCTTCCTGGACTTGTAAGTCTATTTCTTTCACCAGGTAGGGGAAGTTTTCTGTCATTATTTCTTCAAATAGGTTTTCAATATCTTGCTCTCTCTCTTCTTCTGGCACCCCTATAATTCGGATGTTGGTGCGCTTGAAGCTGTCCCAGAGGCTCCTTACACTATCTTCATATTTTTGGATTCTTTTTCCATTTTGCTTTTCCAGTTGGGTGTTTTTTGTTTCTTCGTATTTCAAATCTTTGACTTGATTCTTGCGATCTTCTGTTCTCTTTTTGGGAGTCTGTATAATGTTCTTTATTTCAGTCAGTGTATGCTTAATTTCTAGTTGGTCCTTTATCACTACATCGAGAGTCTCATTAGATTTCTTGAGGATCTCACTACATTTATCGGCGGTCTCACCAGTCTTCTTGAGGATCTCACAGCATTTATCGGCGGTCTCACCAGTCTTTTCAAGGGCCTTATTAAGTTTATTGGCGGCTTCTAGACAGTTCTTCAAAGACCTTAAAAGTGTGGTTTTGAACTCTATATCCAGCAGTTTGCTTTCCTCCCATTCTGTCGTTTCTGTCCTGTTTCTTTGTCTCGGCATTTTTTATGCTTTGCTGTGTCGATAGAGTTCCTTTCTGTGCTAAGTGTCCCAATTACCTGAGGTAGACACTCTTGGTGCACCCCCTTGTGGGCTTTGTGCACAGTCTTGTTGTAATTAAGCCTGATTGTTGTAGTTATCACTGTGGGGAATTGACCTCCAGGCCAATTGGCTGTGAGAATCAGCTGTGTCTGCAGTGGGAGAACGTCTGTGCTGGAGACACCCCTTTGGGGCTAGACTTGCTTCAATGGGGCTTTGGTGCTCCCAGGATGGTGTTTTAGAACTTTGGGTTGTGATCCATTAGTAAGTTGTATAATCTAGTTATTAAATTACAGTGAGCATTATTTTAAAAGTGAAACAACAAAAATAGAAAAGTCAGAATGCATTGCATCTGGTAAAGAGGAATTATTAGCATTTCTTACTTTGGGTCATGGCCTTAAAATGTTTGGAAGTCATGAATACACAGAGAATTGATAGGATATGGAAATCATAACTTATGAATTCAGCATTTTGTGAAATTACCAAAATTGCATCTCTTTTCCCGTATTTGGTTGTTTTATTTTTCAAGTGCAGTTTATATTCAATCACATTTGGTTGTTTTAAAATACAATAAACCATAGTTCATATATGTGCCTGTTTTTGTATATGAAGTGAGACATAGCCAGTTTATTAAATTTTAAAGGAATTTTAGACCAAAGATTTTTCTCCCTTCAGGTGGAGTATAATGACCTATGAACTCAAATTGCCACCAAAGGCTTCTCTACTTCCAGGACCTCCAGAAGCACCTGAAGAATTTTATGTAAGACTTTAACCCTTTACCTATTTATTATATGAAAATGGGGGTGAATATCTTGAACAAATAAGAAAGCTTATAAGATATGGTAGCATGTTTACTTAATTTTATGTTTTATTGTTTGGTGTCTGGTCTTCATTGTCTTCTTACAGTCCTCTCCCAAGAGGATGGAATCCTTATGATCTAGGTTAGAGACATTGCATGAACACCCACACCGGGAGTGTGAATTTAGCCATATCACTCACCTTCATGGACCTCTGTGACTTCATCTGTAGAGTGAGACTACCATGTTGCGAAGATTAAATGAGATAATGAGTGTGTGAAAACACCCCTCATAGTTCTCCCCGAACATTCCACCTGCCTCCTTCCTCTGACCAACAGGGTTTCAGGGAAGGCCAGATGATGACAGGTTCCTATTGGCTTTTACTCATCTTCTGCTTCAGCCATGAACACCTGTGTGATCAATAGGGTTAGCCCAGCTCCCCTAAACAATCTCCAAACACACCAATACTCATGGGTACAATACTATATACCTTTGTTGAGGGTGCATCAGAACAGGTCTACAGGTTAAGCCTGTTGATCAAGATAAAACAAAGGAAGAAAAACAGTGCACTTTATTCCATCCCTGCTATGGACCATTAATAATACAGTTTTTAGATGTTCTTAAAGATTCCGCATTCTGATTAAACCTCAAAGCCCTGGAGACTTACAACAAAACCAGATTTTTAAAGGATTATTCTCTGACTCACTAAGACCACTTGATATATGAGAGCTTATTTTCCCCTCGAGGAAAATTCATCTGTTTATTTTACAGTTGAAGTCTTTGTTTTGTCATTAAGAAAATTATGATCTTGTCAAAACTAAGGAAAGGAATGGAAACTAGAAACATGGAGCTCTTCCTTAAGGAAACTAACTGAATTTTGAAAAACTTTTTCTGATATAAGGTAGCAAAAACTGCTTATAAAAATTTTGAAAATTTAGAGAGAGGAACCAAGATGGCAGTATAGGTAAATGCTGGTACTTGCATCTTCCCACAACCACATCAGAATTACAACTAAAATATAGAACCACCTGAAATCTTGCTGAATGGAAGTCCTACAACTAGAGATTCAAAAAGAAGCCACATTGAGACTGGTAGGAGGTACAGGAGAGGCACGGGATGGGCTAGTCTGACACCCATGTGTGGCATGTTTTTAATTGTGAGGGATATCCCATGCGGAGCAAGGAGTACCAGCCCCACACCAGGACCCTCAGCCTAGGGTTCCAGTGCCTGGAAGGCTTCTAGAGTCCCAGGCAGTTCCTCTTAAAGGGCCTGCCCATGGTCTTACTCTGACTCACTCCCTCTGAGCTATAGCACTGGGGCAGCAGGTTTACAGGATCCAGGGACATATGGAGAGGAACTAAATTGTCTGGCATCAGTGCAAGAACTCAGGAGCAGCTTTCTCCCGGACAAAAAAGTTGGGACCCACCCCCTCCCCCCAAACACACACACACACACACACACACACACAGCTGACTGGCAGGAACCATATCTGAGTCACCATCAACCTGGGCCACACTGTCTGCCTCACCCTGAAGATTCCCTGAGACCATGCTCCACTCAATTTGCAGCCCCATCCAAACTCTTTGCAATTTATTTTTTATATGAATGGCCTGTCCTGGCTCAGGCTTCGGACTTTACTAAAATCTCGCAAACAAACTGCAGCTGGACTCAGTGTTCCCGTACCTCAGTAAGTGGCCCCAGGCCTGACACTAGCAGCAACTTGCCAAGATTAACAGCTTGGCCTCTCCTGGGCACTTTCTAAGCCCAACAAAAATAGCAGCCATCTTCAGATTGCTCTGTAGCTCATGCTGGGTGGCCCTAGCCAGGGCATAGGCAGTGGCTGACTTTGCACCTCTTGGGAGACCCCAGAACTAATGCAACTGGTGTACAGCTTCAGACCACACCAGATTACCTTCTACCACATCCGTGAGTGATACACTTTGGTGAGCACCAAAGTCCCACTGAAGCAAGTCCAGCTCCATGGGGTTATCCCCTGCATAGCAGCTCTTCCACTGTAGTTGCAGCTGGTCCTCACAGCCAATTAGCCTGGGGGTCAGTTCCTCCAGTGACACCAACAGCAACCAAGGCTCAACTATAACAGGACAGTACACATAGCCCACACAGGAGTGCACCTAAAGGGGTGTAACTGTAACACAGGGGTGGGCAACCTTTTTGTGAGTGCGTGCCAAAACCAGCAAAATCTCTGACTCAAAATTCTTCTGAATGCCAACCCTAATTTTTTGAGAACATGTTCCGCCTACTTGATATCTCTTAAGGTGTATGTATGTGAAGAACCTTGAAGAAATAATAAAATTCATTCGAGTGACAAAAACACAGTATATGATGATGAAAAATACATTTATTTTTTAATGTATACATGTTATGTAAAATCATTTATTTATCTAAGATGCACCTACACTGAATTTATTTGAAAAATAAAAAAGTTGATATTAAGAAAAAAATTGTAAATGAAAGATTATAAGAGAGGGTTTCGCGTGCCAGCAAAAGTTACTAGTGTGCCATGTTGGCACGCATGTCAGGGGTTTCCCACCCCTGTTATAACAGGACAGTGCACACAGCCCAGCTCAGATTCCTGAGGAGGCTGAGCCATGGGCCCTACAGGGCACCTACTACACAAGGCCATTCTACCAATTCCAGGAGACATAGCAGCTCTACCTAATAATAGAAACAAGCACAGGGAAGCAGCCAAAATGAGGAGACAAAGAAACATGTGACAAATGAAAGAACAGAAGAAATCTGCAGATAAAGAGCTAAATGAAATGGAAGCAAGCAAACTACTAGATAGAGTTCAAAACAATGGTTATAAGGATGCTCAAGGAACTTAATGAGAGCTTCAAGAAACTTATTGAAAATATCAAAGACATGAAAAAGGACCAGTCAGAAATGAAGGATACACTAACTGAAATGAAGAATAATTTACAGGGAATCAATAGTAGAGTAGAGGATGTCAAGAATCTAATTAGCTATTTGAAATATGAAGAAGCAAAAAACATCCAATCAGAAGAGCAAGAAGAAAAGAAAATCCAAAAATATATAGAGAGTGTAAGGAACCTCTGGTACAACTTTAATTGTACCAACATTCACATCATGGGGGTGCAGGAAGGAGAAGAGAGGGAGCAAGAAATTGAAAATGTATTTGAAGAAATAATGACAGTAAACATCCCTTACCTAGTGAAAGAAATAGACTTACAAGTCCAGGAAGGACAGAGTCCCAAATAAGAGGCCCACACCAAGACACATCATAATTAAAATGCCAAAGGCTAATGACATAGAATCATAAGAGGAGCAAGAGAAAAACAATTAATTACCTATGAGGGCCCATACAGCTGTCAACTGATTTCTCAAAAGAAACTTTGCAGGCCAGAAGGGCGTGGCAAGAAATATTCAAAGTGATGAAAGCAAGGACCTACAACCAAGATTACTCTACAAAGCAAAGCTATCATTTAGATTTGAAGGTTAGATAAAGAGCTTCCCAGACAAGAAAAAGCTAAAGGAGTTCATGACCACCAAAACAGTATTACATGAAATTTTAAGGGTTTTGAAGGAGGAGGAGGAGGAGGAGGAGGAGCAAGAGGAGGAGGAAGAGGAAGAAGAAGAAGAAGAAGAAGAAGAAGAAGAAGAAGAAGAAGAAGAAGAAGAGATGAACAATAAAATGGCAATAAATGCATATCTATCAACAATTAAATCTAAAAAAATAAACGAATAAGGAATCAAACAAACAAAACTGATGAATAGAACCAGAGCCATGGAAACATGGAACAGACTGACAAATCTCAGAGGGAAGGTGGGGGGTGGGAAGAAGTTAGCCAAAGAACTTACATGCATATATGCATTACCCATGGACACAGACAATAGGGTAGTGAAGGCCTAGGGTGGGCAGGATCTGGGTGAAGGAGGTAATTGCGGGGGCCAAGGGTGGCGGGGGGGGGGGGGGAGATATCTGTAATACTCTCAACAATAAAGATGAAATAAATTACTTAAAATTTTCAAAAATATAATAATATATAAAAAAGAAAATACAAATCTTATAATTCTACTGCCCAGAGATAATTACTACTAGAGATTAATATATTGCCTGGCTGGTGTGCCTCATCAGTTGATTGAGTTCTAAGAGGTAGCAAGTTCACTTTTCAGTCAGGACACATGCCCAGGTTGTGGGCTCCATCCTGGTAAGGGGCATGCAGGAGGCAGTCAATTGTCTCTCATCAATGTTTCTCTCTATCACTCTCTCTCAAAAAAAAAAAAAATCAATAAAAACATATTTTTAAAAAGAATAATATATTCATTATTTTATTTCCAGCAGCATTTTTATTTATAATACTAGGGGCCCGGTGCACGAAATTCGTGCACTGGGTGTGTGTGGGGAGGGGAGTGTCCCTCAGCCCAGCCTGCCCCCTCTCACATACTGGGAGCCCTCAGGCGTTGACCCCCATCACCCTCCAATCGCAGGATCGGCCCCTTGCCCAGGCCTGATGCCTCGGCCAGAGGCGTAGACCCCCATCACCCTCCGATCGCCTGATCGGCCCCTTGCCCAGGCCTGACGCCTCTGCCAGAGGCATAGATCCCCATCACCCTCCGATCGCCTGATTGGCCCCTTGCCCAGGCCTGACGCCTCTGCCAGAGGTGTCAGGCTTGGACAGGGGACCCCCATCTCCCCCTGATCACTGGCTCTGGCCCCCGCCCAGGCCTGAGGCCTCTGGCCCAGGAATCATGCCTGGGCAGGGGACCCCCATCTCCCTCTGATCGCTTGCTCCACCCCCCGCCCAAGCCTGACGCCTCTGACCCAGGCTTCAGGCCTGGGCAAGGGGACCATCATATCCCCCCAATCCCCGGCTCCGCCCCCCACCCAGGCCTTATGCCTCGGCCAGAGGAGTTGACCCTCATCACCCTCCGATCACCAATCACCGGATCGGCCCCTTGACCAGGCCTGAGGCCTCCGGCAGAGGTGTCAGGCCTGGGCAGGGGACCCCCAGCTCCCCGCGGTTGCAGGCTCCGCCCCTGCCCAGGCCTAACACCTCTGGCCTAGGCGTCCGGCCTGGGCAGCGGGGACCCGCAGCTGCAGCGGCCCCGCGATTGTGGGCTTCGCTTTAGGCCCAGGCAAGGGACCCCTAGCCCCCGGGACTGCCAGCTTCGACCATGCCCAGCTCCCATCGCTGGCTCCACCCCTACTTCCTGTTATCACTGGCCAGGGCGGAAAAGGCGCCTGATTCTCTGATCATGGCTGGGGGCAGGGCAAAGGCGGCCCCAGGGCCGCCTTTGCCCTGCCCCCCAGCTCTTAGCTCCCCCCTGGGTTTCTGATCACTGTCAGTGGCAGGGGGCTTCTTCCTGCTTTCCCTTTCGCCTCCCTGCATTGTGCCTACATATGCAAATTAATCACCATCTTGTTGGCAGTTAATTTGCATATAGCCCTGATTAGCCAATGAAAAGGGTATTGTCGTACGCCAATTACCATTTTTCTCTTTTATTAGATAGGATATTACTAGTGACCTGGTGCATGGATTCATGCACATTGAAAGGAAATTAATTAGAAGAAAGATCTGTGCAGTTACATCACTGAAAAAATTACATGTCAAAATAGTATACTAGTATATAATATAGTATTATAAAATTAAAACATGCATGCAGTTGGTGCCAGTGAGAGCTTTATATGTATCGCATATGCATGAGTCAACATTTATTTTTAAATTGCCAATGCATGTCATATGTACTGGCAATGAATAAATCACAATGTGGTTCACGGTTGAATGTCAACAAAAACAACCAAATTCAAAAACAACAATGTGATTGGTGCCAGCAAGAGCTTTATATGTATTGTGCATGTGGGAGTCAACACTTATTTTTTATTATTATTATTATTTTTTAACTTGCCAGTACGTGTCACATGTACTGGCCGGTCAGGCAGACATAAGGTTTGTCACTTTGCCTTTTATATATATACTAGAGGCCCGGTGCACAAAAATTTGCGCACTCGGGGGGAAGGGGGGGTCCCTCAGCCCGGCCTGTGCCCTCTCGCAGTCTGGGACCCCTCGGGAGATAACGACCTGCTGGCTTAGGCCTTCTCCTGGGTGGCAGAGGGCAGGCCCAATCCCTAGGTGCAGCCCCTGGTCGAGCTCAGAGCAGGGCCCATTGGGGAGTTGGGGTGCCGCCCCTGTCATGCACAGAGCAGGGCGGATCGGGAGGTTGCGATGCCACCCTCAGTCACGCTCAGGGTAGGGCTGATTGGGGGGTTGGGGCAGCGCCCCCTGTCACACTCAAGGCAGGGTCGATGGGGAGGTTGCAGCACCACCCCCTGTCACGCACAGAGCAGGGCCAATCAGGGGGTTGGGGTGCTGCCCCCTGTCACTCACAGAGCAGGGCCCATCAGCGGGGTTGGGGGTCCGTACCCTCTCATGCACAGAGCAGGGTTGATCAGGGGGTTAGGGAGCTCCCCCCTGCCTCGCACAGAGCAGGGCCCATCAGGGGTTTGGGGAGCTCCCCCTGTCACGCACAGAGCAGGGCCGATCAGGGGGTTGGGGCGCCGCACCCTGTCACACACAGAGCCGCAGGGCGATCAGGGGGTTGGGGAGCCCCCCCCTATCAGGCACATAGCAGGGCTGATCAGGGGGTTGGGGTGCCTTCCCCTGTCACGAACAGAGCAGGGCCGATAGGAAGGTTGTGGCCCCACCCCCTGTCACACACAGAGCCGCAAGGCGATCAGGGGGTTTGGGTGCTGATCCCAGTGCTGGGAGGCCTCGCGGCTCTGCTGATCCCGGTGCTGGGAGGCATATTACCCTTTTAATATAGGATAGAGGCCTGGTGCACGTGTGGGGGCCGGCTGGTTTGCCCTGAAGGGTGTTCTGAATCAGGGTGGGGGTCCCCACTGGGGTGCCTGGCCAGCCTGGGTGAGGGGATGATGGCTGTTTGCAGCTGGTCACACACCCTTCAGGGTGGGAGTCCCCACTGGGGTGCCTGGCCAGTCTGAGTGAGGGGCTGAGGGCTGTTTTCAGGCTGGTGGGTGACGGAAGCTTCCAACCGCTCCTTTTTTTCTTTTTTTTCTATTCTGGGCCAGCTTTAGCTCTGAGACTCCAGCTCTTAGGCCTCCGCTGCTGAAAGCAGGTATCTGGTTTGTTTCGGTTCTATAATCGAAACAATGTATAACTCCAGCTCTGAGATCCCGGCTAGCTGAAAGCAGGTTTCTGGGGGTTTGTTTAGCTTCTGTATTTGTAACTATGTTTCAAACTGCCAGCTCAGAGGCCGGCAAGGCAGGCGGGGAATGTTGGAGTCCTCCATCACTGAAGCAAGCAAGCCTCATGTTAGTTTCAAGCTGCCTGGCTGCCGGTGGCCATCTTGACTGGCAGTTAATTTGCATATCTCGCTGATTAGCCAATGGGAAGGGTAGCGGTCGTACACCAATGACCATGTTTCTCTTTTATTAGATAGGATACACACACACACACACACACACACACATATATATATATATATATATATATATATATATATATATATATATACTAGAGGCCCAGTGCACAAAATTTGTGCATGGGGTGGGGGGTGTCCCTCAACCCAGCCTGTACCCTCTCCAATCTGGGACCCCTTGGGCGATGTCCTACTGCCGGATGTCCCACAGGGATTGGGCCTAAACCAACAGTCGGACATTCCCCTCACAATCCGGGACTGCTGGCTCCCAACCACTTACCTGCCTGCCTGCCTGATTGCCCCTAACCACTCCCCTGCCAGCCTGAGAGACGCCTAACCACTCCTTTGCCGGCCTGATCACCCCCAACTGCCCTCCCCTGCAGTCTTGGTTGCCCCCAACTGCTCTCCCCTGCCGGTCTGGTCGCCCCCAACTGCCCTTCTCTGCTAGCCATCTTGTGGCTGTGGGTGCTGTCATCTTTGAGGGATGGCAGTCAATTAGCATATTCCCTCCTTATTGGCTGTGGGTGCCGCCATCTTTGAGGGCGTGGCAGTCAATTAGCATATTCCCTCATTATTGGCAATGGGCACCACCATCTTTGCAGTCATTTGGTCGTCCCTCACTAACCCCCCTGACAGCCTGGTCGCCCCATGCAGCCTGCTGCTCAGTCATTTGGTCGTCCATCACTAACCCCCTTGCCGGCCTGGTCGCCCCATGCAGCCTATTCAATCGTCCGTTCTGTTGTGATGGTCGCTTAGGCTTTTATATCCTATATAATAAAAGGGTAATATGAAAATTGACCCTGACAGCAGAACGACTGGGAATGACTGGTCACTATGACACACACTGACCACCAGGGGACGACGCTCAATGCAGGAGCTGCCCCCTGGTGGTCAGTGCGCTCCCACAGGGGGTGCTCTGCTCAGCCACAAGCCAGGCTGCTGGCTGCCAGCACAGTGGTGGTGGCGGGAGCCCCTCCCGCTTCCTCAGCAGCGCTAAGGATGTTCGACTGCAGCTTAGGCCTGTTCCCCACTGGCAAGTGGACATCCCCTGAGGGCTGCCAGATGGATATCTGACTGCCAGCTTAGGCCCGATCCCCCTGGGAGCGGGCCTAAGCCAGCAAGTGGACATCCCCTGAGGGGTCCCAGACTGCGATAGGGCACAGGCCGGGCTGAGGGATCCCCCCAAGTGCACAAATTTTTGTGCACCGGGCCTCTAGTATATAGATATATATTTTTTCTTTTTCTCTTTTTGGTTAATTCTCAACTGCAGAATTTTTTCCATTGCATTTTAGAGAGAGTGGAAAGGGGGGGAGGGAGGGTGGGAGGAGAGAGAGAGATTGAGAGAAATGTCGATGTGAGAGAGACTCATCAATTGGTTGCCTCCCGTACGTGCCCCAACTGGGGCCAGGGATCAAATCTGTGACGCAGGCATGTGCCCTTGGACAGGAATCCAACACGACTGTGGGTGGGCAGGTCGACAGTCTAATCACTGAGCCACACCAGCCAGGGCCAGCTTATATATTTTTTAAAATAAAACATTCAAGAGATCAACTAAAGGACTTGTATGCATGCATATAAGCATAACCAATGGACATAAGACACTGGGTGATAGGGGAGGCTAGGGGACTGTCTAGGGCGGGGGGATAAAATGGATACATATGTAATACCCTTTGTAATACTTTAAGCAATAAAAAAAATAAATAAATAAAACATTCATTTTGGATTTCCTCAGACATGATCATGAAATTATTATTTTTTAATTTTCCTTAAGTGGACAGAGAGGGTGGTTGATCTTCCTAATTATCTTATTGACAGCATTCTTTTGGCATCATGGAATTACAGAACTTAAGGAATTGTGACAGTGTCATTGATTGATTCCTTATGGCCAGAATTCAGTAATGCTATTTGCTGTTGTACTTTTTAAACATTGTAAAAATAGTGGTTTCATGATTTCCTTCAGTAATCATGATTATTTTTTATTACTCAATATTAGAAAATTTATTGTTTACCTTTAACGTACAATCACCCTACCCATCATGTCTTCCTCTAACCCTTTGTGAATAAATTTGTGTCCTTCCGTTAGCATGAGCTTATTAGTTCACTTCCGTTCCCATCTTGGGTGTCAGCTTAGGTATCACTTGCTCAAAGCAGCCATCCCTATCTCTCAAGTCCTAGGACCAGGGGTGGGCAAACTTTTTGACTCGAGGGCCACAGTGGGTTCTTAAACTGGACCGGAGGGCCGGAACAAAAGCATGGATGGAGTGTTTGTGTGAACTAATATAAATTTAAAGTAAACATCATTACATAAAAGGGTCTGGTCTTTTTTAATTTTAGTTTTATTCATTTCAAATGGGCGGATCCGGCCCGCGGGCCGTAGTTTGCCCACGGCTGCCTTGGACTCTGTTATTCCTCAGGAGTTCTGTAGCCCCTTCACCTTCCATGATCTAGGTACTATCATACTGTGAAAATCAGGCAGTGTGTATTATTCACTCACCATTATACTGTCATTTGACTCTGTGACTGGCAGAATAACAAAATTCTTCTTGTTAAATTTTGATCTAAAGACCAAGCCTTTTTGGAACAATGGGCATCTTGGCATCAAAGCCCTCTGGCCTCACCTCTTTTAGGAGCCAGATTCCTGCTTTCCAATTGGATTAAAAGCTTATTGATGCAGGAGTCCTATTTTTGGTCTCTTCTGTATCATGTCCCAGTCGTACAAGTCTAGTAAGTTAACAGATGCCTGTTAATTAATGCCGAGGTAATCAAAGAGAAAGGACGAACTGAGGTGCCTCAGTCATCTCCCTGAAAACAGGGAAGAATGGCCTTAAATCTCCAGAAACAAAATTCTTCCTATTACAGTAAATTTATTTTTAAATATACTCTGATAGAATAATAAAAGTTCTCTCCCCCCGACCCCCAGTTCTGTCGGTTTTCTAGAAGCTTGGTAATAGCATGCTAAGAAATTGTAACTTTATTATCTCTTTCATTCATTTAACAAGATTAAGTACCTGTCGGTACTCTTGACTGGAAATAAAAGACTTACCCTCTAGCTTCAGTCAGCTTAGGGGGGGGGGGTGCATTGGGGCACCACAGTGAGCTCAGAGGGCTACCATGAGATATTTTAAATTCAAAGAAAGCTCAACATCTGTCATACACTGTGCAAACTGCGAGCTGGACGTAGTGCCCAGTTTAAACATTAGGCTGTACTATGTTCCTTTCAGTGACAGCATATTTTTGGGTTTTTAGGAGTTGCTGTGGTAAAATAAAGCAATCACCACACTAAACTTGCTGTGGACTAGGAAATGCGGGTGTCATTGTCCAATCTCATTCCAAGGTTTCACATGTATACAATGCCAAGAGACTTACAACTAGTTATTTAAAAATGAAGTAAGATGTTTGTGTGTGTTTTTAAATGTATATCCATTATTTTTTCAAATGGTTATTGAGTTTTTAGGACATAAATATTTATTAAGTTGTTTAGCCTTAACTACTGTTAGGTACTTCTTTTGGCCTAAGGGCACTATGACAAAATTGTTAAGACATTAAGAATCCCTTGCCCGACTGGTGTGGCTCAGAGGTTGAGCATCAACCTGTGAACCAGGAGGTCATGGTTTGATTCATAGTCAGAGCACATTTCTTGGTTGCGGGTTTGATCCTCAGAAGGGGGCGTGCAGGGGTCAGCCAATCAATGATTCTCTGTCTTCATTGATGTTTCAATCTCTTTCTCCCTCTCCCTTCATCAATAAAAAGATATATTTTTTTTTAAAAAAAGAATCCCTTGACTTACTAGGCTTGAGCTCAGAAAGTTTAGAAATCTCTGGTCTAGTAGGAGGGACAGACAAGGAAATGACAGTAATGTTTAGGTATTTTCAGGGTGTAATGGTTGTACGGAAGAGAGGGTTCTTGGCCTGGTAAGTTTAGTGAAGTCTTTACAGAGGGAGTTGTTCCTAAACTCTGTTTTCAGCACAAAAGAAAAGTAGGGATAAGCTGGTCGAAAAAGAGCACTACAAAGAGCATGGTAATAAGTACCTTGGCAAATTGGGGCATACAAATAGTTCTATGGAGTTACAGCATGGTAGAATATGCGGTACAAGGAAAGAGCATCAAAAAACAGGACAGAAGAGGAAAGAAGGGTCAGACCGATCCTTCAGGGTCTTGGGAATTCTAGAGGTCTTTCTTGTTAGCTAAAGGGTTTTTACATTATCTGGAAAGTAGGAGAGGTCCACTCAGACATTTTTAAGCAGGGATGTGGTATGATCAGATTTGTGTTTCTGTTTTTTTTAAATCCTCATGCTTTTATTGATTTTAGAGAGAGATGAAGTGAGAGAGAGAAACATTGATGCAAGAGTGAAACATCAATTGGTTGCCTCCAACAGAGGATCAAACCCACAACTTGGATATGTGCTCTGACCAGGAATTGAACCCTCGACCTTTTGGTACATGGGATGACACTCTAACCAACTGACCTACCCAGCCAGGGCCAGGTTTCTGTTTTTGTTGTTTTTTAAACACTTGTTAAGTGGAGAATGGTTTGAAAAGGAGCAGGAGAGATACAAGAAACCCAGCAAATAGGCTGTAATAATGATCCATGTGAAAAATGATAAACTTTGTATTTAACAAATACAGTTAAGCAAAGGCCAAGACTTGCTTAGGGGGACGGTGTGGTGGGAAAAGCCCCAGCGTCCTCAGGCCTGCCCCGGCTTGTTTCCTCTTCATTAGCTGTGGATCCTGGGAAAACCACTCAATTCACCTGAGCCTCACATTCCTTGGCTGAGAAACAGGACACCTCCTGGGATAAATAAATACAGAATGCTTAATCACAGTGCCTGCTACACAATAGGAATGTTAGCTATTATTATCACCTTACCTTTGTGACTGCTAAATGACTACATAATAGGTTAGCAAGTGATAGCAATCATTTTATCCTCAGACATGGAGGTTTTATTTCAGTTTCTCTGGAGGAGATTGTATTCTTTGCCTTTGTTTATATTTAATGGACAAAAACTTGGATTTCTTTATTGTAAATTCAAATGGAATTAATGATAGTTTATAATATTTTTTTCTACCTTCTTAGGCTTTATGACAATCTATCCTGTAGGGAAATGAAATAAAACTAATCTTCTTGAAAAAATATTTTCTTTCTTTCCTTTTGGATAGATGTATTTTCATTTTTCTGATCTTAACTGTAAAGATGCAGTTTTTTTAATGTTTAGACCCAGAAAGCAATAAAGTGGATTTGTGAGTCAATATAATATTGTGTGAAGCTTTTCCCCAGCTTTCTTTCAGGTAAATTTTTTCCATACATAGTCTGCCTTTGAAAAAAGTAAGATAGAAATTTAAAAGAGTGACAGCATACTAATTAGCCACTGGTGGAATTGGATGTTAATGGTGAATGAGGTCCCTTTGGGAAGAGGCTACTCAGGAAAGAAAGCTTTATAGGGGATGTGGATCATTGAATCTTCATTTGAGCCTGAATGAACAGGCTGATTGGTGGAGAGCAATGAAAGGACATCCGAGTCAGGCAGGAGAGCAGAGAGGCCGGTCTGCAGAGAACAGATGGCTTACAGTGGAAGTTTTTGAGCCATGTGACATGGAATATATTTGAGGCAAAAACTTGATGGAAGCCTCTTGATATGAAACTGTAAATATTGTACACATTTTCATATATTAGGAAGATATGTTCTTTCAACAGACTATTAAAGTTTGAGTCACATAGAAAAGGGAACATAGGACTCCATTGGCATTTGGTTATTTCATGGTTTGAGAGAAATATTTATTTACATGCTTGTATGATTGTATTCAGCATTTAAAAAAAGCTTTATTGAATTACTAGAGGCCCAGTGCATGAAAATTCATGCACTGGATGGGGGGGTCCCTCAGCCAGGCCTGCCCCCTCTCACAGTCCGGGAGCCCTGAGTGGTGGGAGGCGACCCGGTGATCAGGGGAAAGCAATGCCCCCATCGCACCTCTGCTGCTGCCACTGCCGACTGGGAGGCTTGCCTGCGCCTCGGGCATTGTCTAGGCAGCCACCATCCAAGGCTTGCCTGTTCCTCGGGCCAGCCCTGGGCAGCTTGGGGGATGAGGGGACTGGGAGACTCCGGAGGCAGGCACGCGGGGGTGCTGAGGGGATGGGGCGCCGCCATATTGTGGCTGTGGGCATCGCCATCTTTGAGGGCATGGCAGTCAATTAGCATATTCCCTCCTTATTGTGTGTGGGCGCCGCCATCTTTGAGAGTGTGGCATTCAATTAGCATATTTCCTCCTTATTGGCTGTGGGCACTGCCATCTTTGCCACGGCATGAGGATCAATTAGCATATTCCCTCTTTATTAGATAGGATGTTACAAAAAAATACATATCATAAATGCAGACCTTGGCCAGTTTCCACAAACTAAGTGAACCGATGTAATCAACACCCAGGTCACAAGGCGGCATTAACAGCACCACATGAGGCCCCTCATGCTTCCTTTTATTCACCACTCCCACCTCCCGCCCCAATAACCACTATCCTGACTTCTAATGGCATAGATTAGTTTTATCTGTTTTTGTACTTTATAAAGTAGAATCGCCCTAACTTGTTTGGCTCAGTGGATAGAGCGTCAGCCTGCGGACTGAAAGGTCCCAGGTTCGATTCTGGTCAAGGGCATGTGCCTTGGTTGCAGGCACATCCCCAGTAGGGGGTGTGCAGGAGGCAGCTGATTGATGTTTCTCTCTCATCAATGTTTCTAACTCTCTATCCCTCTCCCTTTCTGTAAAAAATCAATAAAATATATTTAAAAAAGAAAAAGAAAATAAAGTAGAACCATTTTGTATCTGCTCCTTTGTTTCTGAATTCTTTCATTCAACATGTTGTCTGTGAGAGTCACCTATATTATGGCTTCGTTTATGGATCATTCATCCTCATTGACCCATAGTTTTTCATTGCATGAATACACTACAATTTGTTACCCATTCTACCAGTGAGTGACTATTGCTATAAGCATCCTAGTATATGTCTTTTGCTGAACACATATCTGCATTTCTTTTGGGCATGTATGTTGAAGTTTGCTGGGTCCTACCATATTATGCATATGTTCAACTTCAATAGAGCCATGTGATATGGAATATATTTGAGGCAAAAACTTGATGGAAGACTCTTAATAAGAAACTGTAAATTTCATACAATTTCTGTAGAGTGTGTGTATCATTTTGCTCTCCTACCAGTAGTGTGTGAGTGTTCTATTGCTCTTGCCAATGCTTGACATTTTCTGGTTGGTGGTGTTTTCATTTTATCTATTCTGACAGATATATGGTGGTATCACAGTGTGGATTTATTTTACATTTGCCTGATGGCTGATAAGGTTAACACCTTTTCATCTGTTTATGGACCATTTGGGTATCTTCCTCTTAAAATTTTTAGTCTTTGGCCCATGCTTATTAGATTATCTGGCATTTTTGTACTCAATTGTATGAATTCTTTGTATTTTCATACTTTTGACACTTAAAAATATTTTAAAGATTTTTTTATGGATTTTTCTATGAGTATAAATTAAAGAATTCCAGAAACTAACAGCCTTTCACAGAAAACAAATATTTATCTATTTTGTAGAATGACTATTATGTATTTATTGTAGCCATTGCCCTGTGTCACGTGTGCCCTGAATGATCCCATTTTTAAAGCAGTGATAACCGAGTTGTATAATTGCTGGCAACGATAACACAATATAGTTTTTTCTATTTTTTTCAGATGACAATTTATGAAGATTCAGTTGCAGATCATCTTACAAAAATCCTTAATTCTGATGAACATGCAGTAGTCATATCATCTGCTAAGTGAGTTACAGAGTGAGGTCATGAAATAGTTATATGGTGAAAATGAAAGGAAAGCTGATTTTACCACTGACATTTCTCTGTGACTTGTTTTCCAAAAGATATCTTTGTAGTAGCTTATAGAATTAGACAAAACAAATTTCCATTTAAAAAATCATTTAACATTTATGGTGGAGAATTTTTAAAGGGTATTTTTAAGGCTTAATTTGAAAGATTTCTTTGTCAAAAAGGTACAATAAGTGTTTAGAGTTTAATTATGCTAAGTTCCTATTTAAAGAAGTATTTATGATTATTATAATATAGGAAACACATTTCATTATAATTTATTACTTCCATAAACACTACTACTTAGGAAATGTTTATATCAGGAAAAGGAAAACAGATGAGATTTTTTTAAATGACTTTTCTCAGCATGTTTAAAGTACATAATTATATTTTAATTTAAAGTTACCATATTTTAGTTAAGCTAATTCTGTACATGGAGCCAAAGCTACTTGATTTTATCATTCCACACGTTGCCTGGCTGGAATTTAGAATTTAGTTTTCAGGCATCCTAAACTGAAGTTATGAAGACTAGAAAGTCAACTAGAAGAAAGGATGAAACCAAATGAAATTGTCAACTGATAAGCAAAAGTAAAAGAATGCTTTAGAACTCTGGCTTAGCCAGGGTATATAACTGTTATTCAGAAAGAGGAGAAAAGAGGGGAAGAAGGAAAGAAAAGAAGTAGGGGAATAATAGAGGGAAAATACACAAACTTTAGTATAGTATATACTTAATTTATAAAATATCAAGGAAAGACAAACCAGAGTAAATCAATTTGCTTGTGACAAAACTACAAATGTAGTAATAGTTGGTTTTGATGCTATAGCCCCAGGAATTGGAAACAGGACTGAGCAATAGGAAAGAATTGAATGACTCTCAAGGGAAGCACACTGGTTGCCCAAATAGGTGGGCTACAGAAGGTCTTTGGTGGGTAGTGCTGCTAGTGGTTTCTATGTTTTTGTTTGGTTGGGTGTTTTTTAGTGAATTGTATTGCTTTATCGTGAAATGTGCAGATCGATCTCTAATTTGTCCCAGACCTCAGCACTCCCTGTTGTCTTTCTCATCTTGGACCAAATTTATATACCTAAGTTACTTCCTTAGGTACTTCCTACATTTATTTCCTCTAGGAAGACATGTAATGTTTGCCACCCTTGCAGTATGAATCAAATGCTTCTTATAGGACATTTTAGAGGAAATAGATAAAATGGAAAGTTGGAACCTTTCTTAAGGTATATCAAGTTATAAAAGAACTAGAGGCCCGGTGCACAAAAATTTGTGCACTCGGGGGGGTCCCTCAGCCCAGCCTGTGCCCTCTTGCAGTCTGGGACCCCTCAGGGGATGACCACCTGCTCACTTAGGCCCGCTCCCTGGGGGATTGGGGCTAAGCTGGCAGTTAGACATCCCTCTTTCAGCCCGGGAGCCCTCGGGGGATTTCCACTTGCCAGCAGGGAGCAGGTCTAAGCTGCAGTCGGACATCCTTAGCGCTGCTGAGGAGGCAGGAGAGGCTCCCACTACCACCGCTGTACTGGCAGCCATCAGCCTGGCTTGTGGCTGAGCAGAACTCACCCTGTGGGAGCGCACTGACCACCAGGGGGCAGCTCCTGCATTGAGCGTCTGCCCCCTGGTGGTCAGTGTGTGTCATAGTGACCAGTCATTCCCAGTCTTTCTGCTGTTAGGGTCAGTTTGCATATTACCCTTTTATTATATAGGATTATTCTTTAATACAGTTAAGTAACTATGGTATCTGGTCACATTTCATAGTTTGGAGGTTGGCAAAGCCTTACTATAGCCTTCATGTGTTTGATGTGTTTGATTACTGACTCCTACACATTTTCTATATTTTTTAATATTTAGTTTCATAGTTACATTTTTTTCTTGTGATGAGAACTTTTGAGATCTACTTATATTTTTAATTACATGGAATTAATGTTATAAAATGTGGACAGATGCAAATAGGGTTATTACAGCAATGACCCCTTTTATTCCTTATTTTTCTTGAACTTAATACCTGTGAAGTATAACATTTTTAGCAGAGGGAATTTTTTTCAAATGAAAACTTACGAAGAATCCCAATATTTAAAAAAATTACATTTTGTTGGTATTAATAAATTGGATAAGATTAATTTATTAGTCATTTATGAGAAAATAACTAATATTATTATAAATGACAGGATTTTATATTTAATGCAGTTTTAAGTCATTTCTGTATTTATTTTGTTTAGGTATAAAAAAATGGCCTTCAATTAAATAAAAATAGAAGATGCTTTAGTCCAAGATTTGCACAAAACTAGTGAATTTTGAAATAAAAGTTAACATACTTGTCTCTAATATATCTAATGATTATTTGAGCATTAAAAATTATATTCCTTATTTCCAAATAAATTTGAATCAAGTATTTGTGAAATCTTTGAAATATTTTTGCAAAACAGCTTGAAAACCACTGGCGTAAGTCCCAGTGTTGCCTTAAGTACCGTAGGAGTAAATCTGAGGCCCTAGTTGAGACTCAGCCATTTGCTAGCTTTGTGACCTGTGTCTGCTTATCAGGTTCAAGAATGGAAAGAATGCCTATCCTCCCTCCCTCATGGAACTGTTAGGAGAACTAAGTTGAGCAATAAAGTAAATAGAGCTTATAAACTAGAGTGCTGTGTTAAATCATTAAATCATCACCTCATGTTTTCCCCAATTTCATTTGGATTCTTTTTTTTTACCTTGACCTTGCTCCTTATCTAGGCTGTGCTCTCAGCATTAGCGTTAGTGTTCTACCTGACTAGCTCGTTTGCCTTTAAGTAGATTCTATTCCAACCCTGGTCCCCTCTCATCACTCACCTATACGTCTAGGCTTGCCTGGCTACCCCGTCTTTACAACCCCAGATTAAAATTTTAAAGAGATTCAAGACAGAAAAGAGAAGACAACATGGAATAACATTATACCCAAAACACAGCATTTTTTTTAATTTAATTTATGGACATTTTCAAACATACATAAAAGTAGAAAGACTGGTGTAATGATTTCCCACTATGCTTGTCACTCTGCTTCAGTATTTATCAACGTTTTGTCATATACTCCCCATTTTTCTTGACTTTTTAGAGAGAGAGGGAGAGAGAGAGAGAGAGAGAGAGAGAGAGAGATAAATATCAATGTGAGAGACACATCGATTGGTTGCCTCCCGCACACGCCCTGACCAGAGCCAGGGATGGAACCTGCAACCCAGGTGCATGCCCTTGACTGGAAACCAAGACTCTTCAGTGCGTGGGCTGATGATCTAACCATTGCGAACACCAGCCAAAGCCCCATTTTCTTTTTGCTACAATCTCTCTAAGAAAATCCCAGAAATTATTGTATTCCACTTGCAGAATATGTATTTAATAATCTTTTAAAAAAATAATTCTGTGTTACTCAGTCCATTTTACCCAGTTATCTCTAAAGGTTTTGTTTGTTTGTTTTATAACATTTAATTTGTTCAAATCAAAATCTTAAAAATGGTTCAGGTGTTGTGTTTGGGTGATCTGTCTCTTTAAGACTTGTAAACTCTGTAACAGTTTCCTAACGCTTAACCCCTAGCATAACACATAACCGCTTTTCTCTTCAGGAACAATGTATTATCAAGATACCACTAGGATGAATAGTATAGTGACAGTGACAACATAAGTGACAAATTTATTCTTGTTTGATCAAGTCTGCAAGTCCTGTTATGAAATTATATAATGCTTAGGCGATAATGCTCTTTTAAATGGGATTGGAAAATACTCTTATCAAGATATAATTTGAATATTTGACAAAGTCTTGTTATTACCTTAAAATTGCTTTTATTTAAAGTATGTAGAGCAAGGTTTATTAATGTATCCATTTCTCACTTAGAATGTTTTGAACTTATCTAGGACATGTCAAACAGTAGATAGAATTATGGGTTTGTATACAAATGATTCCAGTATTTTGAGAGTTTGCTTATTTTTTAAATATTTATAAATGGGGGGAAAATCAGCCTACTGAGTTTATGGAATTGCACAATTTCTTTTCTTCAAAGGATACTATGTGAAACTGTAAAGGACTTCGTTGCCAAAGTAGAGAAGGCATATGACAAAACGTTGGAAAATGCTGTTGGAGCCGATGCCGTGGCCAACAAAGTAAGGACACGATCAGGGCATGAAAGGTTTTTACTGACAGTGTTAACACTGAACTTGTTTTATAGCTAAATTGATTAAGTGGTTTTCTTGCCAAAACATAAATCACAAGAAAGTTTCTTTTGAATCAGATATAACTGTTTAAAACATTCTATTTTATGGTTACTCCTTAAGATGTAGAAAAACTGCATTGCTGGGGACCATCCGACAAACTGAATTTCATACCGCACCTCCCTGTTCCCGCTGCCTGGCACGGCGAAGGAGAAACACACAGTAGTCAGGTCACAGAGAGGAATGGCTTTCCGTTTCCAGGCAGCCTCTGGCCAGTCGGGTGCCTCCCAGCGCAGTTTCTCAGATTCCCTAGACTTTACAGGCCTCTATATCTTCCAGGGTTCCGTTTCTTGCCTTTATCTTTATAGATTTTTTTTCCCCCTTTGAAAGTTTTCTGGGGCTAAACTAAGAGTCGTTTACTGAACCCTAAAAGTTACTGTCCGCTTTCATTCATTTGTAAAAAAGGCTTGGTGCTCTTGGGCTTGCAAAGAAATGATCTCCCCCAGATTCATGTTGTAGATGGGGTTTATTTGAGAGGAAGGAAAAGAAAAGAGAAATAAACATACAGTTGGCCGAAGCCGGTTTGGCTCAGTGGATAGAGCGTCGGCCTGCGGACTGAAGGGTCCCAGGTTCGATTCTGGTCGGGGGCATGTGCCTGGGTTGCGGGCATATCCCCAGTGGGAGATGTGCAGGAGGCAGCTGATCGATGTTTCTCTCTCATCGATGTTTCTGACTCTCTGTCTCTCTCCCTTCCTCTCTGTAAAAAATCAATAAAATATATTTAAAAAAATAAAAATAAAAATAAATAAAATAATAATAAAAAAAAAAACATACAGTTGAAGTTTCCAGTCTCTTTCTCTTGTGTTTCTACCCTGTGGAGAGCTTCAGAAAAAGAAACCCTCTTGACCAACACTTTTAACTCTTTCTGCTATAACTTTGTCTTGCCTGTTATCAAGGACAAATAAACGGAGAAGGAAATCACTGGAAATTCAGTCCTCAATTACCCTTAGTAATTCAAGGAAAGTAGGAAGAAACAAGGGCCAGTGCCTGTGCATTTTCCTTTTTGCTCTTTCTTTGAGCCAATAATTCCTCAGGCACCATTCACTCCTTTGCAAACCAAAGCTTTCAAGGTGAGCTTATCAAGACTCAGCAGAAGTTAAAGTGTTAATATGATAGTTTGTGTACTGTATGGCAAATTTTGTATAATGTTTAAATTTTTGTGTAATGTGTCATCTTATAGTAAAGTGGGTTTTTTTGTTTGTTTTTTTGGGGGAAAAATAGCTATACAAAGATTGTGAAGATTTTCACCCATGAAGTGGCATCTGAATCATTCTGAAAGTATAAATAAATAAATTTAAATGAGATGTGTGCTGCTTTTTAAAATTATAAATTATTTAATCCATTGGCTGTCTAAAGTATAATGTATAATAGCAACTAATGGTAAACATCAATATTCCGTATGTTTCCTTTAAAATCATAAACCATTCATTTAAATTATCATTTTCTATCTCTCGTAAATGGAGATTCATTAGGGCATTCTTTTCCTTCTTTTCTTAGTGTTCGGTCCTCAATGAGAAGCTTGAACAACTGCTCCAGGCTTTGCGTACAGACTCCCAGGCTGCTGTTCTCCCAGGCATCAGCCCTGTCCTTGTAGAAGAAGATACAGTGGAATCTTCGAGTGAAGAGTCCTTGTGTGAAGGCAAGGAACAGCTCTTGGATGACACTACAAAACCTTCCTCCCAGAAAGCAGTGAAACCAAAGGAAATAATGTTGCGGGCAAATAGTTTAAAGAAAGCAGTGAGGCAAGTCATTGAAGAAGCCGGAAAAGGTACACATATTAACAAAATGGGCTTTTGAAGACGTTAGCAACATTCTCCTTGCAAGACAATAAAATGTTCATATTGGTCACACTGGACACACATAAAAAATTTTTTTTAAGACAATGTAAAAGTTAAAATAATTAAAGCAAAATTTATACTAGTAAATAGTTCTAGTTATTGTTTCAGTAGTAGGGATCAACGTAGTAATGCTACTTAAAAAATAAAACTCAGAAAAACAAAGTATACTGGAATCATAGAAATAAAATTAAAAATTGCTTTAAATAATATCCTAAGATTTAAAGTATTTTTTACTTAATTGGAATCTTTGAATTCTAAACAAAAATCAAACCTGTATACTACTTTAAAAATATTTTCCTAATATTTTTTTCCTAAATGTTTAGGTTGCTTTTTTAAGAGTTTATAAAAGTTTTGCCTATACTTTAATTTTTATATATATATATATATATATATATATATATATATATATATATATATGGCTAATATGCAAAGTGTCCCCTTGGGAGTTCGACCAGGAGTTTTGTCACTCGCTATGACATGCACTGACCACAAGAGGGCAGTGTGGAACGAAGGAAGGCCCTGGCAGGCAGCTGGGGAAGGGAGGCTCTGGCTGGCAACTGGAAGGAAGGCAGCCAGAAGGCCCCAATCAGCCCTGATTGCCGGCCAGGCGTAGGGACCCTACCAGTGCACGAATTTTGTGCACTGGGCCTCTAGTGTTAATATAATATGTATAATCTTGGAACTTCTATAGTAGACTAAAAGTAAATTTTAATGTAGATAATAAGTATCCAAAATTCTTTACAGGTTGTAACTTGTAATTGGACTTGTATTTCATTCTCTAAATTTCTTAAGTTTTATTTTTTCTTCTAATAAAAATGTAATTTTGACAATTTACTTTTATAATCTCTAGCATTTATAGACATTATTTCCAGGTTTATTGTCAATTAGTGTTTATTTGTGACTATGGAATTTCTTTTGGTTTATGTTTCAATTTTCCTTCCCTAAGCATATATTGATTTTATTTTTTCTTGTTTCAACATGTTTATCTTCTTATTACTTAAAGTTATGGATGAGCAGACAGTTCACCCCTGTGAGCCAGTTAATCAGTCATTCGATTATGATAGTACAGAAACAGATGAATCTAAAGAAGAATCTAAAGATGATGATGCAAAAGAGTCATTAATTGGTAAGAAAACTAAGAAAATTATTTTGCAATTAAATAAAACATAATTGTGCTTTTAGTTTTCAAAAGGATTGTCAGTTTGAAATAAACTATTTGTATTTTGTTTTCAACAAGGCTTTTCAAAATTTAAAGCTTAGCCATTCATGAATACTAAAATAATAAAGGTAACATTATTTAGACTAAATTCTCTCACTTTTTATCATATAATGTAGAGATTATTGTAGTAAACTAAGGATTATAGGACCAAACATGCTTAAATATCTCAATTTTCCTTAAAAAAGAGAGAAGAAGCAAAACACCTAAACCACCAGATTTTAACCTGTTTGAACCCACACATCCCTTTGAGAATTATATAAAAATTGTAGGCCCCACATTCATAAAATTTGGTATTTAAGTAATTCATCAATTCCTTGAGTTTCACTGTTCAGCAAATAGATGGTTAATAATTGTTACTAAATTAAGCTTAATATTAAGATATCTAGTTACAACCCTTTCACTACTGAAATTAATTTTTCCAATAAATTAATATGTAGTTGCTTAAAGAATATTTACAATTCCTCTACCTTTTAAGTTTGGATTGAGGATGGATTTATACTTATATTGTATAAAGGAAAAATTAATATACTAGACTAAAACAAAGAAATTAAAATATTGAGAAGATAATATGAAAATATTTCCATAGTACTATTGTAAAGTCAACACTTATATTAGAGCTGTTTGCAATCATTACATTTTTACTTTCATTACATATGAACTTGAGCAGATTACTATTCTGTGGCTTTCTCATCTGTAAATGGGAATAATAATATACCTGCTTCATAACAACCTACTTGTTGCAAAGGATAAGTTAATACACAAAGTGTCTAGAATAGTGACTCATATATAGTGCTGTTTATATGAGTGTTTATTGTCATTGTCATTATTATTATTGCTATTACTGCCACTGCTACTAATTACATTCACTTTGAAAGACTATTCCTTAACTGTATTTAAAACTCTGTAAGAGGCTTCAAAATGAGACCTTATAGACCTTACATGTCTGGCATATTCCACAACCTTAGCCTTTTCAGACTTCCTGTATGCATATTCCAGCGCACATGAACTTCACACTTACATTGTAATTGGCAAAGGAAACTAAGAAATACAGATACGGAGCTATAGATATTGATATTGAAGTAGACAGATTATATGCATCTTTAACGATGCAGTATTTTATCTTATTTGTTGGCGAGTAATCCAATTTAGTCAGAATCAGGAATAAAAGTGTTTCTGCATTAAATAATCATTAGTTTTTGAAGCACACTCATTGCATTATCATTATTTTGTGTAATGATTCATATGTCTGAGATGTGCAAAATACAGTATATTAATATGAGTAATGAGACATTTAAGAACCGTGAAACATTAATTTATTTACCTGCAATGGAACATCAGTCTTAGCCAGCAGGATGCTCTCTGCTTTTTATCAGAGTTGAATATCAAAAGGTTGTTTTTATTAGAAATTAGCTCCAGAGCTTCCATCTGTCAAAAAAAGAGAGTGTCTGTTCAGTTACTTTTCTTTAGTGTAACTGGACTGTTTTTGAACAGAGAAGAGAGTGTAAGATTAATATAATTAGTTTGTAATTAGTCTTAGGAAGTCTAAAGGTAATTAAGTTTGAATATTTTTAAATTGAGTTAGAGGATTACTGTTTCTTTAAACACCTGCCAATAACTCCTAAATTAGTTAAAGATATATGTGCTCTCCATTAAAATTCTCCAGTTTAGGTTTAATTAAATTTCTATTTTTGTGGTTAATTTTGAGAGTAATTCTCTTTTGGAACAATTCTTAAAATGTATTGAGCTTTTACAAAACATAATGGGACTGTTTGGGGCAAATCTTTGTTTTAAATAAATAACTAATTGAGAAGCACAGGAAAAGTATATTGCTTTCATTTGAAAAAAGAACCTATTTTCTCTTTCATTTATAGAAGAAAATTTTAGCTCATGGTTAACATATTAGCTCTGGGAAATACATTCATTAAATTTGACCATTCATCCAACATATATGAAAAAAGGTTTGCACTGATAACATACATAACCCATATGTTTTATTTTTAAAAGTTATCAGGTTTCAGAATTTTTTTATCTTTACATATGGGATGATCACATTCAAATTATAAATATTACTGACCTTTAATTATGGTAGGCATCTCTTTTCTAATGATCTCTACCTATTTAAAATGAGAGATCAAGATCAAGTTTCTCCATATAGTAAAATCTCAAGAAAATGAAAATGATAAAATAGGTAAACACAGTGTAATATTTTCATTGTCAGTTGTATGGATTGATTTACATATGTATTAAATTATTTTATGTTGTGAATTTATAGGGGCTTGCTAATTTCTATAACTTTATCATTTCTTCTTTTTAATCTGGACCTTTTGCCAACAGTTAAAACTGCACCTCGGTCTCCAGATGGCCGGGCAAGTCGTTCCCAGACTGACTCTGGCCCTGGCCCAGCTGTGGCAGCCAGCAAAGAAAACCTCCCTGTGCTCAACACCAGGATAATCTGCCCAGGTAGTACATATTCTGAAACATGGTGTCTTGTTTAAGTATTTTTGTAAAAATGTATATCTACTCATTTCTATGAACTTTTAAAATGTGTGTTTTTTATTAATATATATTTTTATTGATTTCAGAGAGGAAGGGAGAGGGAGAGAGAGATAGAAACATCAATGATGAGAGAGAATCATTGATTGATCGAGCCCACAACCTAGGCATGTGCCCTGACCAGGAATGGAACTGTGACCTCCTGGTTCATAGGTCGGTATTCAACCACTGAGCCAAGCTAGCCGGGCTTTTTTTGCTTGTTTGTTAATCCTCACCTGAGGATATTTTTCCTCATTGCTTTTTTAGAGAGAGGAGAAGGGAGGGAGAGAGAGGTAAATATTGATGTGAGAGAGACACATAGATTGGTTGTTTCCCACACATGCCCTCATTGGGGCAGGGATCGAACCTATAGCCCACGTACATGCCCTTGATTGGAAATTGAACCTGTGACCCTTCGGTCCTTGGGCCAACATTCTAACCACTGAGAAACACTGGGCAGGGCTAAACTGTGTTCTTAAAGATAAATGTCCCTTCAGGAGAATGTGCTTGGTACATTTATCAACCAGAATCCAGATTCTTTAACTTTTGTGTGTATAAGAATTGCCTAGAAAGTACTAAAATACATGTTTCTGGTCTCTGCCCTGAGAAATTTTGTTTGAGTAGTTCTAGAGCTGAACCCAGGAATCTGCATTTACTAAGTACCCAAGGTAAATCCAATCTTATATTCTACTCCCTTTTAAGTGTCTTCACAGGTTTCCTTTTAGTTTTAAGCCACAGTCTCTCTGCAGTTATTTCTGAATTAGAAATATTGTTTAATTTGGAACATCTGAGAAATTTATTCCAGACCTGACAAGATAAATTTATTTTGGAATTAGGTTTGTACTAGTGGTAACCAAAGAACTTGTGCAGCAGAGGAGGAAGGAAAAGGCAGATATCTCAGAGCCTTCTTAAGTGCCAGCTATTTCAATTAATGAAAAGCTCCAGATGCATTCCAGAGTAGATTGGAACCCAAATTACATCCTGAAATATAACACAACTTTGTGTCTTCTATGAATTGTTTCTAAAGGTAAATACAATTCAATAATAATAATTGGAAACTTTAGTACTCCTCATTCAATAGTGGATAGAACAACTAGACAGAGATCAAGAAGGAAATTGGAGACTTGAAAACACATAAAACGAGTAGTCAAAACAGATGTTTACAGAATACTCCACCCAACAACAGTAGAGTACACATTCTTTTCAAGTACATATGGAACATTCTCCAAGATATACTAAATATTAGGCCATAAAACTATTCTCAGTAAGTTTAAAAGGATTGAAGTCATACAAAGTACATTTTCTGACCACAACTGGAATGAAATTATAAACCAATAACAGAAGGAAATTTGAGAAATGCACCAATATGTGGATCAAAAGCTGTGATATATTTACACCATGGAATACTATGCAACAGTAAAAAAGAAGGGTCTCTTACCCTTTGAGACAGCATGGAGGGACCTGGAGAGTATTATGCTAAGCAAAATAAGCCAGTCAGAAAAAGGCAAGTATCACATGATCTCACTCATATGTGGAATCTGAAGAACAAAATAAACTGATGAACCAAATAGATCCAGGGATATAAAAACATAGAACAGACTGTCAAATCTTAGAGGGAAGGTGGGGGTAGATAGGTGAGTAGAAAGAGATTAACTAAAGAATTTATATGCACATATGCATAACCCGTGAACACAGACAATAGGGTGGTGAAGGCCTGAGACGGGATGTGGGTGGGGGTTAGGAGGGGTCAATGGGGGGAAAAGGGGACATCTGTAATACTTTCAACAATAAAGATACATTTAAAAAGAGAAAAAAATCATAAAATATGCTTTGATATGAATGAAAACAAAAATATATCATATGCCAAAACTTATTTGATACAGCTAAAGCAGTGCTTAGAGTAAAATTTGTAGCTGTAAAATGCCTATATTAAAAAAAAGTAGAAAGATCTCAAAACCTAACTCTCCAACTTAATAAACTGGAAGAGCAAACTAAATTCAAAGCAGCAATAGGAAGGAAATCAATAAAGATTAGAGTAGAAATAAATGAAAGTGAGTATAGAAAACAAGACAGAAAAGCAATGAAACCAAAAGTTGATCTGTGAGCAGATTAACAAAATTGACAAACCTTTACATTGATCAAGAAAGTAAGATAGAAGATTCAAATTACTGAAATCAGGAATTAAAATAATACATCACCATGGACTTTACAGAAATAGAAAGGATTATAAGGGAAAAACAAATTAGATAACCTAGATGAAATAGACAAACTCCTAGAAACAAACGAACTATCAAAAATGCTTCAAGAAGAAATAGAAAATCTGAGTAGACCTTAAATAAGTAGAGAGAATGAATTTGTAATAAAAAAACTTTCTATAAAGAAAAGCCCAGGCCCAAATTGCTTCACTGTTGAAGTTTAAAAAAGAAATAACACCACCCTAGCTGGTTTGGCTCAGTGGATAGAGTGTTGGCCTGCAAACTTAAGGGTCCTGGGTTCAATTCTGGTCAAGGGCACATGCCTGGGTTGCGGGCTCGATCCCCAGTAGGGGGTGTGCAGGAGGCAGCCAAGCAATGATTCTCTTTCATCATTAATGTTCTCTCTCTTGCTCTCCCTTCCTCTCTGAGAGCAATTAAAAAAAGAAGAAGAAATAACACCAATCCTTCACACACACTTTCAAATACTAGAAAAGGAAAAAACACTTTCCACCATTCTATGAATCCAGTATTACCCTGATATAAAACCAAAGACATCACAAGAAACTCCAGATCAATATCGTTCATGAATAGCAACACAAAAATCTTCAACAAAATACTAGCTAATTGAATAATCCAACAACTTTAAGCAATTATACACCATTACCAGTACTCTCTCAGTGATGCAACGTTGATTCAACATAATGAAAATCAACGTGACATACCATATTAATCAAGGACAAAAACACATAATCATCTCAGTAGATACAGAAAAAGCATTTTTAAAAGGTCAATATCATTTGACGGTAAAAACACAACCAGGAATAGAAAGGAACTTCTTCAACCTGATAAAGGGCATCTATGAAAAACCTACAGCTGACATCATACTTAATGGTGAAAGGTGAAAGCTTTCTCTCTAAGATCAGGAACACGAGGAGGATGTCTACTCTTTCCATTCTAGTCAACATTGTATAGAAGGTTTTAGCTTAGGAAATTAGAAAAAATAAAAAGTATTAAAGACATCCAAATTAGAAAGGAGGAAGTACTGTATGTCTTTAGGACTTATGTTACATATAGAAAATCCTAAAGAGCACACGTACACACACTATTAGAGATAAGAAATGAATACAAGGTTGCAGGATAAAAGATCAATATACAAAAAGTAATTGCATTTCTCTAGTAATGAACAGTCTTAACATGAAATTAAAATAATTTTATTTACAATAGCATAAAAAATAACAAAAAATAAGAATAAATTTAACTAAGAAGGTGAAAGATTTGAATACTGAAAACTACAAAACATTGCTGAAAGCAGTTAAAGATCTAATTAAATGTAAATGCATCTGTGTTCATGGATTGGAAGACATAATATTATTAAGATGGCAACTCATCTCAAATTGACTAGATTTCGCACAATCCTTACCAAAATACCAACTGCTCATTGTGCAGAAATTGACAAGCTGATCTTAAATTTCACATGGAAATACAAAGGACCCAGAAGAGTTAAAAACAACATTGTAATGGAAAAAGAAAGTTGAAGGACATACTGCCTGATTTCAAAACTTATTACAGAGCTACAGTGTTCAAGACCACATGGAACTGGCATTATAGTCATATAGGCCAATGGAATAGAACTGAGAATCCAGAACTCTAATATTTATGGTTAATTGGTTTTCAACAAATGTGCTAAGACAATTATTCAATAGGGAAAGAATAGTTTTTTCAACCACTGCTACTGGAACAACTAGATATACATAAGAACTAAGTTAGACCCTTCTTTCACGCCATACATAAAAATATGAGCTAAACCTATAAAACCACAAAAAGACAATATAGACGTAAATGTTTGTAACCTTGGAATAGGCATTGGTTTCTTAGAAAGCACAAGCAACACATGAAACTATAAATTGGACTTCATCAAAATTAAGGATATTTGTGATTCAAAGGACACCATCAAGAAACTACTGAGATGACAGTCCACAGGATGGGAGAAGATATTTGCAAATAGCATATCTGATAAGTTGCTAGTATCCAGAATATATAAAGAACTAAAAATTCAACAATAAAAATACAAATATCCCAATTTAAAAATGGGCAAAGGATCTGGGTAGTCATTTTCCCAAAAAGATATATAAATGGCCAATAAATAAATTTGAAGTTTGCATAGAGGTAAGAAAAATGCTTCATTTTTATGTTCAATACTATATTCTAAAATTTATTAATACCTACACTTAACATTTTACTACTTATTATTGACACCAATATGATTTTTCACCTTAGTATATATGTTAACATTTTAAGTTGAGTATTATCTATGCTTTGTGAATATGGAAATGGTAACTCCATGACATTTTGAGTAATTCAGCCTTTATTGTAAACTTCTTACAGTCTTAATCATTTGTTATAACAAAGGAAGTAATATTTGTTGAAGTTACAGAATCATTGGGATGGTAAATGAGAAACGGTTACCAAGAGACTCAGATGTAGGTACTCACCTGTTTCTCTTTTTTTTATAGCAACATATAGACTCTAAGAAGCATCAAAAGCCTTGTACCTACCCATGTCATAATTCTTCATTTTTATTAATGAGAAGAGCAGGCACTGAAAACCATGCTTTGAAATTAGTCCTAAAAATATGGACTGGATTTTCCTTAACATGTGATCCTGTATATGCTTATTTTTCCCTGTCCAGGTTTAAGAGCAGGACTAGCTGCCTCAATTGCTGGGAGTTCTATTATCAACAAAATGTTACTAGCAAATATTGATCCTTTTGGTGCAACGCCATTTATTGACCCAGATCCAGATTCAGTGTAAGCAAATACTTCCATAGATTTTGTTTTTGCTTTTCTTGTCACTGTTTGATACTAATGGTAACATTTAAAATGTATTACAATAAATACGGTTCCACGTACAAAAAGAATCATCAGAAAATGTCAGCAGTTGATAATGATGAGCACATTGGCCCTTGTGCAATACAGTGGTTTTCATGACCAGTTCCTGAGGTGGGTCCCTTCCAGCTGTTGCTTTAGACCAGCGGTTCTCAACCTGTGGGTCGCAACCCCTTTGGGGGTCGAACGACCCTTTCACAGGGGTCGCCTAAGACCATCAGAAAAGACATATATAATTACATATTGTTTTTGTGATTAATCACTATGCTTTAATCATGTTCAATTTGTAACAATGAAATTGGGGGTCACCACAACATGGGGAACTGTATTAGGAAGGTTGAGAACCACTGCCTTAGACAATAAGCCTATGGCGAAGTGAGACTCCACTCTGTACTCGCTTTTCTCTGGAACATTTCATTCACTGACTCCTTCATATCCATATTCATGCTATTCCTTTCACCTCCTTTCTTCTTGGTCTTGCCAAATCTGTCATCTTCCACTTCCAGCTTCTGGGTTTAGTTATTTCAGGGAGCTTTTGGCCCACATTGATCTCTTCCCTTCTTAAACTCCTAAAATATTTTTGGCAGTTCAATATATCTTCCTTTTACTTCCATGTTTAATTTTACCTGACTGTATCTCATTTCTCTAATGACAACCCTCAACAACAAGACCATATTTTAAACTTTGTACTTTCCAAAGTACCTGGAAGAATGGAATAGATCTAGTAAGGTTTTGCTTATTAAGTATTTATCCATTGATAAGAGTAGGAGTGGAGGAGTCTTTCTAATGATGAAAAAAGAGGAGTCTTGCAAGCCCTTCTATTTGTGTGTGTAGTGGGGGCTCATGTAGGGGAGAGAACTGAGATTTTTGTGAGACAGTAGAAAGCATTGCCATGACTCTTTCTTCATTTTGTCTTGCCCACCATCCCTTTATGTGTTACCAGCATTTACACACATATCCTGGAGTTGTGCATAGTTCATGTGAATAGGAAGTGATTTCTGCTCAACTTTACTCTCAGGAATGGAAGCTTTAATGGTTTTAAGTGCTGTGTATAAATTGTAATTGTTATGAACTGAAATTGACTTTTATGTACTTTTCCTTATTATCATAGAGATGGATATTCAGAAAAATGTGTCATGAACAATTACTTTGGGATTGGATTAGATGCAAAAATTTCATTAGAATTTAATAATAAGAGAGAGGAACACCCTGAAAAATGCAGGTAATTTTGGTAATAGTAATAATGTTATTACATAAAGGCAATTTTATTTTGATTTCATTTATTTTCTCTTTTGCTTGCTCTGCCTTTAAAGACTAAATAAATAGTAGTTACTGAAATTGCCTGCCAACATTTATTTTCAGGAGCCGAACTAAAAACTTGATGTGGTATGGAGTCCTTGGAACCCGGGAGTTACTACAGAGATCATACAAGAATTTAGAACAGAGGGTTCAGCTTGAGGTAAGTTTATCTTAAAGTAAAGACATTTCGGGTTATCTTACTTAGAAAAATGATTGTATTTGGCCAAAATTCCTCTTGATTAGTGTTTAAACACTTGAGGGGGAAAAATGGAAGTAGTTACAACTTTCTACTAAGGAGGTATAGACATTGGATATGAGTGACACAATTATCATAATCATTAGCCCTGAAATTTGAATGCTGCTGTGGAGTCATGGGATCCCATAAAAAGGTGGAGCCATGGAAGTATATTTATAGGATAGATTTCTAATGGATTTCCAAATTCTGACCCAATCCTGTAGTGCCTGAAGTTTCATAAATCCTTGAAAACATTTATTGTAAAAAGAATGTTTTAACATAAATGTCTTTTTTGTTCCAATTATTTCTAACAAGTTAGTAAATGAGCATTTAAGTTTTTTAGTTTTTTGTTTGTTTGTTTGTTTGTTTGTTTGTTACTAGTTTAAATAGGAAATTAATGTCAGCAGAAATTACTTAATCTCCTCCAGTAACAGGAAAAGGAAGGTTGGGGTCATGTCATGGCTCTGAAAAGTCTAACTTCTAAGACTTTTTTCTTTTACCCTTGGTCCAGGACTCACTGTTTATGCTGATAGGCATTTCATTCCTATCTTGTATCTTTTTATAACCAGCTATTTCTAATGAAGGTATATCTGACATACCAACAAGTGAGCAAATCTTACATCTGCCGCTCAATGAATTAAACAGAGGATTATTATTGTAAGTGTTATTTTAACTCTGGAATGTGGACTAGTGAGTGCCTGGCTCAGTTCTTACCAACTAAATGTTCTAGTAAAGATAAGCTTCTTATACTTTCTACTCTAGAGCACTGACTACTTGGTCAACTATCTTGATTTATCAATGCTTTTAAAGTTTAGATGTTACTCACGGAAAAGGTGAAGAATTTGGAAGGCTTAACACTAGTAAATGTTGTCCTGACAGCCCATCCCTAGATCAACTTTGGTTCTCTCCTCTGCATTGTACTGTAATCATTCATTTTCTTATCCACATCCTCTAGTTAGCCACACTCTTTAACACTAGAAAGACTGAAACTTAGTATATACCTATATTGCCCAAAAGCAGTCAAAATGACTGCATTGTGAAAGAATAATATCAGAGCACTCTTCACTTATGTTCCTTAGCTTTTCCAATAACTCACTTCTATTCGACATTTCTTTCATGAATTTAGGGCGCAAAAGAAATAAAATAAACAACTTATTAGAACAAGTATCACTGCATAAAGATTCGAATAACAAGTACTAGTTTAGCTTATTGAGCAACTGCAACTTACCAAGTATCGACAATTTATCATGTACTTGTATGTTATCATGTGACAGTAATCGAAAAAAAATGAAAACTGTTATTTCAATACAGAGCCAAACTGGTCATATAAGAAATTTACTCAATTCAATAATAAGAGTCATTTGATTATTTAAAATGTCCCAAGCAGTCAAAATGACTGCTTTTGGGCAATATAGGTATAACACATATATATATATACCGGAAATGAAGGAGGGGGGAGGTAACTACAATTTTTTTATTATTTTTATTTTTTTATTTTTTATTTTAGTAAATCTTTATTGTTCAGATTATTACATTTGTTCCTCTTTTTTTCCCCCCATAGCTCCCCTCCTCCCAGTTCCTACCCCACCCTCTGCCCTTACCCCCCCCTCCACTGTCCTCATCCCTAGGTGCACAATTTTTGTCCAGTCTCTTCCCGCATCTCCCACACCCCTTTCCCCACCAATAGTGAGTCCATTCCCTTTCTATGTCCCTGATTCTATTATAATCACCAGTTCATTCTGTTCATCAGATTATTTATTCACTTGATTCTTAGATTCACTTGTTGATAGATATGTATTTGTTGTTCATAATTAGTATCTTTACCTTTTCCTTCTTCCTCTTCTTAAAGGATACCTTTCAGCATTTCATATAATACTGGTTTGGTGGTGATGAACTCCTTTAGCTTTTCCTTATCTGTGAAGCTCTTTATCTGACCTTCAATTCTGAATGATAGCTTTGCTGGATAAAGTAATCTTGGTTGTAGGTTCTTGGCATTCATCACTTTGAATATTTCTTGCCACTCCCTTCTGGCCTGCAAAGTTTCTGTTGAGAAATCAGCTGACAGTCGTATGCGTATTCCCTTGTAGGTAACTGGCTGTCTTTCTCTTGCTGCTTTTAAGATTCTCTTTTTGTCTTTTGCTCTTGGCATTTTAATGATGATGTGTCTTGGTGTGGTCCTCTTTGGATTCCTTTTGTTTGGGGTTCTCCTATTTCTTTTACCAGGTAGGGGAAGTTTTCTGTCATTATTTCTTCAAATAGGTTTTCAATATCTTGGTCTCTCTCATCTTCTGGCACCCCTATAATTCGGATGTTGGTATGCTTGAAGCTGTCCCAGAGGCTCCTTACACTATCTTCGTATTTTCGGATTCTTTTTCATTTTGCTTTTCCGGTTGGGTGTTTTTTGCTTCTTTGCATTTCAAATCTTTGCCTTGATTCTTGCGCTCCTCTGGTCTGCTGTTGGGAGTCTGTATAATATTCGTTATTTCAGTCCGTGTATGCTTAATTTCTAGTTGTTATTTATCACAACATTGAGGGTCTCATTAGATTTCTTGAGAATCTCAATAACTTTATCGGCGGCTTCTAGACAGTTCTTGAGAGACCTTAAAAGTGTGGTTCTGAACTCACTATCCTCCATTGACAGTTTTGTCCTGTTTCTTTGTCTCCGCATTTTTTATGCTTTCTTGGTGCACCCCCTAGTGGTCTTTGTGCGCAGTCTTGTTGTAGTTAAGCCTTGATTGTTGTAGTTAATACTAGGGGGATTTGACTTCCAGGCCAACTGGCTGTGAGAATCAGTTGTGTCTGCAGTGGGAAAACTTCTGTCCTCTAGGGAGGTGCTAATCTAGCCTTTGCCTGAGGCTACCCGGCAAATGGCTCTGCAGAGGGCTTGGGCGGAGCGGGTCGTATGGGATCAAACAGGGCGGGCGGAGGGAGCAGTTATGGCTGCTCTCAGTCCGGCTGCCCTAGTGTTCCAACCGATGCTAGACAGCCCCGCTTCTCCCGTTTGAGTCTGGGTCCCTAGAGATTCGCCCAGAACTGGAGCTCCGAGCCTGAGCCTCCCTCCCAATTGAAACGGACAACCGCGCCCTCGGCTACCAGCCCGCTCCGCGAATACCTCCGCACCTTTGTATTTTCCGCACTGCGCCTCCTCTGAGTCTCGTATGCTGTTCTCTTTCCTTCTAGTTGAAGAATTTCCCCTCAGCCAGCTTTCCCGTGGTTCTGGGTGATGTCCGTTCCGTCTTTTACTTGTATTTGTGAAGTGGTTGTTCCTGGCAGCTAACTCTGGTGTTTACCTATGCCGCCATCGTGGTGGTTTTTTTTTCTACAATTATTAATAAATGCATTTATATGTTGTACAAAAAGCCACAAAATTCTAAGACATTGTGTCCTTATATACATAATTGTTTTTCTAATTGAAATTACAAAGCAGTCAAAATGACTCCTTGGGCAATCTAGTGTTAAAGCTGCTATGAATTTTTCATTTAAACTAAAAAAACACACAACACAACTCAGTTCACCCATTTCTTCCATCCCCCACTCCCTGCCTCTTGGCAACCACCAATCTTTTCTCCGTATTTATGAGCTTTTTTTTTTAGATTCTATATCTAAGATTATATGGTATTCTGAGTTATTTTAAATGGTTGAATCTAATGAAAAAAAATGAACTGTTGAACAAAATAGATCCAGAGACATAGAAGCATGGAACAGACTATGGAATCCCAGAGGGTGGGAAGAGATCGACCAAAAAGGTTGTATGCATATCTGCATAACCCATGGACACAGACTGTAGGGTGGTGGAGGCCTGGGACATGGGGCAGGGTGGGGTCAATGGGGAAAAAAGGGGACATATGTAATACTTTCAACAATAAAGATCTAAAAAAAAAAAAACAATAACACTACAGGCTTTGTGTTTCAGAGATATAAAACTTCTAATTTGGAACAGGTTGTCTTTCTTTCAAACTATTATTGTCAGAATTCTTTGTGAATCAGCCAATAAATAGCATATCCCATGGTGGAGCTACTTCCAGTTTGAGTTGGTGGACAGTTATTCAAAGGAGTACCAGAAAGATCACTTATTGGTGTTTCAATGTTTACAGAATAAAACCTATATTCCTTAAGTTGATATTCAGTGCTTTTCACAGTTGTAGACCTCCCAGGATATCTCTCTTAATTTTTAATCCTCTGCTCAAGAAAATAAAGTTAATCTTTAAAACTCCAGGAAATCATGTTTTTATGTACTTTTGTTCATGCTCTTCCTTTTCTTATTCCTTCACTGACCTAACTCTGGATAAAGCCTTTTGAAAATTCTCTACCAGTTAGTTGTCATTTTCCTCCTTCTTCCTTAAAGAAATGGAAATAATAGAGTCTACTGAGGTTGTTTTCAAATAAAATGAGATAACATTTTAAAATAACATATAACAGGAACTACATAATACTACCTAAAGTTTTCCCTCATATTTTAAATTATATGTCCTGGATTTTAGCTATGATGCTATGATGAAGTATCTAAAACCAGGCTGCCATTAAATTAAACAGAGTAGAATATTGGGCAAACTATAGCACGCTTAGAAACTGAAAAGAAGTAGAGCAGGTCTATAATACTGAGAGGAGTAAAGCAAGCAAGGCTCATTTGCCTTAAAAATTGAGATAATTTTTATTGAACTTTAAATGCAATTTTTGTAAAGTTATATTAATTATTTTTAGTGTTAACATAATTACATAATGAAAATATAGCGTGCATATTAAGTATGACATCTGCAAACTAAACTCTTTTAAAATGAAGGCTATTCAGTAGGAATTTATTCATGTCATGTATAATTGATATCTTTTTCTTATTTAAGTGATCATTTAATTTTCATCTAAGTGATTACTTAGAAGGCATGGAGTATAAGATACATCTTAATATACATGTGTGTTTTTGATTTTGATTCTGACTACTTAAAAAACTCAGTTTGAGTTTAACCAGATACAGAGCACTAGCAAATTACTGGGAGCTGTGAGATGTACTAGATGAAATGGTTAGGACCCTCACAGCAGCCACTTTCAAAGGAAAGTTTAATATACATACTAAGATTATCTATAATAATAAAAGCATAATATGCTAATTAGACCAGATGTCCTTCAGGATGAAACCAGAGCCACAGAAAAGCCGGTGCCGGCAGCCAGGGGAAGAAAGGCCTGCTCTTGCACGAATTTCATGCATTGGGCCTCTAGTGATACTATAAGTGAGAAAATCATAACTGACCTGAAAAAAATAACCTCAAGATAAGTATTGATTGATTTTGGTTAAAAGAAGAGGTAAAACCTTTTTTTGTTTGTTTGTTTAGTTTGGTTTTCTGTAAAACCTTCTGCTACAGTTATGTACACTTCCAATTTTTTAAATTAAAATCAAAGACCATAAAAGTAATGGTAGGAATATATTTACAGGGAAACAAACATTACCAACACACTTGTCTCCATCATCCTTTGTCTTTGGTATACTACTGGCTTCCAAACTAGTGGTTTTCCTCTTTTTATCTAACTTCTAAGCTTTTTACCTTACAGTGTGATGGACAGTATATTCCTCTCCCCAGTCTGCAAGGAATAGCAGTACTGAACATTCCCAGCTATGCCGGAGGCACTAACTTTTGGGGTGGAACTAAAGAGGACGATGTAAGTATTTCCTTGCTCTTTCCAGATTCTAGAGGCTGCCCATGTTCCTTGGCTTGAGGCCCCTTTCTATCCTCAGAGACAACAAGGGCAGCTTGAGTCTTCTCGCATTGTATCTTTCTGATCTCCTCTTCTGTCTTCCACTTGTACTTTAAATGACCTTTGTGATTACATTGGGCCTACCCACATCATCTAGGATAATCTCCCCATTTTAGGATCCCTAATTTAATCACATCTGCAAAGTCTCTTGCCATGTGAGGTAATATTCACAGGTTTGGGGGATTAGGACAGAAACATTTTGTTTAGGGTTGTTGGGGGCCATTATTCTATCAAAACACCTTTCTGTACTTTTAGTTTTCTAAATTTATGTGATATTATTTTTTTTTTTTTAGAAATGTCAAGAGGGTTTATTTGACTATTGAGGTTGAGTGCTATTTTTGTTTTCTTTTTTATAGTTTCCTATATTAATAAAGAAAAAACACACAACCTAAGAAAGGTAATTGTTCTAAAAATAATTTTTAAAAGCAAGGACACAATTATTAAAGTATATATAACATAAAAATGAGAAGTGTTATCACCATCTTTGTTTGAAGAGTCACATACGTTCAATAATAGATCCTTTGCTTTGAGGCTTATGATATAACAGTTCTACTGACCCATTTACTCAGAGCTATTAAATAAGCATGCAGGAATTAAAGTATAAATATATTGGAAAGAATTTTTAATATTTACAATGTGAATATATTCACTTCCTATTGAAGTATAAAAACTAACATGAGCAGTCAGTTTATTGTCAGCCTGTCACTACTCATTTTTTGTTTGTTTGTTTGTTTGTTTGTTTGTTAATCCTCACCTGAGGATATTTTCCCATTGATTTTTTCAGAGAGAGTGGAAGGGAAGAGAGAGAGAGAGAGAGAGAGAGAGAAACATCAATGTGAGAGAGACACACTGATTGGTTGCCTCCTGCATGAGCCCTGTCCAGGGCTGGGGATGGAACATGCAACCCAGGTATGTGCCCTCGACCAGAATTGAACCAGAGACCCTTTGGTGAGCGACACTCTAACCACTGACCCACTCCGCCAGAGCAGCCTGTCACTACTCTTAAATATTTTAAGGGGAAGAAATTAGTGAGATTAAGATGAATAAAGCTGCCCAGTCAGTGTGGCTTAGAGGTTGAGCATCGACCTATGAACCGGGAAGTCGCAATTCAATTACTAGTCAGGGCATGTGCCTGGGTTGTGGGCTCCATCCCCAGTGTGGGTCCCTTCCTCTCTGAAATCAATAAAAATATATTTTTAAAAAACTAGGCAGTCTGATGACAAAAGCGATACTTACCAATGTTCGCAAATTTGTGTCCTGATAGTTTCAGTGAATGTTTTCATTAGGACACTGCTTTATACTGAATTTTTTTTTCCAGAGGTCTAATTATTTATGATATAGTAAAAGGGGAAAAGTAATATAGGTGAAGTTTAAAACTTTAGGTTAAATTAATTTTGTGAAAATCCAGTTAACATCAAAGCAAAGTAAGTCTTACATGATTTTTAGCCCTTGAGGTTTCTTGTCCATATTCTCAAATGCCCTAAAGAGTTATTGTATTAATATAGAAAGCACATATACATATTGCTTGTAACACCTTGAAAGATTCCCTTAAAGCTTACCAAGTGAACTGGATCATAATCTTCATGTTCATTAGCTTTAACCTTATGAAATCTATATCCCCTTTGGTTGTGTTTTTTTAGGTTTCTTAAAACTGCAGGCATCATTTTGTCAAGACATTTGAGTTATGTATAAACAGATATTTAATACATTTTATACCAAGATGAATTATGAGGAGCATGAGTATTATGTCATGTGGGTCTTAAAACCTATTTTTATTAGGTTTGTTTGTTTTAAGACATCTTCAGCGATATCTTTGTCCTTTGGGTTATCATTTCCTACTAATACTTCATTTTCTTAGTATTTTTATAATTTTTTAAAACTATGTATATTACAGAGTTTGCATTGCCTGACATAACTTAAACCTTAATTTCATTAGTGAAGTGTAATGTCATTTTTCCTTTCAGATATTTGCTGCACCATCATTTGATGACAAGATCCTGGAAGTCGTTGCAATATTTGATAGTGTTCAAATGGCGGTTTCAAGGGTCATTAAACTACAGCATCATCGAATAGCCCAGGTTTGTTTTTCTAATCGAATCTGACTTCACTACTTGGGACACTGGGGAAGCTATTTCAGATGACTCCTATACTGTATATTCATTTAAAAATATTGACTTTCTTGTCATGTCAGTTGTTACTATGTCATCATAAGTGGAAAATTATACCATTCCACAGTATGGACTAAAGGTCAAGTCTGAATGTGGATTGTCAGTTTCTCAGTATGATTTGTATTCTAAAATAACTTGTTTTTTATTTCAGTGCCGTACAGTAAAAATCACTATATTTGGTGATGAGGGTGTCCCAGTGCAGGTAGATGGTGAAGCATGGGTTCAGCCTCCAGGGATTATCAAAATTGTGCACAAGAACAGAGCTCAGATGCTAACAAGGGACAGGGTATGTAATCAAAAACATTCCTCCAGACTTTTATTAAGCCTTCTAAAAATATCTTAAATTATCACCAAAAAAAATAGAAATCAAGAGAAAAGGTTGAAATTGCCGTTTAAATCTGACATTTAAGTCATTGTGGTTTTAAATATGAACAAATATTTTAATTTTTTAAAAAAGTTAATAGGTTGGGTTTTTTAGGTTTACAGAAAGTGCAGAAAATTTTAATTCTGTTCCCACAGACCTCATCACCTGGACAAGCAAATAAATGCCTCTGTTATTATTGCATCTTGTATTAGCACATTTTTTACAATTGATTAGCCAATATTGATATATTATTATTAATTCAAGTCTTTTAGTTTGCATTACTGTTTGCTGTTCATTCTGTAGGTTTTGACAAATGTCTAATCACTGGTATTCACCATGACAGGATGATACAGAGTAATTTCACTGCCCTAAAAATTCCTTGTACTCCACCTATCCATCTCTCCCTCTCTTACCCCAGCCCCTGGAAACCACCAATCTTTATACTGTCTCCATAGTTTTGCCTTTTCTAGAATATGCATTTTCATTTATTTATTTTTAAAATATGTTTTTATTGATTTTAGAGAGAGGAAGCGAGAGAGAGAGAGAATCATCAATGAGAGTGAAACATCAACATCGATTGGCTGACTCCTACATGCCCTGGCTGGGAATGGAGCCTGCAAACTAGCCATGTGCCCTGACTGGGGAATCGAACCATTGACCACTTGGTGCATGGGTCAATGCTCAACCACTGAGCCACACAGGCTGGGCAAGAATATGCATTTTTTAATTAAAGTCACACACCTAACAAATAAGACTGCCAATGTTTATCCTATCTGTTATACATTGATAATAATAATAAAAAAATTGAAGCTATCTTTTTTTTTAACATTTTAGTAACGTATTTATCATCAACAATTACATTACTTTTAATTTATTGTGATATGCTGGAAAACTTTAAAGTGTGTTTTTTATACTTATGATTTATTTAATGATGTGTTAAATTAGGGGAAAAAACAATAGATGTTTTAAAGGCATAATATCTAAATACACATTTATTTGGGTTTCTGAGGCTCTAAACTAACAGTTCATTGTAATATTGATTTTTAAATAGGCTTTTGAAAGCACTCTGAAATCTTGGGAAGATAAGCAGAAGTGTGATTCTGGTAAACCAGTTCTTCGAACCCATTTGTACATCCAACATGCTGTTGACTTGGCAACGGAGGAGGTGTCTCAGATGCAGCTGTGCTCCCAGGCTGCGGAGGAGCTCATTACGAGGTAGGGTGGTCCTGCTGGCTTGTGGGCTGTGAGAACTCTGGTCTTGGCCAATTTTGTTTTATGAGTCCTAATACATCATTTCATATATTTGGGGTCTCTAACAGATGAATTTCCGCTCCTTCTTCATTTGCTGCCTCAATACTTGCTGCTCTCTTTCATCAGATCCCCTCCAGCACATATGCTCACACCTGTGTTCTCTTGGACTGTGAACAGGTCTTGCACTTCTTGAAACACATGGTGAGCTTGCCTAATGTACCCAGCACACAGTACTCTTTGTTACTGTTTGTTTCCCCAGTTTATACGCAGTCTTTACTGACATATATTGTCTTATAATTAATTATAAATTAAATATTGATAGAATGTAGAAAGAAATGGAAACATTGCTCCCAAGGAGAGTCGGGCGGGGAGGGGATGGGAAGAGCCCGAGAATCAGTTTCCAAAGATTGAGAGACCACACAGAAATTATTTTTAGTAGACAGAAAGGGAAAAGATAGAAATAACAAGTTCTATGCATGTAAGACATAAAATCACCAAGACCAGGAGTAACCTTCAGAGGGAAGGAGGCACCACAGACAGTGGGGGTAAGTAAGAGCTGCCTTACCAGGTCACTGTGAATATTGAATGAGACCCACCGTGTACAGTGCTTGTTAACACATCATGTCTGGCACTTGTTGTGTTCTCTGAATGGTAGCTATTATATTCTTCCCACACCTTCATCTGGACACGATTACAATGTTGAAAAAGAAAAGAAGGAAAATAGAGCTCAGGGGTACTGGAGGCGTACTTGCCCCCTTTCCCTCCCTCCTACCTACTGTCTGCTTCCCGCCCCCTCATTCCTTATTTTCCTCTTTAACTATTTCTCAAACACCTAGAATGTGCTTGATGCTAGAGATATTGAGAAAAAGGTATACACTCCCTACTGCTAGAAACCAAAATTCAAAATTAGAATAAAGTATGATAACTGCCAGATACTGAGTTGTTTAGAAAAAATGTAGGGAAAATGAATATTGAGTCAGCTAAACTCACATGACTGCATTTTTGTACATTTAGATTCTTATCCATAGAGATATTAGTTTTAGAGTAAATATTTCTCTTTTAGATACTATGGACAACATCTATGGGCTCCATTTTACAGTTTACCCCCCAGATTTATCAAGGTATAATTAGCATTAAATTATATTTAAGGTGTACAATGTGATGATTTGATGTACATTAACACTGTAAAATATTTACCACAATCAAGTAATTAATACATAATATAAAACATTTGGATGTTCCTCAAAAATTCAAAGATAGAACTATATCATTTTCTTGGAACCAAAATATACTTCCTATATTATCATCCTGTCAAACAACCAAATAACCTTATCAAAAAAGGAAAGTACACCTTGGCCAGACTTGGTTTTGGCCATCCTAGTTTGTTCCCCATCTGTTTTTTTAAATTTTGCAAAAGGTGAAAATCAGGCACACTAGTCAATTTGAATATCAAATGAATAAATTTATTCATTCAATATTCAACAAATAATTTGAACATGTTCTGTGTGCCAGGCATCAGTTTAGTCGCTGGGAATGCCAACGTGACTGTGTTGCAGTCCCTCTTCTTAATTTGCTGGCAGAGTAGTAGAAGGGAGAAGTGTGGCTGAAGTGTTGTCACAGGTAACACAGTGGGTGCTGTGTCACACAGAGGAGGCCAGAGGCAGTGAGGGAGGCTGCCTAGAGGAAGTGACCGCTCAGCTGAGTCTTGGAAGAAGAATCCTTAGGAAACAATGGATTGAGGCAGGAGAAGAAGATGATTTAACGTACAGTGGGATCTAGAATTGGTAGATGGGTGTGAATTAGGATGACCCTAAGGTTTCTAGTGAAAGGCTGGATGGATTGTGTTGCCTTTGATAAAGCCATAGTATTCAGGAAGAGGAGCAGATTTTGAAAGAAAGATGATGGTTGGGTTCCATATTAGGCTAAGAGAATTTCAATTACATTAGAAATATCTAGGAGGAGATTCAGTTAGCAGTTGGGAATGTTGATGTGAAGTTGATTTGCCGCTTTCTCTTTGAAAATTAGAAAAACATTTACTCATCTCTATTCTGATAAATAACTTGTTCTTTATGATTTCTCAAGGTTATTGGTGAGAATGCTGAGGTGACATTTGCAAGTTCTTTTAGACTGTGGATATCAATTGTATGGTCCTTAATAATTAAATTCTTTTCCTTTACTCTTGATTTAACTATGTAGGATTTCCGTCTCGTCTGTCTTTGTTCTACCCTTTCCAGATTGAAGATCATTCTCCTTGAAAATGTGTGAAGCAAAAAGGGTTTGAATAGTCTTGCCTTCTTGTTCATCTGAAAAACCTTACATCATTTTCTAGCAGTTGGAACTTTTCCTCTATTCTCTTCTTTGGCCTCTTCTCTTCCTTAGTGCCCTTCAGGATTTTATCTTTCTAGGACTATTCTTAAAGGTTTCAATTCTAGAGAACAGTCTTTGGAGCTGGATAGACATAGATTCAAATCCTGGCTCTATTACTTATTAGTTTTGTGTATATTATTAAATCTCTCTGAGTCTCATGTCTTCATTAAGTGGGGAAAATTAATCACAGCTACCTTTTAAGTTGTGAATATTAAATTAGATAATATATATATATATATAAAACATTTAGCATATAGATGATAAATAAGGCAATGTTCTTCCCCTAATCTGTTGTATTTGTTCCTGGTGGAATTTTCAATGAATAAAAGATACGTTTCTACTCTCTATATTTGGGACCCCTCTCACTTTCCAATGATACTGCAAAATGAAGTGTCACTATATTTTGCTTTTCCAAATAGCACTTCAATATATTTATCTGATTCTAAGCCTAACTTTTTATATAAAGACTAGAGGCCCGGTGCATGAAATTCTTGCACGGGGAGGTGGGGGCGGGGGTCCCCTCAGCCTGGCCTGCGCCTTCTCACAATCTGGGACCCCTAGAGGGATGCCCAAGTGCTGGTTTAGGCCCCATCCCTTCAGTCAGACATCCAGCAGTTGGACATCTCTCTTGTAATTCAGGACCCCCCGGGGGATGTCTGACTGCCGGTTTAGACCCTTCCTTCCCCAGCTGCCGGCTGCTGGCCAGGGCCTTCATTCTGCGCCACCCCCTGGGAGTCAGCACACGTCATAGCATCATAGCGAGCAATTGAACTCCCATTCTCTCGGTCGAACGCCCAAGAGGACACTTTGCATATTAGCCTTTTATATATATAGATTTTTTGGGTTAGTATTCTTTTTCAGTGGGGTTTGAATTTTGTAAATCTACCCTGTGCCATTCATAATTGAACATTAAAAAATTTTCTTAATGACCTTTATTATATTTTTAATCTACCACTTCTACACTTGAGAAAAATCAGCCGTGCTCAAAACAGTCTTTTGTTCATTTGTTTTGTTTTTGCTTTCAGGATTTGTGATGCAGCCACAATCCACTGTCTCTTGGAGCAAGAACTGGCCCACGCTGTGAATGCTTGCTCCCACGCACTGAATAAAGCCAACCCCCAGTTCCCAGAGGTGAGGAGCTAATGGTAAATTCTCATTCCACAGACTTTTTTGGTGTTACATATATATTTTGATTCTATAGAAAGAACATGATGAACATGATGTAGTCTATATGAATTTTTGCCAGAAACTTATGGTAAATTTGTGGCCAAATTTTTCTTTTATTTTCTTCTCCCTGTCATTTTTCCATTCCTGCTCTTACATCTCTTCATGTTTTCTATTTAACTTTCCATCAGTTGTCACCTTGCTATTATCCTTCTACTCTTTCTCCCTTTAACTACTACCATTCTTCCTTATTTCCTATTTTACCTTCTCCCCTACACCTAGATCTAGAACAAACTTAGATATCGTGCATTTTATTAAAGATGTTCATTCATTTTTGAAGTTGTGAACTGAAATTAATTTTACTTCATTTTGCTTTACCAAATAAATTTAATACGTTTTAATGTAGAAATTAAAATTTTATAACTTCTGTTATTTTTCCCCCAATTTTTTAATGTAGAAGTTAATAATAGAGTGGATATAACTCCCTTGAAAAGTGACATATTATAAAAGGCTATAAAACATATAGAAAACAGATAACATTATTTTATGTTTAATTGTTCAATTAAAGTTAACTATATTAATATACAAATAAGTGTTAGTCTTTCAGGTTAAAGTCTAAAAAGCAATCTGGTTGGAACTACTGAGAGTGAAATTCATGGATGGAACTAATTATGATCAGATAATCCCCCTTTTAAAACATGATTTTCTTTGACAACTTCTTTATGGGAATATGTATACATTGTTGTCACATATACGTATTTGTACGTAGGAGATATGGTCCTGGTGTATCCACTGTAGTCGGTGGTTACAAGAATTAGAAGAGTAATTATGCTGACAAACATGACCATGAAATTGTGCAATTATAATAGAACTAGAGGCCCGGTGCACAAAAATTTGTGCACTCGGGGGGGAGAGGGGGCGTCCCTCAGCCTGGCTTGTACCCTCTCGCAGTCTGGGACCCCTCAGGAGATAACACCCTGCTGGCTTAGGCCTTCTCCCGGGTGGCAGAGGGCAGGCCCAATCCCTAGGTGCAGCCCCTGGTCGGGCTCAGAGCAGGGCTTATTGGGGAGTTGGGGCGCCGCCCCCTGTCATGCACAGAGCAGGGAGATTGGGAGGTTGTGATGCCACCCTCAGTCACGATCAGGGTAGGGCCAATTGGGGGGTTGGGGCACCATCCCCTGTCACACTCAAGGCAGGGTCAATGGGGAGGTTGCGGCGCCACCCCCTGTCACGCACAGAGCAGGGCCCATCAGGGGGTTGGGGCACTGCCCCCTGTCACGCACAGAGCAGGGCCCATCAGGGGGTGGGGCACCGCCCTCTATCACCCACAGAGCAGGGCCGATCAGGGGGTTGGGGCACCGCCACTCTCACACTCATGGCAGGGCCGATGGGGAGGTTATGGCTCTACCCTGTCACACACAGAGCAGGGCCCGTGGGGGGGGGGGGGGGGGCGGAGCTCTCCCCTATCAGGCACAGAGCAGGGCTGATGAGGGGGTTTGGGCGCTGCCCCCTGTCACTCTGATCCCGGTGCCGGGAGGCCTCATGGCTCCGCTGATCCCGGTGCTGGGAGGCATATTACCCTTTTACTATATAGGGTAGAGGCCTGGTGCATGGGTGGGGCCGGCTGGTTTGCCCTGAAGGGTGTCCTGGATCAGGGTGGGGGTCCCCACTGGGGTGCCTGGCCAGCCTGGGTGAGGGGATGATGGCTGTTTGCAGCTGGTCACACATCCTTCAGGGTGGGGGTCCCCACTGGGGTGCCTGGCCAGTCTGGGTGAGGGGCTGAGGGCTGTTTTAAGGCTGGGGGTGACTAAAGCTCCCACCGCTCCTTTCTTTCTTTTTTTTTTTTTTAATTCTGGGCCAGCTTTAGCTTTGAGGCTTGGCTCCAGCTCTTAGGTTTCTGGCCTTTGTTTACAATGTTGCCATTCTGCTGGCTGAAGCCCGGTGGTATTTGTTACAGAGTTTCTTAAACTGCCTGCTCAGACGCCTGCAGCCGCAGGTGGGGAACGTTGGTTTCCTCCGTCACTGAGGCAAGCAAGCCTCATGTTAGTTTCAAGCTGCCTGGCTGCCAGCCGCCATCTTGGCTGACAGTTAATTTGCATATCGCCCTGATTAGCCAATGAAAAGGGTAGCGGTCGTACGCCAATTACCATGTTTCTCTTTTATTAGTGTAGATTTTGGTAGATTTTAAAAATATTTGTGATGTGAATTTAAATTGAAAGAATAAAATTGAAAATATTTGCTAATGATTGAATTCCAATTTAATACAGAACTACTTGTCTTTGATTTTTTTTTTTTTTTTCCTAGAGTCTTACGAGAGACACTGCCACTGAAATAGCCATCAATGTGAAGGCACTATATAATGAAACGGAATCTTTACTGGTTGGCAGAGTTCCTTTGGTAAGGAAAAGAAATGGTTGATCACATAAGAATGATGACACATATATGGACCTTACCTTCATTAGGGAATCAAACATTTATCAGATTCTAATGCAAAAGCAGCCTTCTGGCCCCCATCCTTAGAGCTTCCTTTTTACCTAGCTTTTTCCTTCAAGAAAATATATGGCTAACTCTGGGAGTTATGATCCAGGCCTACAAGAGATTACTCCTCACATATGCCAACATATGTTTATGCAATCCTGCTCTGCCCAGTCAGTTTTGAGAGACGTGAGCTTTATAAAGTGCAATAGACATTCCTCAGGTATCACTAACTCATTATTGCAGAAAAGTAGAGGAAGTCATAGGTTTGTTCTCAAAATTAACATTAAAATAGGATTGGTATGGTTTTGTAGATTTGCTTAAAAGACACTTTGTTTTTCAAAACTCAATTTCAGGAACTAGCTGTATCCCTAAATTAACTCAGATTGGTGCTGGACATCAGGAATATGACCACGGCCCATTGACCTCACATAAGTGCTAGAAGACCATAGATAGCCTGTTTGGTTTGCCCAGAATCCTTGCCTTGTCAGCCTTTAGTCTCAGTGTTTTCAAATGCTCCAGCATGTTGGGTCTTTTCGCCACCTAGTGTTCAATTGTGGTTTATTCACACATGCTGTTGCAACTATGTTCTTCCTGTAACAGTTCTGTTTAATTGGTAGGTGATGATCTTAAAACATTTCTCTTGACTGTAATTTTATCTCTTGTTTTGTATTTAAATATACACTTAAATAAAAGTGATAGTAAAATTCATAGTATCTGTCACAGTGGGAAAATGGGAGGTTTAGCTAACTAATAAGTGACTGCAGTTGGAATTTCTGTTTGATTGGAGTCCAGAAGAGTGCGGCCCTCGCAGCATCCTTCATTCTGAGAGGAGGAGCTAAAGGCTACATAAAGTCCATTGCTCTCACCTACATCCTGAGGAAACTGAAATATAGCTTCTCTAAGGCAAGAGGTGACTGCTTCTGCTGTGGCCATGAAGAATAATTTTTAGGAAGAAATATTGGTTACATCTTTTGATAAAAACAGTGGGAATCTTGGCTATTCTTCATGCTTCTATTATTAACCAGAATCTTCTTGCTCCTCTTCTAAACTTAGTCCCATAGGAAATCCAGTGAGCTGGATTTGGTCCCAATTTTTAGATGGAGGACGGGTATATTTTCTTGTGTTATTTGAAGTACATTTAAGGTAATTTCTGGTTGACAAGAACTAGAAGCATAACTTATTCTGTATTTTAGTTCTCTATACCAAAAGTATCCATTAAGTGTTATTTGGTTAATATTTATCAGTTATGTTATTTTAATACATAAGGACTTCCCTCACTTTTAATTCTTCTGTCACTGTCAAAAATGTATGTTTGGTCTAAAATGTTTACCACTAAATTTTATCAAATTTACCTTAGGCAATATTGATATCACAATAAAGAGAATCATATTTGAGAGCAACTGAAGTTTACTCTTTATCTGGATTCTAGAATAAATATGTAATCACCATTTATCAATTTTATAAGAGAGATATTTTTAGAATAAAAGGAAAGTGGTAAATTTTATATGACAACCTGGAGAATCTCTATATTTTAATTTTATTTTTTGAGAGAGAGAGAGAGAGAGAAAGAAAGAGAGATAAATTAGATAAAGAAAGAAAGAAAGAAAGAAAGAAAGAAAGAAAGAAAGAAAGAAAGAGAAACATTGATTTGTTGTTTCACTTATTTATGAATTCATTTGTTGATTCTTGTATGTGCCCTGACCAGGGATCGAATCTGCAACTTGGTGTATTGGGACAAGGCTTAACCAACTGAACTACCCAGCCAGGTCCCTCCATATTTTTATTAACTAGTAGAAATGGTAAACCTTAAATAACAGAGGGGGAAAAATAGCGTCCATAATAGATAACAGTAACATTCTCTCTGAACTTTTAGTTTAAAATTCTGTGAACCTATATGTGTTACTTTACAATTTTAAAGTACTTTATAAAAATACTGATTAGCTAGAAGAGACCTTAGAAATAGTCTAGTCATATTCTACTGTTCATTGAGGAGGAAACTAAGACTCCTGAAATCAGTGGACCTTCCCTTGGTTGCAAAGTTAGTAACAAGTCTGGGACTAGGAATCAGTCACCTCCCTTCTAGTTCTGTACATAATAGCGTTTGTTTCACCTTTATTTATTTATTGAATTTATAAGTGCTTTCTAATAACTGCTTCGAATGGGTGGTTAATAGGAGACCAGTTAAATTATTGTTGAAGTTTCTAAACCCTCTTCCAGATTACAAGCCATTCAGCTTTTTGCCTTGCCCTGGTTTTTACAACAGTTTTTCATCGCAAATTTTTCTGAGGTTTGTGGGTTGTTGTTTTTTTATTAAACTTATTATTTTTATTTTCCAGGAGATTTTTGTGCCAAGCAGTTCTTTTTATATGATCTATTTTTGACCAATTTAAAAAATATTATTGTTTGTTCACATAGTGAGCTATGTAAATCAAAAGGATTTTTGCCACAAATAAGTAATCAGATTACTCACTAGAGCAAAGGTCACACTAATTACTTATATCCTGGGAAGTAAGGATAACTCTTTCCAGGTCTTTTTCAATGAACCCCATACAAGATTATTTGTTCTTTCCCAATATTCCTTTATATTAAAAACAACTACAGCATTAACCACAACCTAGCCTAGCCTAATAAGCGATGAGGGTGTTCATTATCGAATAAAATAACTTACTCTGTTTGAGGTTGGGCACTGAGCCTTGTTTTGCTTTGTTTTTGACCTGCTGGTAACCAGCAGCTGGAATCCCCACACGAGGAGCGGGTGTCCAGTGCCTTACACTCTGTGGAGGTGGAGCTGCAGAAGCTAACAGAGATCCCGTGGCTTTATTACATCCTCCACCCAAATGAGGACGAGGTATGTAGAATTCAGCCTGTTTCTCGATCAGTGTCAACTTGATGATGACAGAATTTGAATCCATCTTTTGCAAAAGAGATATTCAGGGGGAAATAAATCTTGAATATTACTTTTATGTGAACCAAGGTACCATGGGAATCACTACATTTTCAGTAGTATATGACGGCATGAACTTTGAAGACGTTATCCCGTCAGCAATGTTTTTTGTTAGTAACTGAGTCCTGCGTTGTCTCTAATATTAGAGTGGGTTTTCTTCTCTTACTGTCCTGAGAAAATTCTCTTCTTGCTCCACTCGAACAGGAGCCTCCTATGGATTACACCAAGAGAAACAGCAGAAGCACAGTGTTTCGCATAGTGCCAAAATTTAAAAAGGAAAAGGTTCAGAAGCAGAAGATAAGCTCACAGCCTGGTAGGTGGTCCACAATGGGAGGGAACGAATAGCATTACAGAAAAACAACTGATTACAGTGATTCCACTAAGGCGACGAAATGCTCTAGATCAGCGGTTCTCAACCTGTGGGTCGCGACCCCTTTGGCAGTCGAACGACCCTTTCACAGGGGTCGCCTAAGACCATCCTGCCTATCAGATATTTACATTACGATTCATAACAGTAGCAACATTACAGTTATGAAGTAGCAACGAAAATAATTTTATGGTTGGGTCACAACATGAGGAATTGTATTTAAAGGGCCAGAAGGTTGAGAGCCGCTGCTCTAGATAGTGGCAGTCATTGTTCTACATGTTGAGTGTACTAAATGCCACTGTAAAATGGTTAAAATGGGGAGTTTCATTTGATGTTCATTTTACTATAATAAAAAATTATGTTGTACCTAAACTATGTCCAATATCAGTAGGAATCAGTAGTTATGAAGCACACAAGAAAATGCAGTGGCTGCTGATTTGCTTTACTTGGTTTGGTGGCTGTCAGTGCACCCATGCAGCTGGTCCTCTGTCTCGCTCACCAGCAATTCAAGGCCTCGGCGTCTAACTTGTTTCTCTTCTTCAAAATACAAAATCTGGATCATTTCGATAAATGGAACATAGAAACTTCCATCTGTTCCTTTAGCTTGTTAAATACACGTTCTACCTAAAGTTCTCTATTTTCTTTCTCCTGTTTTAAGGACTTACTACACCATTTGGCAATCTACTGTGACATTTGCATTCTCAAGCAAAGATTAAATTCTCTTTGAAGTTGTCTTTCTAGTTCCCTTCCCACCTTTCCCTAGTGCTTCCATTTAACGCTATGCTAGTGCTAAAGCAACTTCAAGTTCTTTGTATATGATGGTCGGTGCCTTTCACAATCAAATCAGTTTCTAATTTCTCTGAGTCGGCTATCACCTTGTCAAAAGTGATATATAATCTGATTTTTGACAATCAAAGAGCAGCTCTTAAAGGGCATTTCAAAACCAAATATGGCAAATAAGTAGGCTTTTAAATAGCAAATCAATGTTGAGTCAAGTATGTAAAAGAGTGATTATACATATTGAAAAATAACAATCCAGTTAATCTTAGAGTAGTGTTGACTATTTTTAGATGATGTTAAAACAGTTTAACAGGACATTTATTTTTATAATTATCAATAGTAATAGAATCAATAAAGGCAGCACTTGAAGTCAGCAAGACCTAAAGCAGAAGTTTGTGTAAAATTTAGTACCCTGTGTTAGATTTTAAATTTTAATTAGCATTTATAGCTAATTAAACTATAACTAGTTTCATATATGATCTTAAGGAAATCATCAGAACTTATTTAGACCTTGTACTACCAATCCCAATTATGAGAAATACATCTTTTGTACATACTGTGAGTTTGGGTGGCTTTAACGAGGACATTGAGCTAACGCTAAGGACACAGGTGCCCTGCAGTGAATGTCTTTGTGGTCCTTATGTTGACCTGCATGGGGAAGAAATGGAACTGTAGTTTTGTTGAAACACCTTTAACCTTTCCCTCTGCTAGCACTGCTGCTGTATTCTGTTTGCATCTCCTTTGGCCAACCTTTGCCCTTTGCTTTGTAATGCATTGAGCATGTAGAAATTAAGGGGGTTTTGCTCTTAACTTTGGTAGTTCAGAAATGGGGCACAGAGGAAGTTGCTGCTTGGCTGGATCTGATCAATTTGGGAGAGTACAAAGAAATCTTCATCCGTCATGACATCAGAGGGGCTGAACTTTTGCATCTGGAAAGGCGAGATCTTAAGGTATTTCCTTTGTGCTACCCTTTGCTCTTGAAAGTTTTTCTTGCAAAACAAAATCCCTCCTCCTGTGCCTCTCCTGTTATGTGCTTATAGCTTGGCTTATGTTATGCAAACGTGCAATAATCTAATATGCATTGTCCTGTGGTCTGAATTCCTTGTATGCTTTTTAAACAAGAATGTCAGCAATATTTTCCTGTCAAAATCTTTCTCTGGCTATTATAGCTAAAGCTTAGCATGACTTTAGTAATTTTTCTCTGCATTCATTGGTATGGCTGTCCCTATATGCTAATATTTTTAAATGGATAATGTTTCCATCTGCTCACTCTACTGGATTAGCATGAAAGGTGATAATTGTTGCTGAAAATAACTTTAAAAATCTAATATAAGGCTAACAACTAAAAATTAACTCAAAATGTCAATGACAAAGCCTTCCTAATATATGGAACTAGGTGCGATACCTATAGCAGTCCTGTGATTTTGCATTTCTAAATTGATGTCAGAGGAACAACTAGACCAATAAAATCAAATTTCTTTCTATGACTTATTAAAATTGTATTCTTCTCAAAAATAAATGTGTTTTATTTAGTAACTGAAGTAAAAATTATGCCTTTGACTAGAAGCAGCTCAGAGCCTATTTGTCATTTATGATGGAAAAGGAAAATCATTAATTCGTGGTCTACAGCAATTCCCTTTCATTCTATCGGTAGAGACTCAACAGTAAAAATGGCCAAAGTAGCCTCTTGGGTCTCAGAGTTAGGAGTAGGATTTGTCATGTTACGTTTTTTTACCACATGTTGCCATCTTAAAATTCCAAGGTGTTTAATAAACAAGCGACAAAGCCTTCAGTATTTGTTGGAGTGATCCCTTTCCTGCAGACCAACTTCTAAAATGCTTGATACAGTTAGTTCCTGACAAATTCATGAACTGTGTCTATCTATAAGTACATTAGCAGACATTTTTGAACAGATAAAGGGTAATGTATAGTTGTTTAGAATGCAGAGTCATATAATTTTAGCACAGTGACAGACATTTATACCTAAACATTTTTAGCCCAGAATAAGCTATATATATAAAAGCCTAATATGCAAATTGGCATGGAACAAAGGAAGGCCCCAGCCAGCAGCCAGAAAGAAGGCCCCAATTGGCCCTGATCGCTGGCCAGGCCTAGGGACCCTACCCATGCATGAATTTCATGCACCAGGCCTCTAGTAATAAAATAATAGATTAATTAATTTTCTTAGTTGAGACTCCCAAATCTAGAATACAACAAAAGATACGGCATTAGAGCTCATAAAGTAAAGGTTGGCTTCAAAACTTGAACGCACACAACAAAATAAATGTGAGTGATCGTTATTTCCAACTTATTTATGTAGCTTCTGATATCATCAGCAGGCAGCAACATTTATTGAATAGCTACTGATTAATGTTCTACCAGCTTCCCTGGGGAGTATCTGCCCTCTAGAAGTTTGTGCATCTCATTTTCCATGGATAAGCATCATTCAAAGATTAGACAGTGTGTGGGTGTGTGCGCGCATGCTCATTATATATGTGTACATAACAAACACATATAAACATGAAAATACACACAGTGAGTGAAGCAAGTATTTGCAGAATGAAAAAAAAAAGAGCATATACTTATACTAAGTCAAAGTTAGAGTGGAAGGACCAGGCTGGAAAAAAAGAATAAGAGCTAAGTGTAGATAGTCAAGAATTATTTTAGTAAACTTTCTCTTCAGCTTTCACGGGACCTTTGGTTCTGTTTTGTTTTTATTTTTAATATAAATAACATTCTTTCTTAAAAGTTTTGTTTTAGAAATTTGCATTGATAGTTCTTTTGGTTCTAAAACAGAGTGTGGGGAAATGGGAAAGGAGAAAAATAGTTTTACAGAGAGAGCCTTCAGTAGAACAAAACCATGAAGGTAGAGAATGAGTTGCCCTGGGTCTCTGTGGTTGTAGCTGCCAGAAACAGCAGACCCTTCAGGGTCACATCTCTAAATGTGAAGGATTACCTACACTGTCTATGAATATATTATATCAGTGGTTCACAAGTTTGTATTTTCAGCCCTGACCTCATTTGTGAACTTTAGGATTATTCTACTTGATACTTGGTTATCACACATGGATGTCAATCTTAACATGTCCAAAACTAAACTTTTGAGCTCCTATCCCATTCCCATTCTGCCCCTTCTCCAGTGCTCTTAGTAAACCACCCTTCTCTCTCTCCAGGTGCTTGAGCCAGAGAAACCCAAGGTCATACTTGGCACCTTCCGCTTTCTTATCCTTTTCCCCTAACTCATTAAGCCCATCACAAAGTCAGGTTGCTTTCTCCTGTCCATATCCTACTCCATGATACTGTACCCTCTGCCTGTGTAAGGTTAGTGGCTTCCTGGCTTTCCCTTCCACTGCTACTCTTGCTCTCTCTACCACATTATCCCCATTGCAACCAGAGTGATAATTTTAACATTAGACATATCACTTTCTGCTTAAAACCTTTCAGTGGCTTCTCCTTTCTGTTAGAATAAAGACTCACATCTTTGTGAGGCCAGCAGGTTCTGCCTGTTTATTTAACCTGCTGTGGAATCACTGGCCCCTTGCTTATTTCATTTGCTTAAAAATAATAAACTCATTCTCACCTTAGGAGTGTACCTTCTGATAGTATGCTTCTCCTCCTGACCTCACCTGGTTAAGTCCTGCTCAGATCTTGGCTCAGGTGTTACTGCCTTATCACCAAAACAGCTAGAGACAGTAATGTGACCGTCCAAAGGTGACAAAGGGAGAAAATTCCTAATGTGCTTTAACAGACAAATAAACGGATTGATTGCATTATTTTTATTCCTGGAAGACAGTAGGAAAAACTGATAGACACCAAAGAAAATGACAAAGACACAGTGGTTTTTGTTTGGTTGGTTCTTGTTTTTTTTCTATTTGGAAAGTTGTGTATGTGTGACTAGAAAGGTAACTCAATATCTACAAAGCATGCCTCTGCAAAATTAGGCCTATTAATCCAAAGAAAGCAAAAGCCAATAATAAAGACTATGAAAAATAAATTATGAAACATATAACTAATATCAAGGCATAACTTTGTCACAGCCTAACTCCTAGAAAACATGAAAGTTCTGAACTCAAAAGAAAGAAAATATAGCTAATAAGTTAGTGTAGCTCTATGGGAAACATTCATTTCATTATACTACAATATTAACTTTGAGTAGAATCTGGCTTCTCAAAGTTTTTATTCTTGAGAATATAATGTGCAAATGGCCTAAAATAAAATATGTAGTGCTAAATATATATTTTTTCAGAATTAATAAATTTTTTAAATTTTTATTACAATTTACGTTCAATATTATTTCGTATTAGTTTTAGGTGTATAGCATGGTAGCCAATCATATACTTTACAAAGTACACCCCTTCATATTTTCAGTACCGTCCTAGCATCGTACATAGTTACTACAGTATTATTGACTATATTCCTTATGCTATTCATCACTGTGACTATTTTGTAACTATCAGTTTACACATCTTAATCCCGTTACCTTTTTCACCCGTTTCCTAACCCCTCTTCCATCTGGCAAGCATCAGTCTTTTCTCTACATCTGTGAGTCTGTTTCAATTTTGTTTGTAAATTAATTTTGTTCTTTAAATTCCACATGTAAATGAAAATATATGGTCTTGCTCCGTCTTATTTCACTTAGTCTGATAACCTCTAGGTCCACCCATGCTGTTGTAAATGGTAAGATTTCATTCCTTTTTTATGGCTAAGTAATATTCCATTCTACATATGTACCATAACTTTCTACCCACTCGTCTATTAATAGGCACTTGGGTTACTCCCCCAGGTAACTATGTTATCACAAAGCATAAAGAATATTAAATATTCTGCGCAAATCAAAGAATCTGAATACAACTATAAATGCAATTTAATCTTCCTCTAGGATTTGACCTTGCTTTTGTTATTTTAGCAAAAGCAAGGAAAATACATAGTTGCCTTAAGACTGATTGTGGATGACCTGGTGTCATATGAGAAAATATTTTTCAGGGTCAGTTAAATATTGTAAGAATTTTACCCTGAAATTATCTCAAGCTTGAAAAGAGCACTGGCTATGGAAAGAGTATTTTCCAGAAGGATTCAGAGGCTTCAGGAACACTGCTGCTATGGAATTCAGATTGCTCATAAAGTTTATGGAGAGAGAAACTGCGTGTGTGTGTGTGTGTGTGTGTGTGTGTGTGTGTGTGTACTTAAAACAGGTTGATCTATTTCATTTAAAAGTAAACAGTGCTCTAAGTCTGCAGAACAAAGTGGATATTTGGAATTTTTATCTTCTCAGAAAAATAATCTTGTGATACCTTATCCTGTTTTCTAGGCTGCTTTGGAATTAATCATTTTATTAATTTTCAAATATTTTAAACTCTGTTTTGTAAAGTTAAATATTCCACTCCACATATTATGCCCCTTACACCTGAAGAAGGCTGTCGTGTTGGAGGCCATCACCCTTTCATTTAGTTTCTCAGATAGTGGACATTGCGGCTCTCTTAGATGGCTTTCATTCATTCCTGCAGCAGGTGTTCATTTGCTAAGTGCCTGCTCTGTGCCACACACACACTCTGCAATCAGCATCCATTTCTGAAAATTAACTATTGAATCTTGGTTCTTTATAGAAAATAGTTCTTTAAGAAATGAGAAGAGTTCTGAGGGAAAGGAGCCAGAAGAGGTGGAGGAAAAACACCAACCCACAGATACCTATGTCTAAAAAATTTTTTACACTTATACATTACAAAGTGTGAGGAATACTTAAATATTCCCCAGAAATCAAAGACAGTGGGTGCAGCTGCAACTAACTGCATTTGTGTTCCAAATGTAGGTAATAGGCACTGGTGTCTTCCTTCAGGATTAGGCCTCACATTTAAGTTTACTTTACCAAGGAAGTGTGTAGTTGCCTGGAGGCTAATTGTGGATACCCATGTGTCACACCTAGGGTTTCACAGAGATCCCAAATGGACCTGTGTTTCTTAAGAAAAGAAGAGCAAAGAGAAACTAATTTAGACTCTAGAAGAACTGCCATTGTATATAATTCATGAGAATGTACATTTAAGAGTTTGTGTATTTTATTGGTTGGTAATTTTTCAGTGTCAGGTTATTTTTGTTTTATAAACTTATTTTTTAGCTTTTACTTCCTGAATCATTAAATATAAACTAAAGTAAATGAAGTGAATGCTAATTATAAGCTTAATTTTTAATCTCCAATTTTCTCTTGTCAATAAACTTCTTTCTCTACCTTCCCACCCCCTTTTTTTTTTCCTTTTTCGTTTAGGACCTGGGGATATCGAAAGTGGGTCATATGAAGCGAATTCTCCAGGGAATTAAAGAGCTTGGAAGGAGCACTCCCCAGTCTGAGGTGTAATCATATTGGTGCTATTCCTTAGAAGGGAAGTAATGGCTATTTAATACAAAGTCCTTGGAAGCAGTTGACTGTTCATGTAGTTTTCTGCCCAGATAAGTAAGCACCACTGAAGCACCTCCATGGCTTGATATTGTGCCGTTGGTGAAAATTTTGATTTGAGGTATTAGAAAATATTTTTGTGCCAAAAAATACATTCCACAAAGCTATTTTCTTACTGTGCAAACCTGATATGTTCAAATTTGCTCATATAAGTAAAACAGTAGGATGAGACAGTTGCATTGTCCAAAAGGTGAAATTGCAGAATGTTTGCTTTCCTTAAACCTGGTCAGATGGAATGTTCTTACTGTGCACTCACATAATAGTATATGGCTAAAACTTCTTAGGTCTCATTATTGGAGGCATTGGCTTCCTCCTCAAAATCATTGGTTAGAGGACTAAGGTATATAAAGATGTGTTTTGAATGTTAGATTGGTATCACCTCAGATTCCTAGTGTCCTGTGGTCAAATAATAGGGTTAAAATCCCTCAAATACTATGAATGAATGAACGCAAATCTTAATGCACGGTGTTGCTGCCTGAATTGTCTCTTTCTTGCATGTCCAACATCTACTATTGTAAAACTTAGTGTTAATGTCAGTTTTAATGGGATTAATTTATTACTACCTAAGTACCTTTTTGTTAGCTATAGGCACTTTTCTGTTCTTTGATGTGGACTTTGCATAAATACTCTGTACCTAAGAATTTGTGAACATGTGTCTATGCCATAATCAACAAATGATAAACATTTTAGGCAAGCCAATTTTTGTCAACCTATCATAAAGAGTAGGTATGCACATTAAGAAAATTTCCTGGATAGTTTCATAAAATTACATATTCTGTTGTCTAACAACATTATGCTTTCCAAACCAAATTTTCCACATTTTTTCTTATTTTTCCATTTCAATTTAATAATTATTTAATGCTGTGTTTGCATTTATATATAGTAACTGTTGACATTCAGGAATTTCTTCAATGTCTCAGCTGTGGTTTGTATACTGATCGGTCACCCAGACTCACCCACTAGCTAAAGTTATGCTTGACATGAACTTCCTCCCAACAAGAGAAATTTAAAATTTTTAAAGACCTTTACATTATTATTATTATCTCACATAATTCTTATATCTTATCAGGTAGACATTATTTTCTTTTTCTAACCACCATACTTCAGTGTAGCTCATTAGGAGTCAACATTGCAATTATCAAATCTTTGAAAGCCAAAAGCGTACATATCAACAAGTCACAAAATACTTCAAATAATCTTTTTAGATATTATATGCCAAAAATTAATTATAATATTTAAAAATCTTCTATATATAAGAAGTAAGCAGGGTACTGTACTGACCCAGTGGTGACAATTTTCATAAAGTAACCTTTTAGGTAGGTGCTCAATAGGAATATATACACACGCATATATACATATACACACATATATGTATATACACCCATATACATTTATATGCATATTCACACTTATAATCACAAAATATGCTCTCATTGATATGTTCTAGACAACTCTTTGCTGAATGCGTAAAGAGAAATATTGATGGGAAAGCATTAAAATGAACTGTTGTCAGACATAATTTAATTATATCAAAGAAGTTTAATTATTTGACATTTTATTCTTATTTATAACTTTAGTATCTAACTACTACAAAAATCATAAAATTTGGATATCTTACAAATAAATAAACCTGATAGGTAGGTTCATGACCAAGTGTGTCTTACTATATATTTTATCTAAGTTGTGAATTAGTGGAAATTTTCCAAAGAGAATTATACCAGGTAGCTTAATAGAGTAAAAAGTTATTCACTTAAAATGTTAATGTTACCCACACCTAAGAAATCACAGGCCTTTTCCAGTTCCTTTTGTAGTCCCCTGTTCCCTGCCCCCCAGCCTGCATGATATCCTGCTCTTCCAGACACTTCCCTGGGAAAATAAAACACATGCCCGGTCTCCCTGTCCAACAAGGAGGTGGGAACTCTAGACAAAAACGAATTAATATAAAGATCTTTATTGATTTTCACTTCCTCAAATACCTCTTTGCCAATAGAGAAGATTCTTGAGCTATTACATTTTCAGAATGGAAAAGGAAGAGATAAATGACTGAATTTTTTGGTTTGATGTTGATCTTTCAAACTTAGATACCATCTCTTATATTTACTGTAAAACCTCAGTTAATGGAATCTTTAGGTAGGTAGAATTTTCCTGCAAGTGGCTCTTGGATGAGGGGAATCCTTTAAAATGACCATTTCGATATCTTTTTTGTTGAATGATAGCACATTTCCTGGTACATTTTGTCATGTGGCATTGTGTAGGATCCAAATGACTTCACTCACACCTGTTTGCCAGGGTAGTGCCCTCAGAGCCTCCTTAGGCCCCTGGCAGTATCACAGAGGAACCAGCTTCTTGTAATAGATGGGGTTACAAAGAAAACAGGATGAAGAATTTCTCTAGGGTGTCTGATTACAGCTCTGGGGAGTGCAGGTGAGGCCCCTGTGCTAGTCCACGTACAAGCTGAGCTGTAATGGCTACCTTTCCTCTCTGCTGGGCTCTTACCCATGCAGATAATTTGGGAGGGATGGAGAGGAATCACAACCAACATCCACTTCCTTTCAGTCTCATTTTTCTGAGGAAGAACGTGCTTTTCAAGAAGAAAAGGGACAGAGTCAGGCCTAAGTAGAATTTCAGTGTAAACTTAATTTTTCTCTTCAGCGTCTTTCCACCTCCCTTTTATTTCTCTTACATTTTCTGAGTTTATTTCTTTTTTTAATTTAAATTTATTGGGGTGACATTGGTCAACATGAACATATAGGTTTCAGGTGTGGGTTTCTATATTGCACCATGTGTCCACTTCCCTCTCTGAATTTCTTTCCCAGTTCCTGGCTTCACATTTTCCCATGTGCCCAGTATATGATGGTTGCTCAAATTCTCACTACCATATACTACCCTTTCCTCATCAACTGTCCCACTGCAAAATGGCTCCTTTCATCTCTCCTTGCCTGAGCACTCATTGTGGGTCATCTAGCAAAATTTTAGGAAGAAGACAATATAAAGAAACTAACTTTACAGTTTGTATTTAATAAAAGGAAATGCTAATTTAAGTGAATTAATGGATTAAGTAATTGGGAACTATGATACACATTGCTGTGGCTAGGAAAGGAGTCATCCTCGAATGTCTAGACCTGTGCTGTCCGATATTATAGCCACTAGGCTCAAGTGGCTATTTAAATCTAAATTACTTTATGTAGAAATTGAGTTTCTCATGTGCACTAGCTACATTTCAAGTGCTCAATAGCCACAGTGGACTAACAGATATTGAGTATATACATCATTGCAAAAACTTTACCAGATAGCATTGGTCTAGAGCAGAGGTGGGGAACATCTGGCCTGCCAAAGCATTAGGGGTGAGTTAATTAAATGTTTAACCAAATATAGTAGGCTGATTTTTAAGTTGATGATTTTCTATGTCTTGCAAATGATGTTGTTATAAATATCCCAATGGCCCTTGGCAGAAAAAAGGTTCCCCACCCCTGGTCTAGAGCATTGCTACCCAAAATGTAGTCCATGGACCAGCAGCATCCTTATCACCTGGAAACTTATAGAAAGGCAGATTCTTAGGTTTACTTCAGACCTACTGAATCTAAACCTTGGAACAAGATTCATCAGGTGATTAGCACTAACCTAAATATGTTTTATTCCTCCTAGATATTAGGGATTTCTGGTCTTTAAAAGATGCTCAAAATAGCTCATTCCCCAACCCACTGTTTCATATCGCTCCTCTAGCTAATCCTAGAAATCAGTTAAAACTCATTTATTCTCCTCATTTATCGCCCTAACTGAGCTAGCTTCTCCACCCATATTCCTAATTCTGGCTCTAGAAGAGCCCTACCTACCCAGTTATTATATTTTAGTAGCGAAGGTGGAACACAGGAAATTGGCTAACCAACACAGCTGGCCTCTCTCCAGCCCCTCACCCCACATCTTAGTCACTAACAATCTGCATTCACTCAGTTTGTTGCTCATGTGGCATTCTCATTTGTTCACAACTTAAGTAACAGGAAATATTTTCAGAAGAATATGTACTGAGACAAGTAAAGACTGGGTCAGTTTCTTAAAACTTCACTTTCTCTTATCAGTAGATTATCCTGTTGACATAGTTCATGCTTGAGAACACAGCAGCACACACACATTAAATGAATCATTAGTCATGAAAACCCAAGATTGCAAATAAAGTGAATGTGTCATTAAAGCCCTCAGAGAAAGCATTTGTTTGCTAGACTAAGTCTGTTAATTATGCTAACTTATCTTTATTTTCAGATAGCTAATCATTCCTTAAAATAGTGCCTGAAAATACTTTATCATATTCTTGACCTTGAAAATAAAAATTATTTAATTCTACAATAAGATCTTTCCTGATGGCTTTTGGTTAATAATCCTTCACTTAATGTGTACATATTGATATAATTTAAGAGATACTTTATCTAATTTTCATGAATAAAGAGGGCACTACTTTAATCTTCATGGAAGTAATTTTTAACAGGACTTGAGGAAGGAAATATTCATGCAAAGCATGACTTAGAAAATTATAGTGCAAAGTTCTATACATCCTTCTAAAGTAACTGATCTATTATCTCCGACTGGGCTGACAACATATTGGACTTTTGTGTTATGCAGATGTGAATTCTGTAAGGGTATAGCTTTTCATTAAGCTATAAAAGCTGTCTCAACCTTGACATCTAGGATTTCTCCTGTCCTCCTCCCCCCACCCCCGTAAAGTCATCCTGTATTTTTCAGATGAAATTTGGATAAAACAGTGGGTTTAGAGATTGATGATACAAGTGGCAGTTTTAAAAGATCAAGCTCTTCAAATCAGCTGAAAAGAATGAGAAGTGAAGAGTCCTCAAATACTGTCAGACTCCCAGGAGGTCCCAGTGCTTAGGTGCCATGCCTCTCCCTTGCCCTCTCTGCTCACCATCCACGCCAAGTGCAGTGGGTCCTGGGGCTTGTTTGTCTGCTGTGGCATCTCCCCAGTGACCTCCGTATAGCAGTCTCTGCGTCACATGGGTAGCATGTAGGATACCTTCCTAAAGAAACAACCAAAACTTCTAAAAGGCCATGATAATTGGCTTTATAATAGCAAAGCACTAATTTTTAATCTTTATTGTTGTTTTCTCTTTACTATTTCCTCCAAGTTTTGTTTAGAGATATTTCTGTTAGGATAAAAAAAACTGTAAAGATTTATTATTACAAAGAACAGTGAGATAAAAGACAGCTGGACTGTATCTATTTGTATACTTCTTTTGTTATTTTTCAAAAAAAGAAGTTTAGCAGAGTAACTGAGAGTGCATTAAACTCAGTAACAATGTTTTTAAAAAATCATATTACTAATATAGGTGAAGAGATTAACTTCCTTCATGTACTTAAGATATTCTATTTACATATATTTATATCCCCTCTTAATTTTTTATGCACTTCCAAGTTTTAGTTGGAAAAATACAAACAAAGCCACTACTTAAAAGTTTTAAAAATTTTAAATTATTTCATTTTAGCTACAAGTTATTCATGGCATAGGAATTTATTAATAGTCTCAGTATTTCATAGGAAATGCATTTCAAGAGTAAAATAGCCAAACTTAAAGAAATATAGGGTTACTTTAAAATGTATTAAGATAAGTTTTATACTCAGTTAATGATGCCATTGAAGTAAGATAATGCAGTTAGATATACAAGCTAAAAAGGAAAAAGAATATATTTTGTGGTCCTTACTGTTTGATTGCACTATTGTTTACCACAGCTTAGCCATGTCTACTTCTATATTCTAACTATTAAACTGATATGTAACTAAAGATTTCTTACAGTTCTGGTAACTGGTAACTAGTGCTGTGAAAGGTTTTGGTATTGTAACATTCCCAGTCTTGTGAGTTATATATTGTATATTGAAGATGATTAATAAATTGAAGTAATATATTTGACTAGAGCTGGGAAAACATGGTAATTATTTTCAAATGTTTAAGTTTAATCAAAATTTTTTTTCTCTTAAGTGAGATAAAAGTCTCACTTTTGTTAAAATGTCTATTTATACAACAGGTTTCTCCTTTTATTGATTTTATTAATTTTCCTATTAAAATTGTTCTTATCTTTTATACCAAAATAATTATCATGCTGGGTATTCAAACTGCCAAGATGTATTTTAGTTTGCTGGACTTTGGCAGACAAAATATTTAATAACAAACCAGCTTTGTATATTTTGTGGCTTTGGGGGCAAGATTTTACCTTTGAATATCTAAGTGCTGTTATCAGCAAAGTCAACATAGACAGTATTATTTGTAATTATCTGTAGAAGATTTTCACAAATTGTATAAATCAGTGCATTTATTTATTATGTTGTGAAATTTAATCTTTATACAAATGCATATTCTAGCCCTTTTCTTGTAACTGCTGTTGCTTAGAGTGTAATAGCTCTGTTAACGATTTACTTGCATACTTGAAGTACTCATTTCTGTCAAACAGATGCCCAGTTTATTTCCTTGTTTAAAAAAAGGTATAGATAACTGAATAGTAATAGAGACTTTGTTAAAAAAATAATTTTGTTTAAAATAAATATGAAAAAAGGCATAAAACCAAAATGGAATCACCATTATTAGGATTTAATGTAGCCATGATCCCATTCTGCTATTTTTTGCCAATCTGCATATAGTTTATCTTTAAGTCAGAACTTATTTTCTTCTGTATTTGTTGTAAAAGAAATCTCAGTGATTATACTGCCAGTATGAAATTCAAATGCACATTAAAAAACTTGAACCCAAAAAAATCTCACATACCTCCAGCGGCTAGCAGCTAGCTCTAGGTTCCAGGCTGTATATTTTTAACAGTGATTGCATTTGAATCTAGACTACTTTACAAATAGTAACCATGGTGGATAATGATTTGTTTCTCTCAATTACGTCAATGGCATTTGAGTTCTGAATTGTTTTTGTTTAAAAATATTCTCTACTTAACTAATTAAAAAACTAAAAATCGAAACCATAATGGCACAACATACCACACAGAATAAAATCATGTTTTCAAGAAAGAAAATAAAACTGTTCTGACTTACTGTGAGACAGTGTTATATACCAAAGAAATCACTTTAACAAGCCCTAAATTCAACTGTCTTATAGTGTAAGCTGTAGATGAATTGTGAACTATTTTAGCACTATGATAGGAGATTAGGAATTAATTTACTGTAATTTTAAAGACAGTTTTTGTTAATTTTACTGTTGTACAATTATTGAAGGCAGGGGAAAAATTATGGGAGAAACATCATATGGATATTAAAAGAAAAAGAAGCTTTTCTTTTGAAAAGATTTGGAAATAGTTTGAATTTAGGTATCTTTTACTTTATATTATAGAAACACAAAACATGTGTGACTTGTATGGTAGGTACAATACCACTAAAACAAAATGGCACCCTGGTGAAGCCTATGAGACCATACCTGTGTTTTATCAAAGTAAACAGCGAATGCAGGGGCCCATTCTCCTGTTGAAATTTAGAAGTCAGTGAAGCAGATGGTTTGGATGACCTAATCTTTTGCATTTCCTACATGCGGCAAGTGTCTGTGCTTTCTCAAGTTAGTGATTGGTATAGGGAGAACTAGTCAGAAGGGCTTAGCTAGCTCCTATAGAAGAGCTCTGGTAAATATAGATCAGACCATAGCATTCAGACTATAAAGAGATTTTCATGTTTTTGCTAAGCCTTCAAATTTTTGGCAATGATAGATTTTCCTTTCATTTGAAACAAAAAAAGTATTAAAATTTATAATATTACACAGAGCTGAATTCTGTGATTCCTGAGGTAGGAATATAGTTTAGATAATATTGACTTTGACACTGGCTCACTGTGTCCTTTCTACAAACTATATGTTTTGGTGCCTCGGTTTTCCCAATTAAACATGGCATATAATATTATCAATTATAAGTACCTGGGAATTTTTCTGTTGCAAAAGGAGTTATGTAAGCATGAATCATACCTAAATTTATTATTTCTTTACCACTGTCATTTGAGTTATAAAGAAAAGCTTCCAAGACTAAAGCTTGAAAATTAAAATTCCAAATTAACATCCCTCGATGCTCAGTCTTTTTACAGGAAGTTTTGTTAAAATGAGAGTGAACTTACCTTAGTACTATCAGTACCCGAGTAGGTTTGGGTATTTTCCTCTGTGTACTACAGGTTCATATTATTCATTTTAGGGTCAACTAAAAACTCACTTCTAAAATCTTCAGAAGTTTAGTGGGGTTTTTTCTGCACCCACCCCAAACAACCATTTTACAGATGTGAAAATTAAGACCTTCACATTTTTTCTTATATTAATAACTCCCTAAAGAGGAAAATGTTTTCCTTCCTTCCTTCCTTTTTTCTTTCTCTTTTGGAAAATGTTTCTTTAAATCAGTGGTTAAAAAAAAAAATGGACCGCTCTTACCTTGTAACATCACTGCTTCCTCTCTTACCTTGTGACATCACTCCCTATACTAAGTGAATGCTGAATGGTTTCCTTGCTATTTGATCCCAAGCATGGATCACTGGCTACATTCTCTGGCTGTGGAGTGCTACTTCCTAATGTAAATTACCTTCAAAACTTCCTGTAAAAAGACCAAACTAGAGATTGCCTTAATTATTATCATAATGCAAACCTGAATGCAATTAAATGAAAAAAATTAGTATAACCTACTTAAAATCATTAAATATAGATGAGGGTAAATGAATACTTGCATTTATTTTTGCCTGACATTTGAATTCAGTCACTATCTCATCCTTGACTTAAGATTTCTTTGCAAAAATATGGTATTTTTTATAGCATAATGTGGTCTCTTGGAGCTCCTATTGCATCCTCCTCCCCTAAAACTGTATGACATAAGGGGAAAGACTGAATCTGAACTTATTCATATAGTATTTTGACCTGTCTTATTAGCACAACTTAGTTTTCATAATGACAGATCCCTCATTGATGATTCCGGAATAATTTGATATAGTGACAAGAAGAAATCATTGTTTTGGGAACTTGCTTTCCACAATGACCTAATATACTGTTGACCTTAGTATAATTAAAATTAATTATAATTTTATTAAGAGCCGGCCCTTTTTACAGATTTCAATTGTGCAGCAGATTTTAACATACATACTGTTGAGGATGGAAATATTGCAAACTTGAGCAGTTCTTTCTTTTTTTTCTTCTCCTTTTACTTGAAAAACTTTCAGAAAGCTTTGAGAGAGGACACAGTTTCCGTAGCAACATAGTCTTCTTCCAGGAAACTCATAAACTAAAACATGGAACAAAACCAATGTTTAATCCTAATCTTGGTTTTGGACAGTGTAAACAAAAGCATTCTATATATCAGAGTTTTTTTCAGTGTTTCTGCAGTTTCATATATCATTTTTGTCCATCTCAAAAATTGAATCAGCAGTTTATGTTCTATTTCTAATTAGTTGTGGTAAGGCAATAATTGCGTTTATCAGTACAACCTTTCACCATTTTTCTCTCCTATGCTTTTTCTGTTTTTCAGTAACCACTTTTCTGACCTTCATTCTACCACTTCTAGTCTGTCTTCCTTATGATTGACAGAGTGGTCTTTCTAAAACACAAATTTGCTTTGCATCACTTTGCTAAAAGTTTTTAAATACTCTCTCCTTTCTTTACAACATAGCATCCTAATTCTTTAGCATGGTGGATAGTGCTTTCTATGAACTTGAGTTGTTTGCATCCCCACCTACCGATTTCCACCCCCCACCCCCCCACCCCGCTTTTTTTTAAAGCATTCTTGCCCACCATTTTCCTGGAATTTGGAACCATCCACAACTTAGTCTTCAGCATAATCACATACTATAGGTCAACTCATTCGAGACTCAGTTCAAATTCCTCAAACCAAGTTAAGCTTTTCATCCATGCTCCATAGAATCTTGAATTTTTTTCTATTAAAATAACATCACTTTTCAACAATTTTATATATTATATGCCTGCCCCCCGAATTTCTCTCTTTCTTTTAATTTCTAGTCTCACTATCTAGCTACCACACAATAGGACTTTAATAAGTGTTTTTGAATGGATGATGTAAATGAGAACCCAAACTTTTCTATAGTTTTATACTTTCACAAGTGAAAACTTGGACTTCTCTCAGAGTCCACATGAGGTCTAAGTGTCTTCATGAGCACACACACACTCTGGGAAACCAACAGATGATGGACAGCAGGGAAGAACAGTCACTTTATGAAGGATAATCATTTGTTAGCTATTCATCAGAGACACTTACCAAGTCTGAATTCTTATTTCTAAATATGAGGCTTATCAAAATCACATAACTGACAAATTCTTATTTGTCATTCCTAAATATGCCGTAAAGGTGATCTTTGTCTTTTGTAGACATTCGGTATATACAATCTATATAAACACATACACTGATTACCTACACAAAATAATGAGACTTCAGAAAGAGTAAAAAACAATAATGAAGGTGAAATTTTCTTTTAAATAATGTTCAACCAAAGATATTGACTGAATTTGTGTGATTTCAGGTCATTTGTAGCTAATGTCTATTTCACTTTTTTTCTGATGCAAATGTAAGAAGGCTTGTTTGTGACTTTCACCCATTATACAATATAAAGAATAAAAACTATTATCTGTGCACTATAGGTTTATATTATTCATTTTAGGATATACTAAAAACGCAATTCCAAAATCTTAGAAAATTTAGTAGTATTTTTTCTACACTCACCCCAAACAACCAAGGGCCTGGTTTTCTTTTGTGATTCTATAAAACCTTTTGACTGTGTCCCCAAATCATGGTAAAGGTTAACACAAAAGCTCTTTAAAGTTAATCATTTCTAAAATTAAATAGTAGTCCAAAATGTATGCAATTAAATTAAATGCCCTCTTCCTTCATCCACTTAATAGACATTTTTCTGCCTGCTCTATTCTTGGCATCTGATTAGAGGTTGGGGTACAACTAAAGTAAGGCATAGCTCTTACCTGGGAGAGTTTGTTTTTTTCATGATTATTTTTCTACAGTCCATTTAAGAAATTGGGAGGACATTTTTTTTAAACCAAGTATTTCTCAGGGTATTTCAGAGACGTGGTCTCTTTTCACATTAAAAAACTAACAAATCCTGTGTCATTAAGAAGTAACCCCGTTTTTATGCCTACAGTTTTTGTATTTTCAGATCATCCACAAATAATTTTGCCCACCCCTTGTCAAGTACATCTTTCATCAAACCTGTAGAATGCCATTTCCACAACCGTAACTGCTGTGTGTGATCCAGGAGACTAATAGATTTGTAGAACATAAGTAACATTTCAAGTCCATTTTACAAAGGCATATGTCCCTATTAATGACACTTACACCAAAATATATGGGGTATGCATTGTGAGCCCACAGCAGAGGGAAACATAAAGTAATGCTTCCTGATGTAAAAGGCTCCATTTGAGCTTACGAGTTCCTGTTTCCACCTCGGTTATTTTTATTGGCGAGTCAGGAGTGATATTTAACAGGTAGCATACTTATCTAACCATAGAGTAAGCATACTAAGCATATTTGTGTGCCACAATACAGTGATATAGATGAAACAAAACAAAAATCTTGGAGTTATAAAAATGAACTTAACTGAATATTTATTGATAGGCAATAGGGTTCCTTTATGACAAGGAGAAAAACTGCCGTTATCTTAATTATCAGTAAGTATGGGGGGGTGGGAAAACACTTGTATGTATATTTACATTTTGATAAGCTTATTTTGAAGTTTCCATTTCCCATCAGCATAAAGTATCAATCATTTCTGTGTTCTCTAGCAAAAGAAAACTCTTAGTTTGAAACAACTTTACTCTTTTTTGGATGTTATCAAAGGTCCACAAAAGAAGGATGCTCAGATGGCTGGGTAGATACTTCCCCTTACATTCAGCATTCTGATTTCACCCTTTGATAAAGATACACAGTAACAATTTGCCTTCTACTTATCATATTGAAAACATAATACAGTAGTAGAGTTCTTTTAGCCCTTACATTGGAAAAGATAGGTTTAATTTAGCCTTTGCTATATTATTTATAGTTAAGAGTTTACTACATTTTGGTAGTCTGTTTTGAAATTGTACTGTATCTGAAAGATGCAGATCATGTCTATTTATTACACAATGGGCTCTGTTTGCTGCAGAAAAGAGTAAAACTTTTAACTGCTTAGCACACTTGCCGGTGAAATATACCTGACAGGGCAGAGGTTATAACTTTGGCTCTAATTAGTTTTAATAATGGTAGGAAAATGTGTTTTGTTTGTTTACATGCTGTTTACAATGGCATAATTTTTAAATATATACAACAATTGAGATATTTATTGCATACTGTTTTAAAGATGTTTTATGTGTTTTCACCTTTGGAATATATTGTTACAGTTCCTCATACAGGTAATTTGGGTGGCTTTGTTAATAATGTAGCTAGCAATTTTTATGACTACTAAGTGACCAGTTTTCTGTGCCTTTATTGTGGGATGCATGGTGTATTTATTGTACGGGAGTCACTGATGCGTGTATTTTTGTACTTGGCTGAGAGTTACGGTTGATCTCCATGTACATGATGATGAGAGATGCCTTTCCCAAAGGGCACTGCCTTGAGATCATATTTCTCAAATAAAAAGAATGCATTTGGACAATGTGTGACGTCTATGTTCTTTCTGGTGAGAAATCTTATTTTTTTTATTAAACTTTTTATGTTGAGATAATTGTAGACTCACATACAGTTGTAAGAAATAATGCAGAGAGAGATCTTGTGTGCCCTTCATTCATTTGCCACCCTGCAAACGTAGAATACAGTGTCACAACCAGGATGTTGACACTGACAGTCAAGATGCTAACAGTTCTCCCACCACAGGGATCCACAACAGGGGTCCCTCACATTGCCCCCTTATATTGCCACACCTACTTCCCTCCCACCTCCACCCCAGCAACTCTTAATCTACCTTCACTTTTGTAAATTTCTCATTTTAAGAATTTTTTATTAAAATTTACTAAATTTGTGACTTTTTTCCACTTAGCTTAACCTGCATGTACCAATAATTCAGTTCTGTTTATTGCTGAGTAAGATCCCATCTGGTGGGGGAAATCTTAATGGTAAAACATAATTTGGTTTATTCTTATAGTAATAAGTCCTTGAAGTTCACCAATAAACACTTGTGTTAAGAAGCAAATGTGAAGAAACCAAGGCATAGGTAAACACCTGAAATTGCTGCCTCACACAACCACTTCAAAAGTACAACTAAAAGACAGAACAGACATCATCCAGAACCACAGGAAGGCTGGCTGAGTGGAAATTCTACAACTAGAAGGAAAGGGAAAAGCATACCGAGACTCAGAGGATGTGCGGTCCGGAAGTAAAATACAGAGGTACAGAGGCACATGCGGAGAGGGTTGGCAGGTGAGGACATGGTTGTCTTTTTCAATCGGGAGGGAGTCTCAAGCTCTGAGCTCCAGTTCCGGGTGAGTCTCTGGGGACCCAGACTCATACGGGAGAAACTGGACTGTCTGGTATCGGTCGGAACTCGAGGGCAGCTTTCTCTCGGAGGTGCTTGCAGCAATTGCCGGGACACTGAGAAGCAGGGCCTCTGAGGGCAGGACTGAGAGCAGCCATAACTCGATCCACCCTGTTGATCCCCTGGGATCCCGCCCAAGCCGTGCACGGAGGCTTTTGCATATGAAAGGCCCAGCCCTTTGTAATCTGAAAATTACCTAACAAGCTGCAGCTGTCCCAAGGCCCCAGGGCAACTTGCATTGAGTCACAGCTGGCTCCTGCTGGATAGCCTCAGGCAGAGGCTAGATTAGCACCTTCTTAGAGATCCAGGAGCCAGTGTGCCCAGTGGTCAGAGTGGGACCATCCAGATTGCAGGTCCTCGGATTCATAAAGGACACACTCAGGGGGGCATACCTCGTGAGCACCAAAGCCCCATTGAAGCAAGCCTTGCCCCGGAGGGGTGTCTCCAGCACAGAAGTTCTCCCACTGCAGACACAACTGATTCTCACTGCCAATTGGCCTGGACGTCAATCCCTCCCAGTGTTACCTACGACAATCAAGGCTCAACTACAACAAGACTGTGCACAAAGCCCATAAGGGGGTGCACCAAGAGTGTCTACCTCAGGTAATTGGGGAGGCTGAGCCACTGGGCCCTTTAGGACACCTCGTACAGAAAGCCACTCTATCGACACAGCGAAGCGTAAAAAAATGCAGAGACAAACAGGACACAAATGACAGAAATGGAGGAAAGCAAACTACTGGATATAGAGTTCAAAACCAGGGAGAACCAAGATGGTGGCATAGGTTAACGCCGGAGTTTGCTGCTTTGAACAACTACTTCAAAAGTGAAACCAAAAAACGGAAGGGACATCACCCAGAACCACAGGAATGCTGGCTGAGTGGAAGTCCTACAACTAGGAGGAAAGAGAAACGCACACGGACACTCAGAGGAGGCGCAGTGCTGAAGTCAAATTCTGAGGTGCGGAGTGCGCGGAGCGGGCTGGCGGCGGAGGGCGCGGTTGTTGTTTTCAATCGGGAGGGAGTCGCAGACTCTGAGCTCCAGATCCGGGCGAGTCTTTAGGGACCCAGACTCAGGCGGAAGAGGCAGGACTGTCTGGCTTAGGTCAGAGCCAGTGCAGCTTTCTCTCCGAGCTTTGCAGCGGGTGCTGGGACTCAGAGAGGCAGAGCCCCTGGGGACAGGACTGAGAGCTGCCATAACTGCTCTCTCTGGCCCACCCTGTTGATCCTGTGCGACCCGCCCCGCCCAAGCCCTGCACAGAGGCATTTGCCGGATAGCCTCAGGCAAAGGCTAGATTAGCACCTCCCTAGAGGACAGAAGTTCTCTCACTGCTGACACAGCTGATTCTCATAGCCACTTGGCCTGGAGGTCAAACCCTCCCTGGAATTAGCTACAACAATCAAGATTTATCTATAAGACTGCGAACAAAGACCACTAGGGGGTGCACCAAGGAAGCATAACAAAATGCGGAGACAAAGAAACAGGACAAAATTGTCAATGGAAGATATAGAGTTCAGAACCACACTTTTAAGGTCTCTCAAGAACTGTTTAGAAGCTGCCGATAAACTTAATGAGATCTACATGAAAACTAATAAGACCCTCGATCTTATATTGGGGAACCAACTAGAAATTAAGCATACACAGAATGAAATAACGAATATTATACAGACGCCCGACAGCAGACCAGAGGAGCACAAGAATCAAGTCAACGATTTGAAATGCGAGGAAGCAAAAAACATCCAACCGGAAAAGCAAAATGAAAAAAGAATCCAAAAATGCGAGGATAGTGTAAGGAGCCTCTGGGACAGCTCCAAGCGTACCAACATCAGAATTATAGGGGTGCCAGAAGATGAGAGAGAGCAAGATATTGAAAACCTATTTGAAGAAATAATGACAGAAAACTTCCCCCACCTGGTGAAAGAAATGGACTTACAGGTCCAAGAAGCGCGGAGAACCCCAAACAAAAGGAATCCAAAGAGGACCACACCAAGACACATCATAATTAAAATGCCAAGAGCAAAAGATAAAGAGAGAATCTTAAAAACAGCAAGAGAAAGAAACTCAGTTACCTACAAGGGAATACCCATACGACTGTCAGCTGATTTCTCAACAGAAACTTTGCAGGCCAGAAGGGAGTGGCAAGAAATATTCAAAGTGATGAATACCAAGAACCTACAACCAAGATTACTTTATCCAGCAAAGCTATCATTCAGAATTGAAGGTCAGATAAAGAGCTTCACAGATAAGGGAAAGCTAAAGGAGTTCATCACCACCAAACCAGGATTATATGAAATGCTGAAAGGTATCCTTTAAGAAGAGGAAGAGAAAGAAAAAGGTAAAGATACAAATTATGAACAACAAATATGCATCTATCAACAAGTGAATCTAAGAATCAAGTGAATAAATAATCTGATGAACAGAATGAACTGTTGATTATAATAGAATCAGGGACATAGAAAGGGAATGGACTGACTATTCTTGGGGGGGAAAGGGGTGTGGGAGATGTGGGAAGAGACTGGACAAAAATCGTGCACCTATGGATGAGGACAGTGGGTGGGGAGTGAGGGCCGAGGGTGGGGCGGGAACTGGGAGGAGGGGAGTTATGGGGGGGAAAAAAGAGGAACAAATGTAATAATCTGAACAATAAAGATTTAATTTAAAAAAATAAATAAATAAATAAAAAAGAAAAAACAAAACAAAAAAAAATAGAGTTCAAAACCACACTTTTAAGGTTTTTCAAGAATTTTCTAGAAACTGCCCATAAACTTAATGAGACCCTAAAGAAATCTAATGAGACCCTTGAGGTTGTGATAAAGGACCAACTAGAAATTAAGCATACACTGACTGAAATAAAGAATATTATACAGACTCCCAACAGCAGACTAGAGGATCGCAAGAATCAAGTCAAAGATTTGAAATACGAAGAAGCAAAAAACACCCAACCGGAAAAGCAAAATGAAAAAAGAATCAAAAATATGAAGATAGTGTAAGGAGCCTCTGGGACAGCTTCAAGCATACCAACATCCGAATTATAGGGGTGCCAGAAGAAGACAGAGAGCAAGATATTGAAAACCTATTTGAAGAAATAATGACAGAAAACTTCCCCTACCTGGTGAAAGAAATAGACTTACGAGTCCAGGAAGTGCAGAGAACCCCAAACAAAAGGAATCCAAAGAGGACCACACCAAGACACATCATCATTAAAATGCCAAGAGCAAAAGACAAAGAGAGAATCTTAAAAGCAGCAAGAGAAAGAAACTCAGTTACCTACAAGGGAGTACCCATACAACTGTCAGCTGATTTCTCAACAGAATCTTTGCAGGCCAGAAGGGAATGGCAAGAAATATTCAAAGTAATGAATGCCAAGAACCTACAACTAAGATTACTTTATCCAGCAAAGCTATCATTCAGAATTGAAGGTCAGATAAAGAGCTTCACAGATAAGGAAAAGCTAAAGGAGTTCATCACCACCAAACCAGTATTAAATGAAATGCTGAATGGTATCCTTTAAGAAGAAGAAGAAGAAGAAACTGGTAAAGATACAAACTATTGCCGAAACCGGTTTGGCTCAGTGGATAGAGCATCGGCTTGCGGACTGAAAGGTCCCAGGTTCGATTCCGGTCAAGGGCATGTACCTGGGTTGCGGGCACATCCCCAGTGGGAGATGTGCAGTAGGCAGGTGATCGATGTTTCTCTCTCATCGATGTTTCTAACTCTCTGTGTCTCTCCCTTCCTCTCTGTAAAAAAATCAATAAAATATATTTAAAAAAAAGATACAAACTATGAACAACAAATACATATCTATCAACAAGTAAATCTAAAAATCAAGTGAGTAAATAACCTGATGAACAGAATGAGCTGGTGATTATAATAGAATCAGGGGCATAGAAAGGGAGTGGACTGACTATTCTTGTGGGGGAAAGGGGTGTGGGGGATGCAGGAAGAGACTGAACAAAAATCGTGCACCTATGCATGAGGACAGTGGGGGAGGGGTGAGGGCGGAGGGGGGCAATGGGTGGAGGGGAGCTATGGGGGGAAAAGAGGAACAAGTGTAATAATCTGAACAATAAGATTTAATTTTTTTAAAAAAAGAACCAAATGTAACAGGCATTGTCTGCAGTGGTAACCAAGGATGAGGAGCCCTTTGAGATTACTGTGTAATGCGGAAGAAATATTACTGAACACAGAGTGTTGTGTGCATTGATAAAAATATGTCGCCAGGCCCTAGCCTGTTTGGCTCAGTGATTACAGCATCGGCCTTCCAACTGAAGGGTTCTGGATTCGATTCCCGGTCAAGGACACCTACCTCAGTTGCAGGCTCAAGCCCTGGCCCAGCCAGGGCATGTGCAGGAAGCAACCAATCAATGTGTCTCTGTCACATCTGTGTTTCTCTCTTTCTCTGTCTCTCCCCCTCCCTTCCACTCTCTAAAAATCAATGGAAAAAAATACCCTTGGGTGAAGATTAACAAAAAACACACACAAAACAACACAAAAAAAAATGTCACCAGGTACATCGGGACATGAGGGGCACAGAGGAAGGGAGGATCTAGAGAAGTTCAGAGGCACCTTCCTGAGGTGACAGAGTTGAGTTTTAAGCAGTTTGTCAGGCCAAGTACATGTGTGAGACCTGAGGTGGCTGTGCAGGGGAGGACGTGAGGCAGCTTGGCAGTACAGCTGGGTGTTGCTGAAACTAAAGGAGTCCAGCAAGAAACACAGGATGGAACTTGAGAAGCGGAGGCAGGTCAGAGCAATCCGATTTGAGCCCTGGACAGATCAGTGACCTCTGCCGGTGGTAGGAGTGACTTGCAGAGGGTTGAGGACATGGAGATCAGCTTGAGGCTGTTGCAGAGATCTAAGCAAGAGATGGTAGGGATCTTTTTAGGGAAGTTTTAGTGGAAATGGGAAAGAGGAAACATCTGAGAAATACTGAGGTGGAAATGGCCTGTGCATGGAGACTGGCTGTAGGTGTTGGAGGAGGAGGGAAGAATTCCAGGTTTCTACCAACTGGAAAATAAGTACCAAGGTGAAATTCAGGTTTAGGCATTATGCGTAAGGTCACTAGGATGCCTGTGGAATACAGGACAATGTTGGAGGGAGGCATGGAAGGAAATACAGACCTGGTGGATTCAGGCCATCAGAGAGCATCCCCAGGAACTCAGAAAAGGGCCCCAAAGAGCGGGACTCGGGCCTGGGAGGAAGGGTGCTGTCCAGGTGGTTCCCCCAGGGGCCTGGGGGCAGTGGAGTTGGCTGGGGGGTTGGGGGTCGGGGGGTGCTGACGGAAGAAGCTGGAGAATGGGACCAACTGCCTCCATCAGGGTGCGAACCGGCGCCAGGCAACGCCAGCAGCAACAGCAAACAGGAAGAGTGAGGCCTTCTGCCTCCTGGTTTCCCTCTGTGTCCCCAGTGGCAGTAAGGGCAGGAAACCAGCTGGCAAAGAAGCAATACCATTTGTATTGCAGAGCCCCACGCCCAGCATTTAGGGTGTATTTAGAGCTGAGAGGTAACAGTCCAATAAGTGGCCATTAATCCTAATAAGGCACTTCTTTAGGAACTACAGGGTTGCCCAGCCAGTGTGGCTCAGTGGTTGAGTGTCTACCTAGGGACCAAGAGGTTTGATTCCAGGTCAAGACACATGCCTGGGTTGCAGGCTTGATCCCCAGTGTGGGACGTGCAAGAGGCACCTGATCAATGATTCTCTCTTTGATGTTTCTATCTCTCCCTCTCCCGCTCTGAAATCAATAAAAATATATACAGTGTTTTTAAAAATTTTTAAAAAAAAGAACAGGATCATTATTCAGTGGAGAGTAGGGCAAGAAGCTGGCCCAGTAAGGATACTTGAGGGAATAGAGGACTTGGAGCTTGGAAAGAGGAAAATCGGGAGTAAGGAGTGGGGGTAAAGGTGGAGATGAGATGGGACGTTAAGAACTGTTTTCAAATATTTGAAGGACTGTCCTGGGGAATTGGGTTTGCATTAGTTCCAACTATCTTTTTCCCAGGCCTCTAAGGTCAAGCACCTCCCCCTGCACCATTTTGACTTTATTTGGAATGTGTTTACCTCCCCCTTTGTACTATCCCTTCTCCAGTGATCACTGGGGAATGGACTGAGGGCTCCCTGGAGGGCGTGTGAAGCTGTAGCTTCCTGGTGAAGCAAACAGGCCTCTCCTTCCCAACTGACAGCCCAACAAGTTCTGACTTCTCTTGGCTCTTTTCTTTTAATAACTAGCTAAGACGGTGACATGGGCAGCTAACAATTTATCTGTCGTTGTGCTTTTGGGCTGCTATAACAATACAATAGAGTGGCTGGATTTTAAAGAACTGAAACTTATTATCGTTCTGAAGGCTGGGAAGCCTAAGACCAAGGCACTAGGAAATCCAGTGTCTGGTGAGAGCCCACTTCCTGCTTCTTCCACCTTCTCCCTATGTCCTCACCTGGTGGGAGGGGCTCGGGAGCTCTCTGGAGTCTCTTCCTAAGGACACTGATCCCATTCATGAGGGCTCTGCTCTCACAGTTCAATCTTCTTCAAAGGGCTTTACCTCCTAGTACCATCACATCGAGGGTTAGGATAGCAACATGAATTTGGTGGGAGACCCAAACATTCAGACTATAAATAATAGTGCTAGCAAATTAGAATTTTTATTGAGGAACTCTAAATACAGGAGATTTTTCTGTTTTTATTATTGCTACTATTATTTTGGAAAGAATTGTCCCAGTAGTCCAAGGATCTGGGTCCCATTTTGTCTCTGGTAGTCCTTGTGCCATCACTGCTGCATTCACAAATGTGACAGTCCAGGGCTCCCAAAGCAAGGCTGGGATGTGGTGCCAACCACAATGGTAGCATCCTAGCATTGTATGGTACTTCTTTTTTTTCTTTTTTCTTTTTTTTGTATAGTACTTCTTAGTTTGAGGCTTAGTTCATAACAACCCTGCAAGTTAGTATTAGTCCCATTTGAAACACCCTCACACCCTCTACACAACTCCAACTGGTTCTACTTCTGGCAATGACATTTTGGATAAATGTGGGCATTGAGCACTACCTATTCTCAAAAGAGTAACACTGACTCACTAAGTACAAAGCAACCCTAGATAAAGCATGTTCTTTGCATATCTCCTCTCCCACCCAGGCCTCCCTCCCACGAAAATCCATGCTGCCAGCAACCAAGAGAAAGTCCACAAATTAAAGGTGATAGATCCTCCCTACCCCCAACTGATGGGTGGAGTATGACATAACCTGCAGCCCAGAAATACCTGAGTGCCTAACCATGTACCTTATATGGACTATACATTGAACCACCAATCAACACCTGCCAAATACCCTAAGCCCTTGTCCCTAAGTACCTGGGTGCTTAACTATCCTATCTAATAATAGACAAACATGGTAATTAACCATACCTCCAACACACTTCCCATTGGCTAATCAGGGAGATATGCAAATTAACTCCCAACCAAGATGGCAGCCAGCAGCCAGGCAGCTGAAGCGAAGAGGAGGCTTGCTTGCTCCAGTGATGGAGGAAGCCAAGGTTCCCCGCCTGCCGCTGCCGGCCTCTGAGCTGCACTCTAAGAAACAATGTTGCAATTATAGAAGCTAAACAAACCCCAGAAACCTGCTTTCAGCCAGCCGGGCCTCAGAGCTAGAGCTGCAACAGAGTTTCAATTATAGAAGCCAAACCCAGATACCTGCTTTCAGCAGCCAAGGCCTCAAGCTGGAGCCGGCCCCAGAGCTAAAGCCGGCTCTCAGTTCCAGTGACAGCCATAGAAGGTAAATAAATCCCAGAATAAAAAGAAAAAAAGGAGAGGTTGGGAGCATCAGTCACCCGCCAGCCTGAAAACAGCCCTCAGCCCCTCACCCAGACTGGCCAGGCACTCCAGTGGTGACCCCCACCCTAAAGGGGGTGCGACCAGCTGCAAACAGCCATCAGCTCCTCATCCAGGCTGGCCAGGCACCCCAGCGTGACCGACGCCCGCCCTGATCCGGGACACCCTTCAGGGCAAACCATCCGGCCCCCACCCGTGCACCAGGCCTCTATCCTATATAGTAAAAGGGTAATATGCAAACTGACCCTAACAGCAGAAAGACTGGGAATGACTGGTCACTATGACACACACTGACCACCAGGGGGCAGACGCTCAATGCAGGAGCTGCCCTCTGATGGTCAGGGGGCTCTCACATGGGAGGAGCTCTGCTCAGCCACAAGCCAGGCTGATGGCTGCCAGTACAGCGGTGGTGGTGGGAGCCTCTCCTGCCTCCTCAGCAGCGCTAAGGATGTCCGACTGCAGTTTAGGCCTGCTCCCCGCTAGCAAGTGGACATCCCCCAAGGGCTGCCGGGCTGCCAGAGGGATGTCTGATTGCCATCTTAGGCCCAATCCCCCAGGGAGCAGGCCTAAGCCAGCTGGTAGTCATCCCCTGAGGGGTCCCAGAGTGCGAGAGGGCACAGGTCGGGCTGAGGGACCCCCCCCCTCAAGTGCACAAATTTTTGTGCACCGGGACTCTAGTCTACACTAATAAAAGACAAACATGCAAGTTGACTGTACCTTCGCTACGCCTTAAGCCACTCCCACCAGCCGATCAGAGAGGTGATATGCAAATTAACTGCCAACTAAGATGGCAGCCGGCAGCCATGGATCTGAAGCAAGCAGGAGGCTTGGTTGCCCCAGTGATGGAGGAAGCCAAGCTTCCCACCTGCCATGGCCGGCTCTGAGCTCCACTCAAGGCAACAAAGTTTCAAGTATAGAAGATAAATGAACCCCAGATACCTGCTTTCAGCCGGCTGTGGCCATGGAGCTGGAGCGAGCAGGAGGCTTGGGTTGTCCCTGGCGATGGAGGAAGCCAAGCTTCCCGGCCAGCCCTAAGTGGCTCTGAGCTCCACTCAAGGCTACAAAGTTTCAATTATAGAAGGTAAATAAATCCCAGAATAAAAAAGAAAAAGAAAAAAGGAAGGGGCTGGGAGCTTCCATTGCTGGGGGGCTTGGCCAGCCTGAAAACAGCCCTCAGCCCCTCACCCAGACTGGCCAGGCACCCAAGTGGGGACCTCCACCCTGAAGGGGGTGTGACCAGCCTGAAAACAGCCATTAGCCCCTCACCCAGGCTGGCCAAACCTCCATGGGGTGAGGGTCCCCACTCGGGGGAGGGGGGACTTGACGAGCCTGCAAACAGCCATCAGCCCCTCACTCAGGCTGGCCAGGCACCCCAGTGGAGAACCCCACCCTGAAGGGGGTGTGACCAGCCTGCAAACACCCATCAGCCCCTCACCCAGGCTGGCCAGGCACCCCAGTGGGACCCCCACCCTGATCTGGGACACTCTTCAGGGCAAACCAGCCGGCCGCCACCCCTGCACCAGGCCTCTATCCTATATAATACAAGGGTAATATGCAAATTGACCCTAACAGCAGAATGACTGGTCACTATGACACACACTGACCACTAGGGGGCAGATGCTCAATGCAGGAGCTGCCTCCTGGTGGTCAGTGTGCTCCCACAGGGGGACTCTGCTCAGCCACAAGCCAGGCTAATGGCTGCCAGCACAGCCGTGGTGGCGGGAGCCTCTCCCGCCTCCTCAGCAGCACTAAGGATGTCCGACTGCAGCTTAGGTCTGCTCCCCGCTTGTAAGTGGATATCCCCCAAGGGCTGCTGGGCTGCCAGAGGGATGTCAGACTGCCAGCTTGGCCCCAATCCCCCAGGGAGCGGGCCTAAGCCAGCAGGTGGACATCCTCCAAGGGTTCCCAGACTGCAAGAGGGCATAGGCCGGGCTGAGGGACCCCCCCCAAATGCACAAATTTTTGTGCACTGGGCCTCTAGTGTACCTTATATGGACCATACATTAAGCCACCAATCAGCACGCGCCTAGTACTCTAAGCCCCCATTCCTTCCCATTCCTCCCCTCAAAAGGTGTGCTCAGGAGAACCAAGATGGCAGCATAGGTAAACACTGGAGATTGCTGCCTCGCACAACCACTTCAAAAATACAACTAAAAGATGGAACTGACAACATCCAGAACCACAGGAAGGCTGGCTGAGTGGAAATTCTACAACTAGAAGGAAAGGGAAAAGCATACCGAGACTCAGAGGATGTGCGGTCCAGAAGTAAAATACAGAGGTACAGAGGCACATGCGGAGAGGGTTGGCAGGTGAGGACATGGTTGTGTTTTTCAATCGGGAGGGAGTCTCAAGCTCTGAGCTCCAGTTCCGGGTGAGTCTCTGGGGATCCAGACTCATACAGGAGAAACTGGACTGTCTGGCATCAGTCGGAACTCGAGGGCAGCTTTCTCTCGGAGGTGCTTGCAGCAATTGCCGGGACATTGAGAAGCAGGGCCTCTGAGGGCAGGACTGAGAGCAGCCATAACTGCTCGCTCCACCCTGTTGATCCCCTGGGACTCCATCCAAGCCGTGCAAGGAGGCTTTTGCATATGAAAGGCCCAGCCCTTTGTAATCTGAAAATTACTTAACAAACTGCAGCTGCCCAAGGCCGCAGGGCAACTTGCATTGCTTTACAGCTGGCTTCTGCAGTGTAGCCTCAGGCAGAGGCTAGATTAGCACCTCCTTAGATCCAAGAGCCAGTGTGCCCAGTGGTCAGAGTGGGACCATCCTATTATAACTCTGCAGATCCATAAGGGACACACTCAGGGGGCAGACTCAGTGAGCACCAAAGCCCCACTGAAGCAAGTCTTGCCCCATAGGGTGCCTTCAGCACAGAAGTTCTCCCACCATAGACACAGCTGGTTCTCACAGCCAATTGGCCTGGAAGTCAAATCCTCCCAGTGTTACCTACAACAATCAAGGCTTAACTACAACAAGACTGCACAAAGCCCACAAGGGGGTGCACCAAGAGTGTCTACCTCAGGTAATTGGGGAGGCTAAGCCACTGGGCCCTAGAGGACACTTAGCACAGAAAACCACTTTATCAACACAGGGAAGCATAAAAAATGCGGAGACAAAGAAACAGGACACAAATGACAGAAATGGAGGAAAGCAGACTACTGGATATAGAGTTCAAAACCACACTTTTAAGGTTTTTCAAAAACTTTCTAGAAACCGCCGATAAATGTAGTGAGATCCTCAAGAAATCTAGTGAGACCCTCGATGTCATGATAAAGGACCAACTAGAAATTAAGCATACACTGACTGAAATAAAGAATATTATACAGACTCCCAACAGCAGACCAGAGGAGCGCAAGAATCAAGTCAAAGATTTGAAATATGAAGAAGCAAAAAACACCCAACCCGAAAAGCAAAATGAAAAAAGAATCCAAAAATATGAAGATAGTGTAAGGAGCCTCTGGGACAGCTTCAAGCGTACCAACATCCGAATTATAGGGGTGCCAGAAGAAGCGAGAGAGCAAGATATTGAAAACCTATTTGAAGAAATAATGACAGAAAACTTCCCCTACCTGGTGAAAGAAATAGACTTACAGGTCCAAGAAGCGCGGAGAACCCCAAACAAAAGGAATCCAAAGAGGACCACACCAAGACACATCATCATTAAAATGCCAAGAGAAAAAGACAAAGAGAGAATCTTAAAAGCAGCAAGAGAAAGAAACTCAGTTACCTACAAGGGAATACCCATACGACTGCCAGCTGATTTCTCAACAGAATCTTTGCAGGCCAGAAGGGAGTGGCAAGAAATATTCAAAGTGATGAATGCCAAGAACCTACAACCAAGATTACTTTACCCAGCAAAGCTATCATTCAGAATTGAAGGTCAGATAAAGAGCTTCACAGATAAGGAAAAGGTAAAGGAGTTTATCACCACCAAGCCAGTATTATATGAAATGCTGAAAAGTATCCTTTAAGAAGAGGAAGAAGAAGAAAAAGGTAAAGATACAGATTATGAACAACAAACATGCATCTATCAACAAGTGAATCTAAGAATCAAGTGAATAAATAATCTGGTGATCATAATAGAATCAGGGACATAGAAAGGGAATGGACTGACTATTCTTGGGGGGGAAAGGGGTGTGGGAGATGCGGGAAGAGACTGGACAAAAATCGTGCACCTATGGATGAGGACAGTGGGTGGGGAGTGAGGGCGGAGGGTGGGGTGGGAACTGGGAGGAGGTGAGTTATGGGGGGGAAAAAGAGGAACAAATATAATAATCTGAACAATAAAGATTTAATTAAAAAAAAAAAAAAGGTGTGCTCACCTCTGCACAGATTGCTGCTCTCCCCTTGCAAGACACCCTGGCAGGTCTCTCTCCTAATAAAACCTCTAATCCTGGTTTTGGGCTCCTGGCTGGTCTTTCCAAAGGGAACTTAAGTCATAGTGATTAATTTTTTTCAAACTTTTTTGACTGTTTCACACAGTGAGAAATACATTTCCCCAGTATGCAGAAATAAATATGTAGATATACATATACACATAAACATGTTTATTAGCGAACTTAATAAAACAGTACTTATGTACATGTAATGTGCTTTAGTATTTTTCTATTTAGTTTTTTTGAATAATGATTGCAACCTATTAAAATGATTTTATAACCCACTAATGAAAGCATCAGTGAACTTTCTCTCTGAAGGGCCAGATAGTAAATATTTTTGGCTTTGCGAGCCATGTGGTCTCCGAGCATGACCATGTTCCAATAAAATGTTATTTACAAAAACCAGTCATGGCCCACAGTTCTACAGTTTTAAAAATGCAACACTAGTTCAACAGTTTCTCATGCTCAGCAGACAGCCCAAAAAATCACCTAGAAAGCATGTTTAAAAAAAAGTCCAGGATCAACCTCAGAACTACAGAACTAGAATCTCTGTGAAAGCACTCGAGGCCAACACTGATCACCCTCCTTGGGTGAGTGTTACCTGAAAGCAGGATTAGGAACCACTGATCTGATCCAATGTCTCCACTCATCCCAGCCCACATTTTACAGAAAATCAACTAAAGCTTGAAAGGCTAAGGGCTCCAGGCAATTGTCAACAAATTTAAAGAATCTATGTCATACAAACTAGGGACTCTTGCCACAGTGGTTAAGTTGGAAATTGATAAGAATCTGAAGTAGAACATAATACTTAGCTCTGTCAATGTAAGGAACAATCAAACCTGTGAAGAATTTTTTATGAGTTTGAGCCAAACTGTCGACAATTGCCTGGAAGCAAAATCTCAATGGATTGAGATAATGCTCCGGAGAATGGCAGTTTTGCACCTTGTTTTATACTTTACAATCAAAAGAGAAGCAGTATGTGGGTTACATGAACTCCATTGGTGATAGATTAGGGAGGCAGGAGAAAGCAAAAGGGTGGGAGGAGGGGAAGCCTCTGGGATTGGATAAAAAGTAAAATGATAAAAGCATACTTCTTTTACGTAGGTACAGGGTATAGGATAATTGACAGTCAAAAATTAATTCAATAATAATGAGGGGGTTTGTGGTCTCCGTAGAGTGATACCTGTGCTTTGAGGGTCCAGAAAAAGGAATTACTTTGTAGATGCAAAGAGACAATAGGCTCAGTTAGGGTAAAAATTGACCTTTGTCAGGGAAGATACTGGCCTTGGACATGGCTACCCACTATAAACTGTTTTAGTTAAAAAGTTTTCATTTCAGACCATCCCTTGTGGTTACTTTAGGTCTCTGAGTTTGCAAGCCGCCACACAGGTCTTCCCTGAGCTAGTCAGGTTAGCTAGTATGTGGCCCCTGTACCCCTTTTCATCCACATCTCTTATAATTTGTTCAGTACATATCCCAGTAGAAATTCAGCAAAAGTTATAACCAATTACAGGACAGAAGCCAATGCCCATTAAACTGACAATAAGAATATTAAATATCTCAAGGCTACTATAAAAGGTTGTTTAACCCACAGGCATAAATGTCTAAAAGCTCATTACACCACAATGGCAATTTTCAACCAACAAGAAACACTAATATGTAACACTCTAATTAGCTTAATTACGATTTGGTGAACTATGCAACTTCAACTGGAAATGGAATTATTAAAGCATTTCAGCTGATTTCAAAGTGATTATAGCATACTGCCAATATGTTTACTTTTTTTCCTTGAAGTAATTTTTAAGTTTAAAAGTAAAATTTGTTTTTTATCAAAATAGAAATGATCTTGATACAGACTTAATGTATGGACTTCAATATATTGAAACAAAATGAGTAAAAATGGGCACAAGCAAAAATTGAAAATAAAAAAAATGAAGATTAATGAATTAAATTTATTGTAAAGCTCTGTGAACTTAAATATTAATTTATTTTCATTTTATACCTACTCATTTGTTCTGCAGTTTCTGATAACTTTAATTACAGAGTCTTTAGGTATTAACTGAAGCCATTTCTTAACCTTGTATTCTGAGTCTAAAGAAAGGGAAAGCTTCCAAACTTTCCTTTGAATGACTGTTTCTTCTCATCCTTGTCTTTTTCATTCTCCTCTCACCCCACATACAGCGAGCACACACACACACACACACACACACACACACACACACTACCCTAAATTACATCCCTACTTTCCTCTCTACCTCCAATATCAACACCACCTCTTTTCCACTTGCCAAGCTCCTGCTTAATCAAAAGCCTCAGCTCAAGTGATCTCTCTGTGGAAACTTCTAAAATCTGCCGAGGCAAATTTAGACATTCTGGTCTCTGTTCCCATTATACTTTGTTCCCATTATGTACATAGCTTGAGTAGAGCAATTATATTGGATCATAGTTATTAATGCAACTCTCTTCCCACTAAATTAGCTGTTTAAGGACAGAGAGCATACATTATTCATCTTGTCCTTTTCACATTGCACAAAGCTTGTCTCCTAGCTAGTCTTCAAAAAATAAACAAAGAGATTATCTCATTTGCAATATTTTGTTTAAAACTTTTACATTTATGTTCATACGTGATATTTCACTGTCTTTGACTTGTTTGGGAGTTAAAGTCACAGTAGCTCATACGATGAGTTGAGGGAGCATTTCCTCTTTTTTATTCTGTGACATGACTTGTGTAAGAATAGAGTTGTCTGGTTCTGGATGGATAGCTCAGTTGGTTAACGCATTGTCATCCGATACGCAAAGGTTGCGGGTTCAATCCCCAATCAGGGCACATACAAGAATCAACCAATGAATTCATAAATAAGTAGAACAACATTTCAATGTTTCTCTCTGTGTTTCACTTATCTGTCTCTCTCTCCTTTCCTCTCTCTCAAATCAATCAATCAACAAAAATGTTTTAAAAAATAATAGAGCTGTTTGTTCTTTTTAAAAATGTTTTAACTTTAACCTTTATTGTTGAGAGAATTACAGATATCCCCCCTCCTTTCAGCCCCCATTTCCCTCCTCCAACCAGATCCCACCCTACCCTAGGCCTTCACCACCCTATTGTCTGTGCCCATGAGTAATGCATATACACATATAATTTCTTTGGTTACTCTTCCCATCTCTCCCTCCCCCCTTCCCTCTGTGATTCGTCAGTCTGTTCCATGTTTCCATGCCTCTACTTCTAGTTTTTAAATGTATATTATTAATTTTAGAGAGGAAGGGAGAGGGAGAGAGAGATAGAAACATAAATGATGAGAGAGAATCATTGATCAGCTACCTCCTACATACCCCCTACCGGAGAGCAAGCCCACAACCCAAGCATGTGCCCTGACCAGGAATTGAATCCTGACTTACTGGTTCATGGATTGGTGGTCAATCACTGGGCCATGCTGGCTAGGCTGGTTCTATTTTATTCATCATTTTATTTTGTTCATTAGATTCCTTGTTCATTTATTTTGATTTCTAGATTCAATTGTTGATATATATATGTATTTATTACCATTTTATTGTTCATATTTTTTTATCTTTTTCTTCTTCTTCTTAAAGAAAACCCTTCACATTTCATGTAATACTGGTTTGGTGGTGATGAACTCCTTTAGCTTTTTCTTGTCTGGGAAGCTCTATATCTGACCTTCATATCTAAATTATAGCTTTGCTGGGTAGAGTAATCTCTAAAGCCTTGCTTTTCATCACTTTAAATATTTCTTATAACTCCTGGCCTCCAACGTTTTTGTTGAGAAATCAACTGAGAGTCATATGAGTGCTCGCTTGTAGGAAATTAACTGCTTTTCTGTTGCTGCTTTAAAGATTCTCATTGTCTTTAACCTTTGGCATTCTAATGTGATGTGTCTTGATGTAGGCCTTTTCAGGATCCTCTTGTTTTGACTCTCTGTGCTTCCTGGACTTGTAAGTCTATTTTTTTCACCAGGTAGGGGAAATTTTCTGCCATTACTTTTTCAAATAGGTTTTCAATTTCTTGTTCTCTCTCTTCTCCTTCCTGCACCCCCATCATGTGAAGTTGTCCCAGAGGCTCCTTACACTATCTTCATACTTTTGGATTCTGTTTGCTTTTTGCTCTTCTGATTGGGTGTTTTTTGCTTCCTCATATTCCAAATTACTGATTTGATTCTCAGTATCCTCTACTCTACTCTTGATTCCTTGTAAATTATTCATTTCAGTTAGTGTATCCTTCATTTCTGACTGGTTCTTTTTCCTGTCTTTGATGTTTTCACTAAGGTCCTTGAAATTCTCACTAAGTGCCTTGAAGCTCTCATTAAGTTCCTTAACCATCCTTATAATCATTGTTTGAACTTTGTATCCAGTTGTTTGCTTGCTTCCATTTCATTTAGATCTTTTTCTGAAGATTTCTTCTGTTCTTTCATTTGTGACATATTTCTTTGTTTCCACATGTTGGCTACTTTGTTGTGTTTGTTTCATTGCATTAGTTAGATCTGCTATGTCTCCCAGAATTGGTAGAATGGCTTTGTGTAGTAAGAGTCCTGTGGGGCCCAGTGGCTCAGCCTCCCCAATCACCTGAGCTGGGCCCTCTAGGTGCACCCCTCTGTGGGCTGTCCTGTTTTGGTTGATTCTTACTTGCTATTGGCTTCATTGGGAGGAACTGACCCCTAGGCAAATTGGCTGTGAGGATCACCCACAACTACAGTGGAAGAGCTGCTGTGCAGGAGACACCCCTATGGAGCAGGACTTGCTTCAGTGGGGCTTTGGTGCTCACTGAGTCTGACCCTTGAGTGTCTTGCTTGTGGATGTGCAGAGTTGTAATCTAGTGTGGTCTGAAGCTGTCCACTGGGTGCACTGGCTCTGAGGCCTCCTGGCAAGAGCTTCAGAGGGATCTGCAGGTGGCTGCTCCTTGTGTTTGGCTTAGAGGTGCCTGGGAAAGACTAAGCTGTGACCCTTAGCAAGCTGCTTCTTAGTGCCAGGCCTGCGGGCATTTATCAAGAGGTATGGGGCACACTGAATCCTGTCTCAGTGTGCTTTCTTCGTTAATTCTGTAGTTGTAGGACTTCCATTCAGCCATTTCAGACAGTTTGGAATGATGGTTGTTCTGTATTTTAGTTGTAATTTTGATGTGATCTTGGGAGAACAAGAGCACCTTGTTTACCTGTGCTGCCATCTTGGTTCCTTCTGCAAGTTGTCTATTCTTTGAATGTATGGTGGAATATGGGTAAAACTGTCTAATCATAGTGATATTATTTCATCCTATTTTCTTTGGGTTTATTCTCTTTTACTTTTCTAACTTCTTGAGTTGGATGCTTAGTATATTCTCATTATCTATTAATAAAAACATGTAAAGTATTAATTTTCCTCTACACACTAGTTTATCTGTATCCCACATTTTTTTCCTATTTTCTTTTCTTTTTAGGGGCCATGTATGGGTTCAAGATGGTCATCTGCTTATGTAGGAATCCAAGAGATAAGTTCAGTCATTTAAGGGAGCTCAGGAAAGGTCTCTAACCTTACTCAGGAAGCTCCGGCAGAATCCTAATCAGACCACCACCCTAGCAGGTGGAAGCTGGAGAGCAAGAGTTCAAGAGAGAAATCCTGTGGGTGCTCAGACTCAAGAGAAAGTCCCTCAGACACTAACACCAACTCCATTAGGTAAGTTCTCCAATGGGCCCTTCTCAGGGCTGGCCATATTATTTAGGAAATGTATCTGTTTTTAATCACAGTATTAGGTTAGTTTTTTGTAGATTTTGGATGCTTGATATATATTATTAGAATACTTAATATATTTACATTATGAAGATTTTACTTTTTTAACTGGATAAAAAAATTTTAAAACTAACTTGGAAGGTAGACTTTGAGTTCTAGTTATTTTTGAGATGTTTTTCTTCTAAAAGAGAGCATATAATAAACACTTTATTTGCTGTCAAGGTTCTCTCTCAGAATTGACAAGATTTGGGCTTGTAGAATGCCATATTATTTTAAAGGACAAAATATGAAGGTCGCCCTAGCCGGTTTGGCTCAGTGGATAGAGCTTTGGCCTGTGGACTGAAGGGTCCCAGGTTTGATTCCTGTCAAGGGCACATGCCCAGGTTGCGGGCTTGATCTCCAGTGAAGGACGTGTAGGAGGCAACCAATCAATGATTGTCTCTCATCATTGATGTCTCTATCTCTCTCTTCCTCTCCCTTCCTTTCTAAAATCAATAAAAATTATTTAAAAAATAAATAAATAAAATATGAAGGTAGAAAAATATGAGCAGTATCAGGCATGTTCCCTAAACTTTAAGAAATAAAGTTGATACTTGAAAATTAAGGAGGGAGATAAAGTTGTTCAAGTAATGGTGCTGAAATGATTAGGTATTCATAAGGGAAAATAAAAATATATTAGATTCCTCCCTCATACCATGCTCAAAATAAATTTGTAATAAACAAGAGACATAAGTGTTGAAACCAAAAATCAAACTTCTTAGAAGAAAACACAAGAGAAAATTTTTATGTTATTGAGTCAGGTAAGAATTATTTTTAAATAAAGTATAAAAGATATAGCTCATTTTAAGAAAAGATTCATAAATTTGACTAAATAAAAATTTTAAGGTTCTGTTTAATAATGAACAACATATAAAGTTACAAGACAGATCATAGACTGAAAAAATATTTTCAAACATACAAATTACCATGGATTAGTGTACATGATACATATGCATATGTATGTATGATATATATGTACATCTATCATGTATACTATATATGTGTATTTCCTATAACTAACTTATTTTTTAAAGTCAGGCTTATTGAGATATAATTTGCAAACAGGAAAACTTTCATTTTAGTATAGTTCTATGATTTTTGCAAATGCATACAGTTGTGCTGAATATTTAGCACTACAATTAAGGTATAGAATATTTATTTCATCTAAAAAAAGTTTTGTAGGCCCTCTTTGTAATCAATTCCTCTCCCCTTCCCCCAGACCCTCTAGCTCCTGATATTTATGTATGTTCTATCCTTATATTTTTGCCTTTTTCAAGTGTCACTTCAATTGAGTCATATGTACAAAGCTTTTTTAGTCTGACTTCTTTCACTTAGCATAGAAATATTTGAGGTCATCTCATTGCTTATATAGTAGTTTTTCCATTTTTACTGCTGCGTAGTGTTCCACTATGTGGATATACCAGATTTTTGTTGTTTGTTGATCTATTCATCAGTTGAGGGACATTAGGATGTTCTCAATTTGGAGTAATTATGAATGTAACCACTGCAAAAATTTGTGTACAAGATTTTGTATGAACATGTATTTTCCTTTCTCTCAGGTAAACATTACAGGGTTTCTAGCTCATCTGATAAATGATATGTTTAACTTTATAAGAAACTGCCATACTGTTTTCCAAAGTGCTGTGCCAGTTTTATTACCACCATTGATGTATGAGTATTTGCTCCCTTCCTTGCCATACTTTATATTGTCAGTTTTTAAGGCAGTTCTAAAAGGTAAGTTCTTATAGGTCAGGGTGTCTCATTGTAGTTTTACTTTGCATTTCCTTAATAATGAATGTTACCAAGCATCATTTTTGTGTGCTTCTCTGCCATCTGTATAAATTCATACAAACTAATTTTTAAAACAAAAAAATCCATTAGAAAATGGGAAAATTGTCTGAACAGGAATTTCCATAAAGGGAGTCAGAATAGTCAATACACACCTAAAATATGTTCAATAGTACTGTAGCCAGGGAAATGCAATATCACTTTAGGTCTCTCTGTTTAGCAAAACTGTGAGATAAAACACTCTGGGGCAAGGATGAAGGAAATGGAAATTTATACACACTACAAGTAGGGATATAAATCAGTACCTATTGCTGACCTATATGATAATACCTCATAAGCTGACGATGCATCTGATCTATGACCCACCAATTCCACTCCTAGGTATACACATATGGTCACAAAAATATATGTACAATTATATTTACTGCAAGAATGTATTAATGAAAAATAGAGATATTTAGTAGTCAAAAAATGAATAAATAAACTCATACCATTGAATGGATTAAGTCAACTGGTGTTAATCAATATGTTGGATTTTTAAATGTTGAATGAAAGACTAAGCCGGTTTCCAAATATATGTATACTAGAGGCCCAGTGCACAACATTTGTGCAACCGGGGGCGGGGGGGCAGTGTTGCCTTAGCCTGGCCTGCACCCTTTTGCAGTCCGGGAGCCCTCGGGGGATGTCCGACTGCCCACTTAGGGAGCGGGCCTAAGTCATCAGCCGGTCATCCTTAGTGCTGCCATGGAGGCGGGAGAGGCTCCCGCCACCGCCACTGTGCTTGCCAGCCATAAGCCCGGCTTCTAGCTGAGTGGCGCCCCCCCCTGTGGGGGTGCACTGACCACCAGGGGGCAGCTCCTGCATTGAGTGTCTGCCCCCTGGTGGTCAGTGTGCATCATAATGACCAGTCATTCCGCCATTCGGTCAGTTTGTATATTAGCCTTTTATTATATAGGACTAGAGACCCAATGCACAAAAATTCATGCAAGAGTAGGTCTTCCTTCCCCCTGCTGCCGGCACTGTCTTCCCTCCAGCACCCGGGACCCAAGCTTACCTCCTCTGGCCGCCCGTAGGCATCCAGAACCCAGGCTGCTTCCCTCCTCCGACCACCCACAGGCACCCAGGACCCGAGCTGCTTCCCTCCTCCGGCCACCCGCAGGCACCCGGGACCCGAGCTGCTTCCCTCCTCCGGCCACCCGCAGGCACCTGGGCTGCTTCCCTCCTCTGGCCACCCACAGGCACCTGGGACCCAAGCTGGCTTCCCTCGGGCCCTCCAGCCCCAGCTTCGTCAAGAAGGATGTCCGGTCTAATTAGCATATTACCCTTTTATTATTATAGACTAGGGGCCCGGTGCACAAAATTTGTGCACTGGGTGTGTGGGGGGGAGTGTCCCTCAGCCCAGCCTGCCCCCTCTCACATACTGGGAGCCCTCAGGCGTTGACCCCCATCACCCTCCAATCGCAGGATCGGCCCTTTGCCCAGGCCTGACGCCTCTGGCCTGGGCGTCCGGCCCGGGCAGCGGGGACCCGCAGCTGCAGCGCCCCGCGATCGTGAGCTTCGCTTTAGGCCCAGGCAAGGGGCCCCTAGCTCCCGGGACTGCCAGCTTCGACCGTGCCCAGCTCCCATCGCTGGCTCCACCCCTACTTCCTGCTATCACTGGCCAGGGCGGCAAAGGCACCTGATTCTCCGATCATGGCTGGGGGGCAGGGCCAAGGCGGCCCCAGGGCCGCCTTGGCCCTGCCCCCCAGCTCTTAGCTCCCCCCTGGGTTTCCGATCACTGTCAGTGGCAGGGGGCTTCTTCCTGCTTTCCCTTTTGCCTCCCTGCATTGTGCCTACATATGCAAATTAACTACCATCTTAGTTGGCAGTTAATTTGCATATAGCCCTGATTAGCCAATGAAAAGCGTATCGTCGTACGCCAATTACCATTTTTCTCTTTTATTAGTGTTGATATGACATGATAACATATATGCAGAAATTTTAAACATTCAAAAATAGTATAAACTGTTTATGGATTCATACACATACAGTATAAGTATAAAACAATTAATGGTAATAATGTGTATCAATTTCAGGATGGTGGTGTTCTATGGAAACAAAAGAAGGAGAAATGGATAGTAGAGAATGAGGCTTTAGCTGTCCCTGAAATATTTTACTTCTAAAAAAGAGATGTTATATTATTTTTAATTTATTTTAAATGTCCATAATTTAAAACTGTATCTAGTTCCCATCTTCCATTTCCATCTTCTCCTTGCAGAACCAGGCTCTCGGTTTTATCCTTACATCAATTTTTTTTTAAGGTACATAAAATACTCTAGTGTTGACTCAAATGTTATGTTCCCAGTATAATAACTTGATTCCCTGATTCATAAGACTTGATTCCTCTATTTTCATTAAGCCTGAGGTCCTTGGTAACTAAGGAGTTGATGGAGGACTGGAAGCTTCCCTTGCTTTGACCATGCCTTTCCCCCAACTGGTGTCCCACTCTTGCAGTCATATAGATGGAGGCCAATTTACTTGTTGATATACTTTCTTAGTGCCTACCATTGTCAGTCTGTATTTCTGAGTCTGTCTTAAGCCTAGAGTCCCTGAGGCTGTGATTTGTCTGCTTTTTGGATCACCTCCTGTAATTAGTGTTAGATCCTTTGACACCCACTGCATTCATAAACTATCTTTGGGATATGGAACTGAACTCCAGACAGGATTTCCACCAGCTCTGTTGCCTAAAGCCTGTCCCCATCTAGTGAATGAGTGTAATGGATAGCTCCAGCTAAGGGTGATGAAAATTTACAGCCCTCAGCACTTGCTAAGCTTTCAGACTTCCTTCCTAACCTGTGTCAGACTGATCAGATTAAACCTCTTGATATCCAGGCCCTCAAAATAGAAATCCATTTATTAGGACACAGCTGTCTCTTTTTACCTTCCCTCACTCCTCAGTCCTAGAGATAAAGTACTTGGAAATAAAACCTTCTGTCTAAGAGATGACTGGAACACCATGAGTCCCTTAAGTTTGTGCCCAGGAAGGCAGGCATGCTCCCTAGCTACTTGCTTTATAAAATACAACACTTAGCAAACCTTTTGCCTTAGGTCCCTGAATAGGCCTGCATTTAAACAGCATGGTCCTTCTATCTGAAGATTTCTCTCTGACTCTATACTAGGTTGGATTCTTGCTTCCTTCCAAGACCTCTCTATCACCCTTTTAGAGACAACAGCTCATGCCTGATTTAGCCTCTTTAGCAACTGGACTATACCCAACCTGAAGCATCATCATCTTCAAGGCTACTGACTCTGATCCCAGCCCATTCCTCAGGCCAGCCCTTAAGGCAAGCATATGAAAAGAGAGTTAAAAAGTATAGAGGAGCAGAAATGTGTTTGTTGCCCAACTGATGCCTAGTGCCTAATTCCATGACAGACCTTTGGGGATTAATGACCATCAAGACACAGTCCCTGCCAGCCTTGAATGGGTTGTAGAGAGGCAAAGGCAATGGGTGAATGAAGCAGCAGCTAGGCAGAAGCAGAGGCTAGGGAAATTTATCTCAAGGAGGCTTCTTGCCAAATGTCTTTTCAGGAATTCTGGGGGGGCGGGGGGTTACAGGGGGTCAGATCCTTGGGGATAAGAAGTGATGCCTCCTCCTCCAAGTGGAATACGGAGTTTTATAGGGACCTCGTGACAGTAGAAATCCCAGCATTATGGGTCTCTACATCATCCCTGTAAGGTAATGGCCAAGGACCACAAATGACAAGCAGAGATGAGATGGCAGGCTCTCGGCCTTCTGCTTATATTCCATTTTTTGAAGAACAGGGCTTTTCCCCAGTAGATCTAAGAATCTGGTATAACATGAACTACGTATTCCTAAATATACTTTATTAGCATGAAGGCTAGGAGTTGAATTGGGCAGGATGAGGAATTTGAGAGCTGAAGAATTTGTGAGCATTTTGGAGCTGGAGCTGTAAGTTCCCAATATGATGATGGCCATAATGCTGCAGAGGTGAGAAGGGTGCCATCAGCTTTGTGAAAGGTTGTAGGGAGACAATGCTATTGAGACAAGTAACATGCCGGTGTGGTTATCCCTGGGTAGCACTGCTAACATTATTTGAAGGCCACTTTGACTTCCTTACGAAAGCCTGTCGGTTATCCTTTGTGCCTTAGAATTTCTCAACATATTTTACATCTACAAACACTGACAAAAAGAATTAAGTCTAAGAAGTACCTTTATTAGAAAAGGTAGTTTATGTACACTTGGTAGTCTGGGGGAAGAGTGGATGACATTTAAATAAACAAGTGAAACAGGAAGAAGGAGAAATGACCGATTAGTTATCTTGGTAGTGGGAAGATTGAGGTTGGAGATATAGCTTTAGGGTCTGGCTGGTTATTCCTGTCTGGCTAGTAGGCTGGGGTAGTAACCTGGGACAAGCTATTTTGACCTGACAGGTAAAAAAAATGGGGGGTCCTGTCTAAAGCAAGATATCACTATGATTCACATTCTAAACAGATATTTTTGAGAAAGGAAAGAGGTGCTAGCCACAGGCAACGCTGTGATTATACCAGGCTTGTACATGATAGTACCAGGCACAAACAGAATCTAAAGTCACCCTGAATATAAATACATGGGGTTCCTTAGCGCAGAGCAATCTTGTTGATGCCTTTGTAGAGGTAAAAGATGACCAGTATGAACATCCCAGTGGCTGCTGGCGTAGGTGGACGTGAGCCACTTATTATTGGAACAGCCATGAGGTTGGTGTTATATTACTGAAAGGCAGAGCTCATTGAGGAAATCCACTCTGAAGGTGGCCCAGGGAAACGGAATTCTTGGCATGGGGCACAGAAAGCCTCTGGCTTCTCCCAGCAGGGATTTGTTCTCGTGTATGCCTTCTCCCTCATTCCATTCCATTTCTTCCTCCTTTTGACCTGCGGTTATCTGAAATCATGAGTCAAAGAAAGTAGAACCTTAAGTTAGCCAAAGTGAACAAATAAAAAGAGGGCAGACTGCTGACAATGTTCTATGCCATGCAGGTGATTTGAGAGAGGATTCTCTGAGGGCAAGCAGAGGCTTTGCTTAGTCTCTTCATATATTATTGCCAGTTCATGATGGAGGACCAGAGGATGTCACAAAATCCTGTCCCCAGGGAAAGTGCTGAGTCAGATCACTGAAAACAATGAGGAAGCCTTTGCCATGTCCTGGCAGAAAGGACTGGCCGACAGATCTGTATGGTACCTAAGAATCAAGTTTTATTTCTGTAGAAAAAGTTGTTTGTAACATGGCATTGTCCGGTCATGTTTTAACAAGGGGATGCTGTTGCAGAAAGCAGCACTGACCTTACCGGAGAGAACATTTAGAAATGCATGCACTTCAGTAGATGCTGGTGTGGAGAGGTAATAATGGTCAGGAATTGAATAGAATAATGTACATTTCCACCAACTTCAATTGAGGACTTTAGTTCCTACTGGAACTTAGCTGAGAATTCTTAGAATTGTATTAAGAATTAAGTCAGCAAGATATGTTCATGATGACTTTTTTAAAAAAATATATTTTATTGATTTTTTACAGAGAGGAAGGGAGAGAGATAGAGAGTTAGAAACATCCATGAGAGAGAAACATCGATCAGCTGCCTCCTGCACATCTCCTACTGGGGATATGCCCGCAACCCAGGTACATGCCCTTGACCGGAATCGAACCTGGGACCTTTCAGTCCGCAGGCCGACGCTCTATCCACTGAGCCAAACTGGTTTCGGCATGATGACTTTTTAAAGTTATAAAAAATGCACACTAACATTAAAGTTTGAAGGGCATCAGGTTGACACTAAAGCCCAAGCATCTTGCGAAATGTTGATTTCTCTTTCCCATAAAAGAATTTAATTTCCTCAAGCCACATACAAAAATTAGTGTGGTGTTTTATCAGACTTCAGTTTCCTGAACACCTTGTTTCCATCAGAAGTTTATTTGTCAATTTCAGAATAGCTACTGACCATCTGAGAAGGAACACTATAGGCCATTAAACTGTTAAACAGGAGCTCTGTAGGAATCTTGTTACACTCATTATACCCTGTGTACAGGCATGATGTTTCAAGATAACAAGATCTTTGTAAGAATCTTATTACAGCAACTGATAAGACTAGCAACCTGTATAATCAAATGTGAGATAAAGATAAACTTTGAAAAGAAGGAGTTTTTAAATCAATTTACAGATGAGAGCAGAATATGACAAAGTAAGAAATTAGGACCTTATAAATTTGGGCTCTAAAAAGGGTATTTTAAAAAGAAATAGCAGTCCTGGCTGATGGCTCAGTTGGTTGGAGCATCATCTCATGCACCAGCTCCATTTTTGGTCAGAGAATATACCTAGGTTGCGGGTTCAACAGGGCACGTACAGGAGGTAACCCATCAATGTGTTTCACATCGATGTTTCTCAGTCTAAAATTAGTTTAAAAAACAAAGAGAGAAATTGCATGCATGCCAAGAAAGTTGATACCCACTGTTTATAAAGATAATTTATTCCATTTTAAGATATGATCATTATTTTCCCCCTTATATTTGAACCCAAATCCATTCCTTTCCCTCTGGAATAATAAATGTCTAAGATTTTCAACTTCAGTTTATTATATCCCTGTGAGTCTTCCCTTCTCCAGGTGAAATACCAACAAGCTACATTTTGCATATGACATATTTTCTAGTCCCTTCACCTCTGGTTGTATTTCACTTGGTTCATGCAGGTGTAGACTGACTAGCTTAGAGTAGGCCACTACACCTCTTTTCTTCTGAGCATCATACTAGAATTCTAAGGTTGCATTTGCTGTATTTTGGTAGCCACATCCTGCAGAGGAAGAAGATTGTGCTGAGCACGAAGTGATGTAGGCCAGTAAACCAACAATCCAGAGATGGTAGGCTACTTTGGAATTTATGAGGAATGGCTATGAGGTATCCTCATCTGTTTTCGGAACATTGGCTGATTTCATCAGTTCCTTTAAGGGGAAGAGGAGCAAATCTATTCAAGGATGACCTCAGGGAATCCAAAACAAATAAGTGTCAAAAGTAGTAAGGGGCTAGACCAGACATCACTAGCATAATTTAATGGTTTAAAACCCTAACTAGAAGAGGGATTTCCTAAAGTCTTGGAAGCATTCAAGGCAGCTTAAAAGTTCTGCTACTTTTCAACCCATATTTCCCCCACAATGTTTAATGCTTCCTGGGCCAGAAGTAGGCATGTAATATTCATGCTTTGCATGCATGAGAATTACCTACTTTTAAATTCAACAGAAATATCCTCCTAATCACAGAAGAATGTTTCTGTTGAATTTCATGTGAGTTAAGTAAGGAATAAAGATTTGCTTATCTGCATGTTAAATTAACATTTCATTTGAAAAGCAAAGCAGTTAAGCAACAAGGAATAATAGACCCAGAACAGCTTGTTCTAGGATCTTTTATTTTGTCATAAGGTCATGACTATATTCAAAAGACTTCCCTTATGGGGTGTAATGTGGGGATAAGGACACATATGTAATAATTTAATCAATAAAAAAATTAAAAAAAGACTTCCCTTGCCCTTAAGATACCTAATCCAGGGGAAGTTATCTAATGTATTTTTTAAAGTAGTAAGAATGTATGCTATTGGTGCACATGAAGAGATGACTGTTCCACCTCTGACAAAAGACATTTTGGAAAAGTTGTACATAAACATTTTTTTGTAAATTAAAGCATTTTTCCATTTACTTATACTAAATGCTTTTGAAATGCTTGATAACATTTGTGCTTCTTTGTAACATAAGCTTTTTACAAACCTTTGTGATTTATTTTTTGTAACTAACTCTATATCAACCATTTAAAATCTGGAGGGCAATGATATTTTAGAAACTCTCTTATGGCCCAGCCAGTGCTCATGCCACATTGAACTGATGATCCATGCACCAAAAGGTCGTAGGTTTGATTCCAGGTCAGGGCATATGCCTGCATTATGGACTCCATCTCTAGTGGGGGGGGGGGGGGTGGAGGGAGGAGTGCAGGAGGCAGGTTATCAATGAGATGTTTCTCTCTCATCAATGTTTCTATCTCTCCCTTCCTCTCTCTAAAAAAAAATCAATAAAAATATATTTTTTTTAAAAAAACCTCTTATGAAGTAATTACATTTAGGTATGATTATTTGTTTTTGAATTTTAGACATTTATGTATTACATTTTCTTAAAAGACAGTACACCTGTATTTCACATATTGGAAATTAAATCAGTAATTAACTATGATGATTTAAATCAGAAGAATCATTATATTTGAGTATGATATATAATGACACTCAAATTTATTTTGCTAATTCAAGAGGTCTTTAATTAGGCACAGCACTTCTGAACTATCATCGGTACTAATAATCATAGTCACAATTTTAAAAGTCATTGAGCATTCAGTGAACACCTACAATATATAAAAACATTATTAATAAGTATCATGTTATAAGAACAGTTAAGATGTGTTTCTGTTCTTTAAGAGTTTCACTACAAAAGAGAAAGAGTTATGTAAGTGTATGTTATAAACTATATAACAGGCTGTGCTATAATATACATGCTTTTAAAACAAAGGCATGAATAAGATACTTCATCTTTTAAATTTAAAACACATTTTTACATGTTTAAATGCCTAGTGAAATGGTAATGTCCATATTTTTTCCACTTTTAGAATATTTTTCATTGGTTTGTTAAGTATTAATACAATAAATAATGCATATAAACTACCATTATCTTTTCCTGTGTTTTCCAATGTCCTACAAAATGAGTTGTATTAAATCATCATCATAAAAAAACAAAATCCCAAATCTGAGCAATGTGGAAAAGGACTTGACATTCCTCTTTTATAAGTGAACTGCCAGCTGGGGCCATCACTCAGGCCGGAAACAGGAATTCAGCAAGTGGGTCAAAGGGAGACTCAAGATTTCAAACAGGAAGCGACCTGGAATCTGCTTCTCGCTGCCAGAGGTTGCTAGTGTAAAGCTCCTGGGGAAAGATGATCCTGCCTTTGTAGTCAGAAGGTCATTAGGAGGATTCAGCTGAGGGGCTCACGTGGTGCAGTATGCTTATTGAAAGGTAGAACCAGACCGAACCAGCTAATTTTAGTCTGAACCTATGACATTTAGCCTCCCATGTGATGTAGAGCAAATCATTCAGCCTTTCTGGGTCATAATTCTTTCATGTACATAGAACTCAAGTGTCTTGGCTCCATTAGACAATGTAAACACATAAAAGCAGCATTTCCATTAAATAGCAAAATTCCTAGTGGAGGAGACACCACCAACTTCATTGCTAGAAATTAGCCTACTAAAATGTCCCCTGGAGACAGCTGAGGCTTCCTAGGCACAGTCTTAGGTACACTCAGACCCAGCCTGTGTTTTTCTACTTGTCACACTCTGACGTGGCTCTTTAGTACACCACTAGCCTTCCCTTTTCCACATCCCCCTTCTGTAGGTAGTACTGGCAGGGAAAACTTATGTCCCCTACCATCCTTTTCAACTTGCATTAATTCCCCTTAACAAAGTATAGATTGGGCTTCTAACATTTATTAAGACTTTACTGAAAATCCCTGTGTAAAAAATGAGGAAATAAAACAATTTAGATGATACAATTAAACTTTACTTAACACTTAATGAAGCAGACAATCACCATTTGAAGGACTGCAAAATGGGCTGGAAGGCAGGATGCTTTTATTGGGTAATGAATAAAGGAAGAAAAAAAATACAAAAATATCTGGTTGGCTGGAGCCACATAGTCAACCTTGTTTGGGGTGAAAAGGAACAAGAAAATATGTATAGAGCGCAAACTTGGCTTGATGTTTAGGGATTGGCTGACTGGACATACTGCATTTCTGGTCTAGCAGAGCATTTACAGGGACATCAAAGTTATCTAAGTTTTGATTTGTTGATGTGCCACCCTGGGGAGGAATGGCTCCATCTTGGGCCTAGAGATTTATTTCAACATGAGCAAGGGAAGGAAAAAGTAGAACACACAAAGACTCCCTCTCCCTCCCTCCCTCTCTTCCAGTGAATAGTTATTGAATAACTAATAACATCCACTATGTGCCAGGCATGTGTAAGTGAAAACAGATGTGGTTCCTGCTCATGGGCCCCATAGTCTAATAGAGGAGGCAGACATTAACTAAATATGTAATCACTCAAATAAAAATCATTGTAAGTTGATAAGTGCTTTGAAGAAAAAGTAGAGTTATAGATAAGGAGGAGCTTACTTAGTCGGGGGAGTCAGGACAAGAGTTCTTGAGGAAATGAGAGTAGAGCTGAATGCTGAAGGATTCATTGGCCTTCAAGAGGCTAAGGAGGATGGACAGAGAAAGAACATTCGATACTGAAGGAACAGCTTGTGGGAAGGCTCTGAAGCAGGGAGGGTCTGGCCCTACTTGAGGAACTGAAAGGAGAACTGTCTGAGAGGGAGAATGATAAGAGAGCAGAGGAGAAAGTTAGGTAGATCTTGGGTAGAACCATAGGAAGCCATTGGAGGGTTTGAACAGGGGAGTGGCATGGTCAGATGTGAAATGCCAACCCCATGGGGATAGAGTGCACATACCTCAAACAGTAGGCAAAAAAGACAAAGCTAGGAGCAAAGCAACTGTGCTAGGAAAAGAAATATGGACTTTGTAAACTGGATGCATTTTATTTTAAAAGTATTAAAAGAATAAGCAACATCCATACAAAACTGTATACAAATGTTCAAAGCAGCATTATTCATAATAGCGAAAGAGTGGAAACAACCCAAATGTCTATTAACTGGTAAATTGATAAATAAAATGTGAAATGTCCATACAATTGGCAACGAAATGAAGTACAGATACATGCTACATGGATGACCCTTGAACACATTATACTAAGTAAATGAAGTGAGACACAAACAATGACATATTGTATAGTTCCATTTATATAAAATGTACTGAATTGGCAGATCTATGGAGACACAAAATAGATTATTGGTTGCTTAGGGTTAGAGATGAAGTAGGGAATGGACTGCTAATGTGTATAAGGTTTCTTGGAGGGGTGGAGGTGGGGGGGGCAAAATTGTCCTAAAGTTAGATGTTGGTGATGACTACACAACTCTGAAAATATACATGCATGCATGCATAAATAAATAAACCACTTTAAGTGGGTGAATTGTATGATATCTGGTTATATCTCAATGAAGCTGTTAAAAAAGAAAATAATTTTAAAAAGACTCAGGAACTAGGGGTATCTATAAAAATGGATCTCAATCCTAAATTTCTTCTGATGTTATCTTCATTGTACTCCAAATAATTGACCACAATGACTGTCTTGCTAGGGTGAGTTGGGAGGATTTATGGCTCTATTAATTCATGTTAGAATGGTAGAGTTGAGCCCATTGTTCATCTAAATTGGCAGTACCAAGCAGCTGTTTCAGGTAATCACACCAGAACTGCAAAAGGCACCAAAAGAGTGCTCAATTCTTTCAGTCTTTTAAGAGTGGTCTTAATTTGTGAAAATAACACCTTTTCTCTTTTTAGTAATTTCCTTTGAAAAACTAACCCTATAAGTTTTCTTAAAATCTTATTTTCATTAAAATTGTTAAACTTTAAGATATTGCCTTGTAAACATTTATTTTCTATTTTAAAATCTTGATTAGGAACATATGAATCATTATTTATTGAATACATCATAGGTTCAAAATAGCTGTAGAGAAAGGGAATGTGAGGTTCAGCAGGTGGCGATGAATTTGCTTTCGCTCGCGGAGAAGGCCAAGGTTTCTTAGATGCACTCCTGGCATCTGTATTAACCAGTTTCATAGTCCCTCAGCGGGTGTGTGTGTGTGCGTGTGCGTCCAATTTCATTTGACTTGTGCTGTTGACTGTTAGGTTTTTATAAAAATGCACTTCATTTCCTTTCCTGGCTTTCGTCTTACTGTTGTGTGGAATTCAGGCTTACCCACCTGGGTGCATGCAGGCTGGTTAAAGGTGCCCTGTTTGGTGTATGAGGAAGCAGAGCCTCGAGGATAAGGCACCGTGATTTGATTGCCTCACCAGCTACTGAGAGGTTTTCCTGTGGGAACTCAACTCTCTGGATTTCTGTTTTAGGAAAACGCCTTCATTTTCCGACCTTCAACCTCTATCTTTTCAAGTGACATACTTGGGAATAAATGTCTTTATGAGTATCACTTTATTTTGCCTTTGCTTAGAACCGACTGTAAGATTAGAAGAGGTGCTTATCAGCGTGGTGTTACTGGAGGGGAAAGGAGATCGAAGGTGACTTTTCTTTTGGGCCATTCGTTTCCCCAAAAATAACAACTACAAAAAAAAAAAAAAATCCCATCTATTTATCTTATTGTGATTAAGTAACAGTAACTGAATACTTGTCCAGCTGTTTTCAACAAAAGGCAGCAAACAGCACTAGGGCTCTGACCTAATCGATTTTAAAAGAGGAATGTCAAGGTCATCGGAAATTAAGTCTTTCAGGACTGTCTCTCACATGGGTTACACGTCTCCCAATCTTCTTCTTTTTTTTAAATATACTTTATTGATTTTTTACAGAGAGGAAGGGAGAGGGATAGAGAGTTAGAAACATCGATGAGAGAGAAACATCAATCAGCTGCCTCCTGCACACCCCCTACTGGGGATGCGCCCGCAACCCAGGTACATGCCCTTGACCGGAACCGAACCCGGGACCTTTCAGTCCGCAGGCCGACGCTCCATCCACTGAGCCAAACCGGCTAGGGCCTTCCCAATCTTCTTGCTTCCTCTGTGGCCTCCTTAAGATCCATTCTCTGGAGGAAAAATATTTATTTATTTATTTATAAAGTAAACCGTGGGTGTCTCCCCCTATTTAAAACTGTACTCCCAATTCCTCTCTTGGCTTACAGAGCCTACAGGATCTGGCCCATTTTGTTTGCTTCTCCAAGTTTATTTCTTCTTACTTCCTCATTTTTCTCCTCAAACCCAACCTAGGGCCTTGGAGTTAGTGGTTTATTTCGCCTGGAAAGCCCTCTCCTCTGGTGTTGGTTGTGGAAATCGCTGTTTCTCCTCCTCACAAGGGCGCCGCCCCTCAAGTAGCCGCCTGATCACAGCCACCATCACATCACCCGGGATGTTTCCTTGTGTGGGGCTTATGCCCACAGACGTTTTCCCTCCTACTTGGGTCCCTCCTAAGAGAGCCCTAGACCCTAGACCAGTCTTCGTCGCTGCCCACTCGACAGCCTGGAGTCATGGCTAACACTTGCAGGCGCTCACACACACACACTTTGAAGAAATGGACATAGAAATGCTCTTTAATGCTCTTTCCTCCCTGCTCTGTCTCCCACACAGGGCAAAACTCAGTTTTTTTTACAGAGAGAGAGGGATAGAGAGTTAGAAACATCGATCAGCTGCCTCCTGCACACCCGCTACTGGGGATGTGCCCGCAACCAACGCGCATGCCCTTGACCGGAATCGAACCTGGGACCCTCCAGTCCGCAGGCCGACGCTCTGTCCACTGAGCCAAACCCGTCAGGGCAGGATGCGATACTCCTAAACGCGTCTTTCTCATCTGCCAGGTACGTCCACCCCGAGGAACAGATGCCCCTGAGGAGGCGCAGCTTGACTGGACTGGCCTCCCGATTCTCAGGGTAATGCTCACACCAGCTTCCACCGGAGCTCGCCGCCTCCGTGGCCAATGCTTTTTACCCCCGAGCCCGATGCGCGTGGAGACGTCGCGATGAGCACTAGGGCCCCGGGGTTCCCGGATGCTAACGGTCGCGGTTCCGTAGGGCCGTTGGCTGGTGCGCTCTGAGTGGTCCTCCCGGCAGATGCTGAGGAGAAGGGGCGGAGCCACCGGAGGGATGAGCCGCACTTGAGCGGTCAGCGTTGGTGGGGCTGCCGCTTGGGAAAGGGCCCGGAGTGAGAAGAAAGCGAAGCTTGCTTATGACGGAGAAGGAGTCCAGCGGACCCCAGGCGGTAAGACTGAGGGGTCCCAGGGAAGGAGGCAGGGCCTGGACCCAAACCCACCGAGCAAGCCAACGCTTGAGGTGTTTTGCCGGAGGAAAGGGTTAAACGGTTTCCAAGGTAACGGATCAGGAAGCGCGCAAGACGTTCGCCGCAGGTTCATAGGTTAGCCAGAGTTTAAAGCTCCCACGGCTGTGCGGGTTCCGGCCAATGGAGAGGCCGTCTCCACCTCACGTGACGTGAAGGCCGCTCCACTCGCCGCCGCGGAGCACGTGAGAAGCTTTTCTCTTTTCTTGGCTTTTTTAAAAGCCCACCCACTTTTGCGCGGGCTGGGTCACGAGGTTCTTCTCGCGAGAGGGCGCGCCACCCTCTCGCGAGAATGAGTGGGAGGCGTGGGGACTCGGTGGTGGTGCGGGCCCGAGCTGCGGCGGCGGAAGCCGGGGTGGGCAGGGCGGGGGCGGGCCGCGGGGCGGGGAGGGGGAGGGCTGGGAGCAGAGCGGGCGGGGCGTCGGCCGCTCTGCAGCTCGCGCACCGGGTCGTTGCGGGCTAGTGATAAGCCTGTGGGCTGCGGAGGCTGCGGTCCTCAGGTGAGCTGCGTGCGGGTCCCTTCGCCGCGTGTCTGCCGGCGGCGGGGTGTGGGACCGCGAGGGATGGAGCGGCCCAGTTCCGGCGCCCCAGCCTCCGCCTGTCCGCAGCCTTTGCTCCGACTTGGGGCTGCTCTGAGCTGCGCCTTCGCTTGGATGTGGGAGGAGGGCGGGAGGAGGCAGCGGAGGGAGGAGCGGGGCGGAGGGGGGAACCTGGGGCACGGGGCGAGGGTGTGTGTGTACAGGGGCTGGAGAGTCGTCCTGGGGTCCAGCGTGCGGCGGCGGAGCTGCAGTCCTTTGAGTGACAAGTTCAGCTCCCATCCCCCGGGTGGTCTTCAGAGCCGTGTTCGCTCGGTGCGTGGTGGGGCGTGTGCTTAGATTGTGTGCGTGGTGCGCGCACAGGAGGGTGTGCAGGAGGGAGAGGACGTTGCACTTTGTCCCCGAACAGCAGCATCCTTCACTGTCAGAATCCTTGAGCCCTGGAACCAGGCGCAACCCGTGTGGCAGAAATGGAAGGCGTCAAGCAGCTCCTCAGAGGGTTGAAATTTGCATTTTCGGTCAGATTTTCTCTAAGGCGGTTGGTTAGTCGTTTAAATGCTGGTCATCCGTATTCCGAATGGATTGAGTATACGTCTGTTATTCCAGGCATCTAAGCTGCTTTATAAACAAACACACACACACATAGATGTGACCAAAGTATTAAAAACGTTGACAAAAAGACTATAGGAATACAATCTAAACCACCACCGTAGTATGATTTGGTAACAATTCTTTTCTTCTGCTTAACGCCGTGCGCTAAAGCCTTATTAAACTGAAGGTGATTTTGCTTAAGATGTTAAGGAAATTTCAGGACGAGACATACTGCTGAGACATCTACTGGCCTGGTGCAAACGTGAGTTAAGAATTCAGGTTCTCTTTTCAGCTTTGTGATTATTCAGTCCCTCGCAAAGCATGTAAGCTTTTCTTAGCTTCTTCCCACCTTGTTACGGATGTTATAATGATTGATATTGATTTTGATATGTGTGGAAATACTCAGAAAATACGGGGTTCTCGATAATGCAAAGATGATTTTAATTACTATTTTAGAGTAAATGGAAGTATAGTTCTCAGCGCATGATTAGGACATTTAAAATATTGTGATTTAATGAATCTTTTAAAACAGTTTTTTTCACGTAATACCCTGGTTTTCATACTTTTTATGTTCCTTCTAGCAGCACTGCTGCAAGGGTTGCCAGTGAATTTCACTGTTAGTTGCAGCTATAACAGAGCAGTTTGTGAGAGGTCAAAGAATGTAGGGCAGTTGGAACAAATGGGATCCCAAGATGAACTGGTAACTAGCCATTAGTGTATTTCCGTACGTACCCACATAACTGCGTTATTGATAAAGACTAGTGATAATATCCTAGTTGTTGAGGATATGGTACTTGCCGAAGACCCTGAACCACAGTGAGAAATTCTCTAGCTTCTGATCTCCTGGGGTAAGTCTAGAAACTGAAGAAGTCTTTTGCTTTAGAGGCTGGAAGAAGGATAGTATATTTAATATGTATATGTGTAAATATTATATACATATTTTTTAATTCTAGGAACTTACCTTCTAGAAAAGGAAATCAAACCCAATCAGATGATACATTATTGCTCATTTTTAGGGAAGTTTTCACTTATAAATAGTGGAGTTCTGTCTATACTTGGAGAAAATGTGAAAAACTTAGGAAATGTCTTTTTGATAATGGGAAAAAGAGACCCATCTACATTTAAAAAGTTCCTTCCCATTCCATATTGGCAAAGTGATATTCAGGGATAGAAAAGGGACTTATTTTATTTATTTTTACTGGTCTTTATAACCTTTTGGCAAGGGTTTCAAGCTTTTAGAATGTAAGTGTTAGTTATTTTGTCTTGCCTTTGAAAAGTAATTGGAGTAACTTTGGGTAGAATAATTATTTAAGTAAGCTGAATTTGTTCTTTTTCTGTCAAGTCACCTACCTTTTAATAATACAGTGAACTACTTGGACAGAACAAGAAGTGGGGGCAGGTCAGGAAAAGTTAACAGCTTAGCCTGGGCTTGAGTTAAGGGTGTCTATATTGGTGAAGTGGTGAAAGGAAAGAAAAATACTTTATCAGTTTAAAAACAGACCAAACTTTTATACATAAAAGTTCATTTTATTTTAAAATATTTACTAGAAATTGAGGCATTTGAAATACAGGGTGGGCCAAAAGTAGGTTTACAGTTTGCATAGAAAATATTACAGCCTACACTAATAAAAGAGAAAGATGCAAATTGACCGTACCTTTGTGACACCCACCAGCTAATCAGGAGTGAGTATGCAAATTAACCCAACAAAGATGGTGGGTTAATTTGCATACACAGGCGCCGAGCAGCCAGGGGTGGGATGCAGGTGTTCTGCACTGCCTCAGCCACTCTGGGCCTCTGGGCAGCGTGGGAAGACGGAAAGGCGGGCTCCAGCCGGATCTAAGGTGGTGCTGGCAGCCAGGAGAAGGAAGGCTCGTTCTTGCACGAATCTTCGTGTATCGGGCCTCTAGTCTACACTAATAAAAGAGAAACATGCAAATTGGTGTCACTCCACTATGCCCACCAGCCAATCAGATGAGTATGCAAATTAACCCAACAAAGATGGCAGTTAATTTGCATACACAGGCCTGGAACGAAGACTGAAGACAATGTAGAAGGAAGCCAAGCGCTGCAGAAGGGAGCGAAGTTGCGGAGAAGCAAGTGGGGCGGCGGAGGCGGGAGTGAAGCCCGCCTCGGTGTGTTTCACTCCCTTCTCTGCTTCGCTCTGGCTGCAGGAAGCCCTATTCTTGCAGGAATCTTCCTGCAAGGGGCCTCTAGTCTATATATATAAAAGTCCAAGGGACTGGCTGGCCGGCCGGTAGCTATGACACGCACTGACCACCAGGGGGCAGACGTTCAATGCAGGATCGGAAACCACAGGCATGGAAACATGACTGATGAATCTCAGAGGGAAGGGGGAGGGGTGAGGGAGGGAAGAGATTAACCAAAGATCTTATATGCATACTTGAGGCCGGTGCACAGATTTGTGCACTGGTGGGGTCCCTAGGCCTGGCTTGTGGGGATCGGGCTGAAACTGGCTCTCTGACATCCCCTGAGGGGTCCTGGATTGCGAGAGGGTGCAGGCCAGGTTAAGGGACCCCACTAGTGCACAAATCCATACTCCAGGCCTCTAGTCCTAAATAACAAAAGCCTAATATGCAAATTGTCCCCTCGAGAGTTTGACCACTTGCTGTGACGCGCTGACCACCAGGGGGTGGCGTGGAACAAAGGAAGGCCCTGGCTGGCAGCCGGCAGCTGGAAAGAAGGCCCTGGACAGCAGCCAGAAGACTCCAATCGGCCCTGATCTCCAGCCAGGCCTAGGGACCCTACCGGTGCACGAATTTCCTGCACCAGGCCTCTAGTATTAAATAATAGTACAAGAATAAACTCTTGTTTTATGTACCCAGAACTGTAAACCTACTTTTGCTCCACCCTGTATATAGGTTAGAAACTTGGCAGGATAAAAGGAGAAAACATTTTTAACATTTTTGGATTAGTCTGAGAATGTTTCATGGGAAGAAGTAAGAGGTGATGTAGTGGCCTGAAACAGGGAGTATGTTTACTGGAGTGAAAATGAGGTAAATTGTAAAGAATTTCAGGTTTGGGAATCTGGCAGATCTATGAACATTACTGAGCCTCTTTTTCCTCATCCTGAAAAGAGAGTTAATGTACCTCAAAAAGTATTGGGAAGAGCATAGTAGTTGCTTACTCAATTTTTTTTCATTGACCTCTTTTAATGACTTGAGGATTATTTGTGAGGAACAAAAACCCATTTGAATTAACTTACTTAAAAAAAGGTGTTTGTCAGACAGTTAGATGACTGCCTCTAAAGCCTATTTAATGAAGTCTACTCCAGCTCAGTGTCCTAGGAACCAAAATATCTTCAGAGGGTTAGTCTTCTAGTTTTTTCCTGGGAATTCATGGTCTTATTCTCTGCTACTCTGTTTTCTGCTACTAGTACTCTGTTATGTCCCAGTTTTTTTGTGTTTTTTTTTTTGTTTTTTTTTTTTTTTTCAGATTGTCCCTCTCATTAAAGCTCCTGGTTTCTGCTTCCCCATAACTTTGGTTTGCATGAAACGTTGATTTGTCATGGTGCCAACACCAGACTCACTTTGGTATTGAAGTATGATTCTCACCAAATACCTCTGTATCTGAATTCTGAATTTCTAAAGAAAGAATCTGATTGGTTCTTTCTGAAGGTACCCACTTCCAGTTCAGTGGGCTGTGGTTGGGGGAAGATGAAACTGGGAAAATGGATGGAGAGGAGACTTAGGTGTGTCTCACAGTTTGTACTTTTTTAGACTGAGTACCGAAAGTTCTCTAAGAAAGGGGTGTGGACAGGGAGGAAAGGAAGGGTACCTCTGATGTATTTAACATCCTGCAGTTTTGAGTTTTCCCCCTAGAACTTTATTGAACTTGTTTTAAGCAATGTTTTCTTTCAGGACAGATTTTCCTAGATGTATGAGTTAGGGCAAATTATGTAACTGTTACATGCCTCATTTTCCTTATATATAAAATGGGTATGATAACAGCAACTTCTGTTGTGAGAAATCTGAATTCTGTTTAATAGCATTTAAGCAGGGCCTGGCTGGCACAATATAAGGATGTATATATTATTACTGAGTACACTTCGGCAGGTACTATGATATGGGCTTCTACAGCATTCAGAGATGAAAGAATATAATTTCTGCCCTGTCCTAGGTGGCTCAGTTGGTTGAGTGTTAGTCTTGTGCATCAAAAAGTTCACCAGTTCTAGTCCAGATCAGGGCACATCCCCAGGTTGTGTGTTTGATCCCTGGTTGGGACATATGTGGAAAAACCGATTGATGTTTCTCTCTCAGATTGATGTTTCTCTCTCTTCCTCTCCCTCCCTCTTTAAAATCAATAAAACATATTAAGAAAGAAAGAATATAATTTCCACTCTCAGGAGTTTAAAAGTCTAGTGATGACCACTTCATATTTAAGACTATTTCTTGAATTTAATCACAGTAAATTTGTCTAAATCCAATTCTACTTCACCTGCTTTTCATACTGCTACCTTTTTGTGGTTCTTTGTTTACCTCCCCAGGAACACTTTATTATAGTTGTCCCTTTGGATTCTCTCTTGATCCTCTGTTTTTTCCCAGTCTCTAGGAGTCCATCCATTGCCTGATATATTGCAGGGTTTTTCCACTTCGGTTGGTGAGAATGCAAACTATTCCAAGCCCTGGCTGGATCCAGGGATTGTTTGGCCTGTTGCTCTTTGGTAGTTATTTTCCCAACCTCAGATACTCTGCACAGATTAATATTGAGCCAGGGACTCTAGGGGAACTCATCTGCACATTTCTAAAGCTCTTACTCTTCCTGAGCTCTCTCTCCAGTACTCTGCCCTACAAATTCTAGACACTTTGGCCTTCCCAAACTCTGATCTTTGTTTCTGCAGCTAGGTAAGACTGCCAGACAGTTTGGCTTTCCTTTCCCTATGTTGTGACAAGGATGTAGCCGGATCATAGTCCTGCTTTGCCTATTGTGTAATGTTTGAAAACCAATGTTTTACATATTTTGTTTTGTTATAGTCATATTGAACAGAATATTAATTTTTAACACTTGGCCATTTGTTTGGGATTTGTCAGAATGTATGTTTGGAGCACATATTGTAAATATTTCTCAAATATTATAAAATTAGAAATTATTGTAGTCTTATTTTCTCAAATAATTCATTAAATGTACCCATTTAACATTTAAAGGCATACTTTGCACTTTAAAATGAATTACTTTTTATTTATTAATTGAGCAGATGTTTGAATCTTACTGTGTTAGAGTGCAAATATAATAAAACACTTTTATCTCCAAGGAACTCACAATAGGAGGGAAGCATGCAAACATTTGCACCAGAGAAATAAAGTACAAACCACTTTGGCAGCATAACGGAGGTGGCTACTGTTTGGGCAAGGAGATGAGCCAAGCCTTCCTAGGCAGGCCCTTGAACATTCATGAAGAGTCAGTAGCAGTTCAGCTGATGCAAGAAACAGTAGATTTGATGAAAGTTTAGGAGGAGGATGGGTCAGGACTTGGTGATTTACTAGATATGGTAGTCTGTAGCGATTGAGGGGAAGGTCAGTTTCTAGCTTGGCTTACTGGCTTAATTGGTTTACTGACTCTTCCTGATACAAAGAATGCAGGAGGTGACTGTTTAGAGAGAAAAGTTTCATTCAGTTTTCAAACATACTAATTTTGGGGTAATTGAGACATTTCCTTAGAAGTACCTAACAGAAAATTGAACATAAGGAACTGAAACTAAAGTTCACAAAGTGTACTGAAGATATAAAGGGTGTCCCAAAATTCACGCAAGAAGTAATTTTGATAGAAAACACAGGTTTATAATTAAAAATTGTAAATTTTTTATTGATTCATAAAGTATACAGTATAGGGTTATGTATGGAACAGCATATCGGGTAAATGGCCTCCACGGCTTTGCTGGCACATACGCACTCTTTTGTTATTGCCTGAGCAGCCGCATTTTCGAAGAAGAATGGTCCGATGATGCCTCCAGCCCCAAATCCGCACCAAACAGTGACACGGTGTGGATGCATTTGTTTCTCAACAATCACTCGTGGATTTTCTGAACCCCAAATGCGACAATTTTGTCGATTAACCAAGCCATCAAGATGAAAATGAGCCTCATCGAAATTCAGCCACATTTATGCAAAACGGCCATGGAAAATTTCAACAAAAGAGTGCGTATGTGCCAGCAAAGCCGTGGAAGCCATTTACCCGATATGCTATTCCATACATAACCCTATACTGTATACTTTATGAATCAATAAAAAATTTATAATTTTTAATTATAAACCTGTGTTTTCTATCAAAATTACTTCTTGCGGGAATTTTGGGACACCCTTTACATACATATTAGGGAGTTATGTGCATAGTAAAAACTAATGGTAGATATAAAATAAACTTGGAAAACTAAATAAAATGAATGCCAAAGAGGACGAGGTGGAGGTTAGAAAATATTAGTATTTGAGGCCCTCGCTGGTGTTGCTCAGTGATTAGAGTGTCAAGGGTTCGATTCCTGGTCAAGGCAAGTACCTGGGTTTTGAGTTGGATTCCGCCCCCAAGTGGAGGCTTGTGGGGGAGGTGACTAGTCCATGTGTCTCTCCCACATTGATGTTTCTCTCTCCTCCCCCTCTTTCCCCCCTTCCACTCTCTCTGAAAAGCAATAGGAAAATATCCTCTGGTGAGGATTAAAAAAGAAAATATTAGTATTTGAGTAACAAATTATAAAATAATTTAGAGGAGGTGACTAATGTAATGGCTAGACAGTTGTTTCTCAATCAGAAATAAAAGAGTACTTATTAAAAATAAAGATTTCTATTTTCCATGTAGACTTGAATCTAGAGATCTTCGGGGTTGGGGGAGGTTGTTAGAAGTAAGTTGGTCCTTATGTGTACTGAAGTTTGAGAACTGGTGCAGTAGGAAGAGAGTCAAGATAGGACACTATTGATGATGGAAGAGTAGGAAGGCATTTCAGAAACTCCTGGGCTTGGTTGGTTAAGTCATGTTATAAAAAGGCCAAGATGTAGATGATGCTGTCTTGAACATTTCTTAATTTCTTAGGCCAGAGGAGAGGAGAAAAGACTGGGATATATTTGTTTTTCTTATTATAAAAGAATGCTTGCACATCCAGAAAAATAAAACATACAATATTGCATCTACCCAGACAAAACCAATATTTATACCCCTTAATATATGTTCTCTTTTACTGGACATAAAAATATAGACATGTAGTAATACAGATTTTACATAAAATGGGGATAATGTGAACATGCTGGAACCTGCCTTATTTTACTTAATTTATTATCTATATATAGAAAAGGCTAAGTGTCTGTCCATCCCACTGGTAGCTATGACACGCACTGATCACCAGGGGCCAGACGCTCAATGTAGGATCTGCCATGAAACACACTGGCCATTTAAAAATAAATGGCACCACGGACCTGGCACCAACAAACCAACACTCAACTTCCCCCAATTGGGACACAGGCCCCACCACCACCCCAGAGCTACACCCCACCAAATCACAGCCAACACTGCCAAGACCCCATGGCACAAAATATGGCCCACAGCCCAGCCCAGCCCGGAAACAGTTGCTGTGGGCATCAGGTAATGATGTCACGTAGCAACACCTGGCTTTCTCTCCTTAGAGACTAGCATCCTTGGAATTTTTTTTATCCCAGGAACCCGACTTGCTTTATAGCCAGATGCAAACATTTTACAGTTTAACCAAATGTTTGTGAAACGTTTTCCCATGCCTCATCTCATTTGATCCTCACAGAAGTCCTGGATTAGGTAGATAGGAGACTCGGTAGAATCCTATTTTCTAATCCTATTTCATTAGCAAGATGTGAATAGTGATATGAAAGTATTTCTTCTAATTAATTTCCTTTCAATGTGCATGAATTCGTGCACTGGGACACTAGTCTTCCCATGTTATATGACATTTTATAACATTTAAAAAAACTTAATTGTCATGAGTGACCACTATCATGAATTTAATCTGTATCTGTCATTTTTCCTACGTGTGTGCATACACATACATAGGTGTGTCGGAGTTGTGTTTGTAATTTTTTTTTAATCACAAGTAGAGAGCACACTATTTACACTGTTCTGTAACTTGTCTTTTCTATTAATATTTTGTGGACATGCTGTCATATCAATATGTATTGATATAACTATTTCCAACAGCTGGGTAATAATATGAATATATTATAATTTATTTTAATTGATGGACTTATAGATTATTTTTGATGTTTTATCTTATTTTGTTTTAATATTCTTTCACATATATCTTTGTGAAGTTTTGTAAGTATATATGTAGGATAAGATGTGAAATTGCAGGATCAAAGGATAGGTGTAACTTATTCAGAGTGTCCTATACTGTTTTCTGTACCTTTTATAGTTGTTTCTTTAATTGCTTTCATTTGTTATCTTTTATATTTTGTGATATTTCTTAAAACTTCTTTGGTGTTCCAGTGTTTTAAACAATGTGTGTTCTGCTTTTTGCTGTTTCTAAAGGATTTCATGTTATTGTTTTTATATCCTGTGTCTTTCCTGAGCTCTGGCAGCTCACTTTTGACTTGTTTCCCTTGTCTGTCTGTACTTTCTTGTCTCGGATCTGCTTTTTAAAAAAATGACTTAGGCTCACTTTCATTTCTTTGACTATAGAGCAACACAATTAGTATTTTCCTGTTTAGGACTCTTGTTTATTCACCCAGAATATGTCACAGAGCAAAAAAACAAACTTTAAATGAAAAGTTTATTATTTTAATACAGAAGTGTCCTCAGGAAAAATATTGTATTTTTGCTCCTCTTATGAAATCTGTCTAAAACTGCATACACTCTAATCATATAAGATAGTGAAGAAATGCTGCTGTTACTCTTTCTCCCCATCTGTCTTGGCATCATTTCCAAAGTGATTGTTTTTTCTTTACCAGAGTGCAAGTCATTTAATCTCATGTTAGGTCCACTTTTATGGACCATTGCATAGATATTCTCTGATAGATTTTTTTTCTTTGTGAGATGTTTTACTTATGTTTAAGATATACACAGTGAAAGGAGTAGGGTTCATAATTGTGTTTTTTTAATGAGTGAAGAAAAGTGTAGATGTGAAATTAAATTTAGTTTCTTTTTTATTAATATAAATTCTGAGGTATTATCCTGAAAATAAATAATGTGAATTTTGGGTGGCATGATTATATTTGTCTGGATTTTTTTTTCTTTTTTTAGTATATTCCTTCTTATATTGGTTTTATTTATTTTTTAAATTTTTCTTTAAAGGTCTGTATTGGATTCTATTTTGTTTTGAAAAGAGTGTTCTATCTAGGTTTGCTACTCAGGAATATTGTAGGTAGAGTGAACTGGGGTAGCTAGAGATGTCAGATCTGGGATGTTGTCTGAGAGTACCACAGGCCTCCCCACAAGCTCATTGGAACTCTTTCTTCTGCCCTGGGGTGGGCGTGGCATGTCGCACCTTCAGGTGAGCAGCTCATGTAGATAATTGGTCAGTTTTTTTCCCCTCCAATGATTTAGTGTTTAATCTTTGCTCATATTGCCTCTTGTCAGCAGCTGCAAAGGTTATTGCTTTTTCCCATCTCTTTTTCCAACTCCACCCTTTCAGGAGTCAGAGAAAGTAAAGATGTTTTGTGTGCCTCTCCCGTCTGCCCTTCCTCATTGTTTTTAAAAGGCTGCCATTACCATCTCAGGAATGCATGACAATTTATTCAGTTACTCCCTTTTTTCTGGTATCTTGAGTGCTGCTTATTTTCTCTACGATAAAGTGTGATGAACAGCTTTTCAAACCTTTATGCCCGGTTGATAGAGTTTGAAGATTTGGATTTGAGTCCTCACTCTACTGCTTGCTGTGTGGCTTGGATGAATTATTAATTTCCACTTGCCTGTTTTTCTCATTATAAAATTGGAATACTACTCATTCAGTCCTAAGGATTAAATGAGATATTAACTTAATAATCTCAGCAAAGCACTTGGTGCTTTATAAACTTTAGTTAGAATCATAGATGCTCCAGAATCATCGTTTCCTTTGCTGATTCCCAGATGTAGAATTGTTGTGTCATAGGGTAGGAATATTTTCAGGGTTTTGATATGCATTTCAAAATTGCCCTCCAGAAAGGTGGTGTCAGTTTACTTGGGAGCTGAATTTGAGAGTTTTCTGAAACCCTTGTGTTGACCTCTATATTACATCTTTTATGTGAAGTTTGAGGCAAGTCCATTGGCCTAAGGGCTTCTGGCAGTTGAAGAGAGCTCTGGGGGTGTGGAGGGGAGTGAGTTGGACTGGGATAAATAAAAGGATTATTTTCTTGTTTTGGCCACATAAGTCTTTATATTTGCACCTTGTTTTGATAATTTTGGTCCTCTTGTTCATTTTGCCCCATAAATATTTTAATTTTTATTTTACCTATGTTTTATAATTTCCAAAGTGCCTCCTATAAGTTATTTTTCATTTGATTCCCATAATAAACTTTCTGGGTAAGTGAGGTAATATATATATTGAGGAAACAGACCCAGAGATACTGCAATTTACCTAAAGGAAACAAAGCTAATGAGAGGTACAACAGGAACACAAATGGTACTTTTCTGAATCCTGGTGTTGTTATGCCCAGATTTCAAGATCCCCAAAAGACCACCACCAGGGAGCCAGCCGAGTCCGATGCAAAAGCAAAGAGTCTTTATTCAAACTCGGGTTTGGCTCCCAGCCTCTTTACCGATGCAGCGGCGAGAGAGAGCTAGCCTCGTGGGAAGCGGGGTTTAATAGGGGGGGTTGGAGTAAGGGGAGGAGAGATGACTGTGGGCCCTGCTGATTGGCCAGGTGCAAGTTGGGGTCTTGTTATACAGGATGTGGTTGTGTCTATGGCGCGCACGTCCCTTGATTGTCGTTGGTTAGTTTAAAGAGCAGAGGCTTGGGCTTCTGGGAAGAAGCTCCTTGCTGAGCACAGGGCTGATGGCTGCTGCCTAAATATGGAGGATCCGGAGTAAGATGGAGGGCATAGCCCTCACCCTTTCAGTGTATCTCTCTTTATCATGTGTTTTGGGGACCTCTGTTTCCTTTCTTGCAGTCCTACTTCAGTTCCAGTCATTGATCAAATTTTATTGTTAGACCACTAGGATTTATCTTAGTTCAGAATAGTATGTAATCATAGTTCTTTGTCTGACAATTAGAATCTAGTAATCTCTAAAGCAGTGGTTCTCAACCTTCTGGCCCTTTAAATACAGTTCCTCATGTTGTGACCCAACCATAAAATTATTTTCGTTGATACTTCCTAACTGTAATGTTGCTACTGTTATGAATCGTAATGTAAATATCTGATATGCAGAATGGTCTTAGGCGACCCCTGTGAAGGTCATTCGACTGCCAAAGGGGTCGCGACCCACAGGTTGAGAACTGCTGCAAAGGAAGGTGGATGTGTGGGGGTACACACACACTTCAGCTTTATGTCTATAGTACAAGAATATAAAATTAGAACTCTGCTAAAATTTAGTGTTTTTTGCAGTTCTAATGGGACTAGATTGAAGTCTGGTTTTTCATATAAGTCTCTTTATAATAAAATTAATATTAATAACTGAATGTCTTTAAAATTTCTACGAGGTTATTCTTTTTTTTTCCAGTCCTCATCTCAGGATATGGTCATTGATTTTTTTTTAGAGAGCAGGAGGAAAGTAGAGAGACAGAAACATCCCCAACTGGGGATCGAACCCAAAACCTGAGTGTGTGCCCTGACTGGGAATTGAACCCAAAACCTTTTGGTGTATGGAATATGTGCCAACTAAATGAGCCACCTGGCCAGGGCAGTTAGGTAATTTTTATAAGACAAGTTTGATTGAAACTAATTAACCATTAAATCTTTATTGACTCAAATTTTTTAGTTATTTAGTGATTTAGCATTCACTTCTCATTCCCACCCTTTACTATAATAAAACATTTTCCTGGCTGTTCTCCCCTGTATCCATAGCATCTAATGCAAGTAAATGTTGAATGACCAAGTTACTGTGGTCAGATGTTGATATTGAGTGATTAATGCTGAGTTGATTTAAGCTCTCAAAGGTATTTTATTAAAGCATTGATTAAAAAGTTAAGACTTAATTTTAGATTGTCTCCCAAGGGCTTTGTATCTGTGTGCACACATGTGCATGCATGTGTTTTAACCCTTTGAGTGCTAACGAATATCCTAGGAACTATGCTAAAATTGCCAAGGCATTTTTGCTGATTTTATAGCAGTTTAGGAAAAAAATTATGAATCGCAAGTAAATTTAGTTACATATTCAAAAACTTAAGGAAACCTTTACTACATCGACATATTTAGCAATATCATCATCACTAATAAAAGCAGACTTAGAACTGGACGCCATTTCGCAGCTTTGATAGCGCTCCCGGGACTTTCGGCGAAAGACAGGAGGAGTGCGATCGCGCTCCCCGGCACTCTAGGGGTTAAGTACTATTCATCATTGAATTTGGATGTTTTTTTGAACTCTAGTCATTGGTATGCTGTTAAGATTACTATATAAAGAATTTGTTTTTGTTTATTTGATTTTAATTTGATATGTACAGATTTCACATTTTTATTTGTATATTATCAAACTTATCTGCTCAAGAAGTAAGAATGTCTCTAGAGCATTCACAGTTGCTATGAGGATAGAGAGACTTTTAGGAGACAAGAAGGCTGTAATCTTTTTGTGATATTCTCTATTTTAGATTTTAAAAGGTTTTTCAAATACTTATTGAGGCTTTCAAATATTTTTATTTGCAATAAAAAGGGCAGCGAGATTGAATGATAAACTACTTTATAATAACCTTGAACATGCCGAAACCGGTTTGGCTCAGTGGATAGCGCGTCGGCCTGCAGACTGAAAGGTCCCAGGTTCGATTCCGGTCAAGGGCATGTACCTGGGTTGCGGGCACATCCCTAGTAGGAGATGTGCAGGAGGCAGCTGATCGATGTTTCTCTCTCATCGATGTTTCTAACTCTCTATCTCCCTTCCTCTCTGTAAAAAATCAATAAAATATATATTTAAAAAAAAATAACCTTGAACATAAAAATAAAATTTTTGTAATAATGTGGTATCATATTAAGGTACTGATATTAACATGTCTTTCAACTATTCTTGTTGGAATTGCTAAGTAAAAATTTCATGGCTCAGAATTTTTGTTTATGTTTTTACTCAAAAACTATTTTAGAAGTTATTTTAGGGAAAAATGCTTGCCTGAGTCACTAAAGTTAATAAATTGTTTTCTTTTAATATGTGTTCTTTAGGTATTTTATGGATTAACTCTTCATTCATCACATACAGCAGCAATATAGTTATGGCAACCTTCCAGACTTTCAGAAACAGTCACATGAAGACTAGAGCATCTGTCAGAAAAGTAAGTTCTCTATATTACATTACTTTTAGTGATAGTTTAGTGAAAATGTTGATTTTTTTTGTTAAGCAGCTGTGATATTCTTGTTTCAATTACTCATTGAAATTAGTAACATTGAAATACTGCAAAGATTGAAATATATGATAGTAGTGATAGGAAATCAAGAAGATAATGAACCTTATTTCCTAAAGATCACAGTGCCTCCCCATTTCTTCTCAGCAGATAGTTTTCTATCATCTTTTTAGCAATATAAGTATCAGTTGTAAATTTTCTTATAGATCTTTAGCTCTACCCCAAAGTATTATCGTCCGTCCATCCATCCATCCATCCATCCATCCATCCATCCATCCATCCATCTCTCCATCCATCCATCCATCCATCCATCCATCCATCCATCCATCCTTCCATCCTTCCTTTCCCTTGGGCTAGAAGGACTGGAGGCATGTGGCATTTTGGTGGCTAATTTGCCCTGTGGCGCCACTTCTCTGCCCTTGCCTCTCTCTCTTTTCAAGGAACCTGTACCACCAGGGGGTGTACTTCTTATGTCCACTTTGCCAGAGGTATTGCTGTCCAGATGTGCTGGAGGGCTTCCACCTTCCTGCCTTTAAGGACATGGAGGATGTAGCAGCCACTTTCTTCTCTCATTGGTGCTTTCTCCCCATTCATTCATTCATTCATTCATTCATTCATTCTGGAAATATAAATTTGAATGTTTTTTATAGGTCAGGTCCTACACTAGGTATTAGATAATCAGTAGTGAGCACATTTCTACTTTCTGTAAACTGTAGTGTATTATACTCTTCTCATATTATATGCAACAGGACCCATAGCTTTAAGCGAATAATTAAATTATACAGATTGCTTTATATTAATAATTAGAACTAAGAAATATGCATACAAAATATAGTAATGAGCTGCTGACCTTGTTTTTTAAGCATAATACTACATACCTGTTTGACTCAAATTTACTAATATGAGGAATTAGGCCATAGCTGAAATTTCATACTATTATTATTTTTTTTAATTTTGTTTTATTGCTTAAAGTATTACAAAGAGTATTACATATGTCTCTTTTTTTTTGCCCCTTGACATTCCCCTGGCCTCCCCTACCCCCCAGTGTCTTGTGTCCATTGGTTATGCTTATATGCATGCATACAAGTCCTTCGGTTGATCTCTTACCCCCCTCACGCCCCCCAACCCTCCCCAGCCTTCCTGCTGTAGTTTGACAGTCTGTTGGATGCTGCTCTACCTCTGTATCTATTTTTGCTCATCAGTTTATAATGGCCTTTATTATCCATAAATGAGTGAGATCATGTGGTAGTTTTATTTTCATTGACTGGCTTATTTCACTTAGCATAATGCTCTCCAGTTGCATCCATGCTGTTGCAAATGGTAAGAATTCCTTCTTTTTTACAGCAGCATAGTATTCCATTGTGTAGATGTACCACAGTTTTCTAATCCATTCATCTGCTGATGGGCACTTAAGCTGCCTCCAGATCTTTGCAGTGGTAAATTGTGCTGCTATGAACATAGGGATGCATATATCCTTTCTGTTTGGTGTTTCTGGTTTCTTGGGATATATTCCTAGAAGTGGGATCACTGGGTCAAATGGGAGTTCCATTTTTAACTTTTTGAGGAAACTCCATACTGTCTTCCATAGTGGCTGAACCAGGCTGCATTCCCACCAGCAGTGCATGAGTGTTCCCTTTTCTCCGCATCCTCTCCAGCACTTGTCCTTTGTAGATTTGTTGATGATAGCCATTCTGACAGGTGTGAGATGATACCTCATTGTTGTTTTGATTCGCATCTCTCAGATGATTAGTGACTTGGAGCATGTTTTCATATGTCTCTTGGCTTTCTGAATGTCCTCTTTTGAAAAGTGTCTATTTAGGTCCTTTGCCCATTTTTTGATTGGATTGTTTATCTTCCTTTTGTTAAGTTGTATGAGTTCCCTATGAATGTTGGAGATTAAACCCTTATCGGGGAAAACATTGGCAAATATGTTCTCCCATGCAGTGGGCTTTCTTGTTGTTTTGTTGATGGTTTCTTTTGCTGTGCAGAAGCTTTTTATTTTGCTGTCGTCCCATTTGTTTATTTTCTCTTTAGTTTCCAATGTCCTAGGAGATGTATCAGTGAAGAAATTGCTTCGGCATATGTCTGAGATTTTGTTGCCTCTGGATTCCTCTAGTATTTTTATGGTTTCTCGTCTTACATTTAAGTCCTTTATCCATTTTGAGTTTATTTTTGTGTATGGTGTAAGTTGGTGGTCTAGTTTCATTTTCCTGCATGTATCTGTCCAATTTTCCCAACACCATTTATTGAAGAGACTGTCTTGACTCCATTGCATGTTCTTGCCTCCTTTGTCAAATATTAATTGAGCATATTGGTTCAGGTTGATTTCTGGGTTCTCTATTCTATTCCATTGATCTATATGTCTGTTTTTGTGCCAGTACCAGGTAGTTTTGAGAACCATGGCTTTGTAATACAGCTTGATATCAGGTATTGAGATCCCACCTACTTTGTTCTTCTTTCTCAGGATCGCTGCAGCTATTCAGGGATGTTTTTATTCCAGATGAATTTTTGGAGAGTTTATTCTAAGTCTGTGAAATACGTCGTTGGTATTTTAATGGGAAGTGCATTGAATTTATAGATTGCTTTGGGTAGTATGGACATTTTAATGATGTTATTCTACCAATCGAAAAACATGGTATGTTCTTCCATCTGTTTATATCTTCCTCTATCTCTTTTTTCAATGTCCTGTAGTTTTCTGAGTAGAGGTCTTTTAACCTCTTTAGTTAAGTTTATTCCTAGGTATCTTAATTTTTTTGGTGTGATGGTAAATGGGACTACTTTTTTAGTCTCTCTTTCTGTAAGTTCATTATTGGTGTATAGAAATGCCATAGATTTCTTGGCATTAATTTTGTATCCTGCTACATTGCCAAATTCATTTATTAAGTCTAATAGTTTTTTGATGGATTCTTTAGGATTTTTTATGTACAATATCATGTCACCTGCAAATAAGGACAATTTGGATGCCTTTTATTTCTTCTTCTTGTCTAATCGCAATGGCTAATACTTCCAGTACTATGTCGAACAGGAGTGGTGAGAGTGAGCACCCCTGTCTTGTTCCTGTTCTTAGGGGAAATGGTTTTAGTTTTTGCCCATTGAATATGATGTTGGCTGTGGGTTTGTCATATATGACTTTTATTATGTTGAGGTATGATCCTTCTATTCCCACTTTGCTGAGAGTTTTTATCAAACATGGTGTTGGATTTTGTCAAATGCTTTTTCTGCATCAATTGATATGACTATGTGGTTTTTATCTCTCAATTTTTTTATGTGATGTATTACGTTTACTGATTTGCGGATATTGTACCATCCTTGCATCCCTGGGATAAATCCTACTTGGTCGTGGTGTATGATCTTTCTGATGTACTGCTGGATCCGATTTGCTAGGTTTTTGTTGAGGATTTTGGCATCTATGTTCATGAGGGATATTGGCCAGTAATTCTCTTTCATTGTGTTGTCTTTACCTGGTTTTGGTATTAGGGTGATGCTGGTTTCATAGAATGAGCTTGGAAGTGTTCCTTCCTCTTGAATTTTTTGGAATAGTCTGAGGAGGATAGGTTTTAGGTCTTCCTTGAATGTTTGGTAAAACTCCCCTGTGAAGCCATCTGGTCCTGGGCTTTTGTTTGCTGGAAGCTTTTTGATTACTGCTTCAATTTCTTCCATAGTTATTGGCCTATTGAGATTTTTAGATTCTTCCTCATTGAGTTTTGGAATGTTGTATTTTTCTAGGAATATGTCCATTTCCTCCAGGTTGTCTAGTTTGTTGGAGTAGGGCTGTCCATAGTATTTTTTAACAATCCTTTGTATTTCTGTGGGGTCTGTTGTTACTTATCCTCTTTCATTTCTGATTTTGTTTATTTGGGTCCTCTCTCTTTGTTTCTTGGTGAGCCTGGCTAGAGGTTCATCAATCTTGTTTATCCTTTCAAAGAACCAGCTCTTGGTTTGTTGATCTTTTGTATTGTTTTTTTGGTCTCTATGTCGTTTATCTCCACTCTGATCTTTATTATTTCCTTCCTTCTGCTTACACTGGGCTTTTCTTGTTGCTCTCTTTCTAACTCTTTGAGTTGTAAGGTTAGGTAATTTATTATCATTGTTTCTTTTTTTTTACAGTAGGCTTGTAGAGCTATGAACTTCCCTCTCAAGACTGCTTTCGCTGTGTCCCAAAGGTTTTGGATTGTTGTGTTTTCATTGTCGTTTGTTGCCATGAGGTTTTTATTTCTTCTTCGATCTCTCTGGTAACCCAGTCATTGTTTAATAGCATGCTATTTAGTCTCCATGTGTTTGATTTTTTTGGATTGTTTTTATTGTTGATTTCTAGTTTTATGCCATTGTGATCTGAGAAGATGCTTGATACGATTTCTATTTTCTTGAATTTGAAGAGACTTTGCCTGTGACCCAATATATGGTCTATCTTTGAAAATGAGCCATGTGCACTTGAGAAGAATGTATATTCTGTGGCTTTGGGGTGAAATGTTCTGAAGATGACAATTCCATCTGATCTATTGAGTCATTTAGGATTGATGTTTCTTAGCTGATTTTTTGTTTAGAGGATTTGTCCAGTGGTGATAGTGGGGTATTAAAGTCCCCTACTATGGTTGTATTGCTGTCAATCTCTCCCTTGATCTCCTCCAGAAGTTTTTTTTATGTATTTGGGTGCTCCTATATTGGGTGCGTATATGTTTACCAGAGTTATTTCTTCTTGTTGGATTGCTCCCATTAGTATTATGAAGTGGCCTTCCTTATCTCATTTTATGTCCTTCACTTTGAGGTCTAATTTGCCAGATAAAAGTATTGCTATCCCAGCTTTTTTTTCATTTCCATTCACCTCAAAAACCTTTTCCCATCCCTTCACCATCTGTCTGTGTGCATCTTTTTTTCTGCGGTGGGTTTCCTGTAGACAGCAGATATATGGGTCATGTTTTATTATCCACTCAGTTACACTATGTCTTTTGATTGGGGCATTTAATCCATTTACATTTAAAGTTATTATTGATAGATACTTGTTTGTTGCCATTTTTATTCTTTACCTCTGTGTTCCTTCTTTGTTTCCTATTTTTTCTTTTTACAGCAGACCCTTTAGCATTTCTTGCATTGCTGGTTTGGTTGTAATAAACTCCCGTAGACCGTTTTTGTCTGTGAAGCTCCTGATTTGACCCTCAATTTTGATTGATAGCCTCGCTGGGTATAGTATTCTTGGATTCAGACCCTTCCTTTGCATGAGTTTGTATATTTCATTCCATTCCCTTCTTGCCTGATGTGTTTCTGTTGAGAAATCAGTCGCTAGTCTGATGTGGGATCCTTTTTAGGTAACTTTCTGTCTCTCTCTGGCCGCTTTTAAGATTCTTGCTTTGTCGTTGGTGTTTGCCAATTTAATTATAATGTGCCTTGGTGTCGGTCTTTTGGGGTTCATTTTGTTTGGGACTCTGTGAGCTTCTTGGATTTGTGTGAGTTTTTTCTTCCCTCTATCAGGGAAGTTTTCTGTCATTATTTCTTCAAACAGGTTTTCTATTCCTTGCTCAGTTTCCTCTCCTTCTGGTACCCCTATTATGCGGATGTTGTTTTGTTTTGTGTTGTCCCAAAGTTCTCTTAGGCTCTCCTCCTGCTTCTTAATTTTTTTTCTAGAAGCTGCTCTGTTTGGGTATTTTTTCCTAGCTTCTAGCTCACTGATGCGGTCCTCTGCTTCTTCTAGTCTACTGTTGATGCTTTCTATTGAGTTCTTTATAGCAGTGATGTCATTTTTCATTTCTTCTTGGTTCTTCTTCATTTCCTCTTGGTTCTTACACATATTATTGAATTTGTCTTCCATTCTTTTCATCCACCTTATGCCCATTTCTCTGAATTCTTTCTCTGACAGGTTGCTTGCCTCCATTGCCTCCATTTTGTTTACTCTCTCTTCTGGTGATGCCTGTTTTTCTTTCATATGCAGGCTGTTTCTTTGTCTCCCCATGATCCCTCTTCTCCAGGTATTTGGTTATGTAGTTCTCTCTCTGCCGCGTTGATTTAAAGGCTCAAAATACAACACAACAAGGCACAACGCACAAGGCAATGAACACAAATGTATTCACTTTACTAATAACTCCAAATAAAGTTGACCACCAGAGTAAAGAGAATTAGGTGATAAGGAAGAAAGAAGAAGAAAAAAAGAAAAAATAGAGAAAGAATAAAAAAAGAGTGCAAAAATGAGATTGGTAAAAGGGAAAAAAAAAGTAAGAGAGAAAAGAAAGAGAATGAAATAGAAGAGGGGAAGAAACTATTTATATGGGGAGAAAACTCCAATAGAACAGTCACTAATCCCAACAAATTCCAGCAATAGATACCTAGAGATGATTGCAAACTACAAACAGCTAATATCAAGTGAGGCGAGGGAAAACAGAAGCAAAAAATAACCAAAAAAACAACAACAAAAAGAGAAAAAGAAAAAACAAAAAAATCTCACAAACAAGCATAAGAAAACCCCCAATATTATCAACAATCAAGCAAACAACAACAAAACGACACAGAGAAAAAAAAATTTGTATAGTGAAGAAAGAGAAGAGAGAGGTGTATATGTACTTAGAGCACAGGGTTGGAAATTAGATATATAAGTAGGGTGAAATTTTAACGGGGCGTGAAAAGAAGGAATAGGGAAAATCTAAAGCAGGAATGGGGTAAGAGAAACGAAAACAAAAGGGGAAAAGTGAGGAAGAGAGTTTAGGCATAAAGGTAAAGTTGAGATAGAGTAAAATGATGCTAATGGAAAGATGAAAATAGAATGTAGAATACTAATCCCAAAATAAAATAAAGAGAAAATAAAATGACACTTTTTAAAAAAAGGTAAAATGGTAGTAGTAATAATACTGGTTAAAAGTAAAAATGTAGTAATTGAAAAGGTAAAATCAGGTGATGAAAAAGAAAAAAAATTTAGTTTCTTAAGTAAAAGGTGAAAAAAATAAAAATGTGCAGTAGTTAAGGTCCTTTACGTCCTCTACTCTTCTGTTTGGCATGCCTTAGTCCTGTCAGGTATTCAGGAGAGTGTTGAAGTTCCCTTCGATACACTGTTGCTCCGTATTGTAAACCACAGTCCTGATTTTTTTTTAAATATATTTTTTATTGATTAAGATATTACATCTGTGTCCTTATCCCCACGTTATCCCCTACCCCCCGCCCCCCGCTCATGTCCTCACCCCCCCCCCCCCGTTGTCCATGTCCATTGGTTATGCCTATGTGCTTGCATATAAGTCCTTTGGTTGATATCTCCCCCTTACCCCCACCTCCCCTACCTTCCCTCCAGGGCCCGACAGTCCAATCAATGCCTCTCCATCTCTGGATCAGTCCTTGTTCATCAGTTTATGTTGTTCATATATTCCACAAATGAGTGAGATCATATGGTATTTATCACATAAAGAATATCCTTCAGCATTTCATATAATCCTGGTTTCGTGGTGATGAACTCCTTTAGTTTTTCCTTATCTGTGAAGCTCTTTATCTGACGTTTAATTCTGAATGATAGCTTTGCTGGATAAAGTAATCTTGGTTGTAGGTTCTTGGCATTCATCACTTTGAATATTTCTTGCCACTCCCTTCTGGCCTGCATGGTTTCTGTTGAGAAATCAGCTGACAGTCATATGGGTACTCCCTTGTAGGTAACTAACTGTTTTTTCTCTTGCTGCTTTTAAGATTCTCTCTTTGTCTTTAGCCCTTGGCATTTTAATTATGATGTGTCTTGGCGTGGTCCTCTTTGGATTCCTTTTGTTTGGGGTTCTCTGCGCTTCCTGGACTTGTAAGTCTACTTCTTTCATCAGGTAGGGGAAGTTTTCTGTCATTATTTCTTCAAATAGGCTTTCAGTATCTTGCTGTCTCTCTTCTTCTGGCACCCCAATAATTCGGATGTTGGTATGCTTGAAGTTGTCCCAGAGGCTCCTCACACTATCTTCATATTTTTGGATTCTTTTTTCGTTTTGCTTTTCCAGATAGGTGTTTTTTGCTTCTTCGTATTTCAGATCTTTGACTTGATTCTTGGGATCCTCTCGTCTGCTGTTGGATCTCTGTATATTATTCTTTATTTCAGTCAGTGTATGTTTAATTTCTGATTGGTTCTTTTCCATTTTTTTGGCATTCTTATTAAGATCCTTGAAGGTCTCACTAAGTTCCGCGGAGGTTCGTAGCAGATTCTTGAGTAACCTTATAACTGTGGTTCTGAACTCTATGTCCTCCATTAGTTTGCTTTCCTCCATTTCTTTCATTTGTGACATGTTTCTTTGTCTTTGCATTTTTGGCTGACTGCGAGGAGCCACTGTCTGTGCTGGAGGCACCCTTATGTGTGTGGGTCCACCCAGCAGGGGCTACAGCAATATCAACATATTTCTCCTCTTTGTTTGGAAGTTTTGGAGCTCTCTGATTCACTGCAGTTAGCCTTCAAAAGCGCAGGTGCCTCTCTTGTGTCACTGAGCACAGCTTGGGAGGGGATGTAGTGGGGCGGGGTCTCAGAGAGTTCCCAGGGCGGGGCAAACAGCAATGGTGTCGTCAGCGACCCCGCGACTCCGTGAGTGCCGCGCGCCCCCACAGCCCTGCGAGCAGCTCTGTGAGAAAGTCACCTTTGCTTTCCGACCCGCTGCAAGATAGTCCAGTTTCTCCCTGTAGGAGCCTGGGACCCAGCGTCTTGCGGTAAATGAGTTCAGTGCGTTTGAGAGCTTGTCCCCTTCTGATTGAAAAAACTGTGCACCCAGGTGCAGCAGCCTTGTCCTCGCCCCGTACCTCTGTTCTTGGCGCCTCTCCCCTCCTACTTGGTCTCAATGCGCTTTTTTCTTTCCTTCTAGTTTTAGAACTACTACTCGATCAGCTTTCCCGTGGTTCTGGATGATAGTTGTTTTGTCTTATAGTTGTGGTTTTAATGTTGTTGTGGGGGGCAGCACGTACAGGTTTGTACCTTATGCCGCCATCTTGGTTCTCCGTAGTCCTGATTTTAAAGCAGGCAGTATTTCTTTGTTTCCCAGTCTGCCTTTATTTCTATTTACAGAAGAGTCAGTTCGTGAGTCAGCCCCTGGGTGGCAGTGTTTCTGGATTGACCTCAGAGGCTACAAGTCCTCTCTAGCCAGTATTTAGAGTTTGTTTTCCCTATTGCACTTAATACTGGTTTGGGAGAGTCGACTGCCCCAGAACTCGTTCCTTGGTCATTACTCCCGCTCTGATTCCCAGGTTCCACAAAAACAACTTTCCCCTGCAGTCTCTGTGAGTGACCCCAGCTGGGCGATCCTATGTATTGGGTTTAATAATCAAAAGCAAAAATTTAAGGAGGAAAAAAAAAAAAAGAGCCAGAGTGTGCAATTCTCCCAAAGTCTCTCCCGCACGTCCTCTCTCCCCTGGCTCTAAGTAGCCAGCACACTGGCAAAATCCGAGGTTGCCTTTTTTTCACCCAATCCAGCTATGGGTTGATTTTTAGAGTTCCCTTCTGCCAGCAGCCCTGCAGGACCCCTTCCACACTCACGGATCACGCTGGCCCCAAAGGCCACGGACTTTGTGTGGCGCAGACTTCCTCCGCATGCGTTCCTCTCTCCAACCTGAATTACAAACCGCACCTTTATCTAGGCGAAATCTGACCTTTCCGTGAGGAGGAGCAGGGCTCGTCTAAGTCCAAGTATTCGCGCTGCTTGAGATCCGGTGTTCCTAGGTTTGTAGCCGGACCCTGGGTGTCATGGTTGTAGGGTTTCTGGATGTATACGCTTCCGATATCAGCCACTCAAGATGGCGCGGTATACGCGGCTGAGCTGGCTGCTCCGGGAGAGATTTCAGCAGCAGTGGAGGCTGCCCAGTTAGGGGAGCCCAATCCGGCAGTCTCCAACAGTCCCCTGGAGTATAGCTATCGCTCACCCACAAATTTACACTCTCAGTATGTCCACACACTCTCCTTTCGTTCTCTCACTCTCACACTGTCTTGCAGTCTGCCTTCCCTTCAGCAGCCATCTTCTGAATCCCTCATCATACTATTATTTTAATATCTTTTGTTATTCAGCACATTACCCACATTAGGCACAAAATAAAAATTTGGTTTGAATTCATTTGAATACTTGGAAACTCTTTTAGATAAAAGTATGTGAATTCAAATGTTACATACTGTTTATGCATATACTTGTACCATTTTTGATGTCTTTCCTTGGTATGGCTGAATGACAAAACTTCCCTATTGGCTAGTGCGGAAATTGAAAGGTGTACTTGAATTCTCTAGATTTCATTTTACTTTTCATTGAAAGTAGAGATACATTAAATATTTATTAGTAGTCAAATATTATGAAGATCAGAAAGAGCTATACTTTCTACTCTGTTTTTTTAAACATGTAATTATGAAAAATTTCAAGCATATTGAGGAGTTAAAAGCATAGTATACCAACATATAAATCTGTATACCAAATACCAATACTCAACAGTTGTTAATGTTTTGTCTTATTTGGTGTATATATGTGTTTGTGTGTTTACTTTTTGGCAGAACTATTTGAAAGTTAAAGTCTTAATGTCTTTTCATTCCTGAACACTTGAGCATGCTTCTCCCAGGAATAACAGCATCTTCCCACATAATAATAATAATACATGATCACATCTAAGAAAATTAAATGTAATTCCCTTATATCTAATACTAGCCATACTCAGATTTCCTTTATTACCCTTAAAATATCTTTTATAATCCCTCCCTTAACTTCCATTTTGGATTCAGTGTAAGCTCCTAGGCCTTAAGTTGCATTTGATGGTTATGACTTATTTTCTTTTGGTCTGAAAGTTTTTCCTCTTTCTATTTAAATAATTAAAAAAAGTAAATATAACCTCAAGATTTTATTGTCTTCAGAATAAAACAAAAGCTGAAGCTTAGAACTGGATCAAGAGGTCTTTTCTTTCATTCTCCCAATTCAAAAATGCCTGTGTGTCTTAAGGTTAGCATTCTCTTAGATCTACAGTTGGACTCAATGCATTCAAGCCTCAGCAATTTGTAATTTGAGCCTTTTTCTGGAAAATTGGCTTCGTCTGTCCACCATAGCTACTCTGCTTCCTGTCGTAATGCTGCTTTCCCTGGGCATGCAGAGAATCCTTGTCCTTATTGTACTGTCTCTATGTGGGGTCTTGTACTATGGGATCTTATACTTCGTGTCTCTCTCTTCTATATTTCATATAGACTAGAATTTAGGTATAAAGGATTAATTAGATTCTAGTTAAACATTTTTGGCAAGAGTACATGATAGGGTGATTTGAGGACAGAATTTCAGGTTTTCCTATGATCAGCGATGCAAAAATTGATCAGTTGAGTAAGGTAGTAACTCTGTATACCTAGTATTTAAGCATAATACTACATACCTGTTTGACTCGAATTTAAAAGCTGTCCATTTTCTATTTTTTAGTTAGCAATAATCTATAGGCTGATATTTGGTTGTGTGCAAATATCTTGTCACCCCCCCCCCCCCAACAACCTTTCATCTAATATTTTTGGCATTTCTTAATGACCCTTTCCTGAACTTGCTATTTCCTAGAAGTTGCAAAATGGTAATTTTTCTAAATTTTCCTTTTTTTTTTACATTTATTAGCTAACATTTTTTTTCTTAAAGAAAAGCTTTCTGTCTTCTACCTTAGAAGAACTGTGATATCTCCTATAAAGGGAGGGTAAATGCCCTTTAATTACCAATTTTCAGATTCATGATTTAGTGGAATAGTCACTTCTAGTGGTGGCAAGTGAGTTTATTCCTCTTACTCATTCATTTGTTTATTTGTATTACTCTGGACTCATAGATTTTTTAAAAAAGTCTACATTTTCCAAACCTTTATTTATTTATAGTCTCTTATTCATTCACTCATTTATTTGTTTCAAGTTCTTAAACTATCCCAAACTTGGCCTCTGGGAGCCCCTGCAAGCTGGTCTCTATGTCCTTTTGTCCTAGGCTCATAATTCTTTGATTGCTTCCTTGTTTGTACTGCAACAGATTGATCCCAGTTTCACCTTCCACTTTCTCTTTCTCAGACCTGTAATTGGCTATTCCTCTAAAGAACTCTGAATAATATTCAGAAACCAAAATCTGGGAACTAGTAGTAGGAATGTTTATTGCTTCTTCAAGTGTCATGAGTTTATATTGATAGTACATGTTCAGATTTCACATTTTAATTTTTCCTAGTTCATGTTAGTATCTTAGCCTGTAAACCTCCACTCATTAATGAGAACAGAATCATTTAAAATTTTGAATATTTTCAAGCCCACAGAAAAGTCGGGGGAAGAAAAATACAGTGAGCCCCACATATATTTTTCACTTACATTTACCCTGTTAATGTTTTACCATAATCATTCTATCTTTGTACACACACACACACACACACACACACATGCACTTTTTTTTTTAATCCTCACTCTAGAATATTTTTCCATTGATTTTTTGGCAGAGTGGAAGAGAGAGGGAAAGACAGAGAGAAACACATCAATTGGTTGCCTACTGCATGAGCCCCAATCAGGGCCTGGGCTGGGGAGGAGCCTGTAACCAAGGTATGTGCCCTTGACCAGAATCAAACATGGGACCTTTTGGTTCACAGGCCAACACTCTGTCCACTGAGCCAAATTGCTTAGGACCATATGCACTTCCTTTTTGCTCATACATACAGATAGATCCAGGGAAAATCTCAGAGACTGAAAAATCTCCCTCTCTGTAAGCAGAGGGCAGAGGAAGACCGAAGAAAGAAGTAGGACACTCTAGTCCAGCAATTAACAGAGTTTATTAAAGGAAACATAGGCTCATCTTGTGCTGTGGCAAGAGGAAGTAGATAATCTCCGTCATGCTTGGCAGGGACTAAAGGATTATGTAGAGCAGGGCAGGATGGATGAGGGACTGGACTGGTCCCAGGTAGTAAGGGAAAATGCCTTTCATGCTTGTCCGGGCAGGGTAATGGCCTGTTCCAGGAGCCAGCACAGCATGGAAATGGAGTCATATCTCTGAGGGGATTTATGGGAAGCAATCTCTCTTCTGGATTTACAGGAACAATCTCTGTTCTAGCCAGGATCTAATATAATACAACTCAAGGGTCCAGTAGTGGTCATGCCAGGAAACAGTCTCTCCTCCGTACCTTCTGAAACCGTATGAGAGTAAGCTGCAGATATTATTTTACTTCTCTTCTGAATATATCAGCATACATCTCTTAACATGAGCATCATTACCACCCTTCAAAAGTCATTAATTCAATAACATCACGTAATATGCAGTCTATACACAAATTTCTCTAATTATCTCAAAATATCTTTGTTACTTTTCCCTTGAGGGAAAATCAAGGTTCATAGTATATGTTCGGGTATTGTGTCTTTGTGGTCTCTCCCAATTTAGTCCATTTCAATGGTCTAGATTCTTTTCTTATGACAGTAGGTCTTTGGAAGTCTGGACCAGTTGTCTTGTAGAACATCTCTATATTTGGAGTTCATCTGTTTTGCCCTGTGATTAGGTTTAGCAGGAACCTCCCAAAGGTAATGTAGTCTTTCCACTCTGATGCCAGCTTGACCAGGTTATAATAATCTCCAATATAAAGACACATAATTGTGTATGTGTTCCCCCATGTCCCGCGTGGTTCAGGGTTCAGGATCTGGAAGAGGAGCCGCACACAAATGAAAGAGAAGAGACAAATAATTTGGAAATATTGGGGGGCCAGGCGGGCAAGTCCAACTCAAGGGGAAGGACTTCCACCGGTGCCCAGGCCTCGCCAGCCTTTTGTTCAACTTTGGTTACACATAAAGCCCTTAGTCAGGCAGGCAATTGCGGTAGCAGACAGACTGTCTTAAAGGTCAGTAAATATTAAAAGGATTTACTCTGAGACTATTTGATCAGGAAATAGCTTGAGCCCCCATTGTCAGGACTAGACAATCGGTGCATAACTCAGGCCCTTGCCATGGGTTCAAGGTTCACCAGCGTTCTGGGATCCTTGTTTGCACTTCTCTGCTAGTGAAGACAATGGGCGGCCTCCTGCATCTCCCCCGTTTCTTTTCCTTAGTAATTCTTGAAAGGTGAATGTTGCCTGAAGGGTTCGAGCCTTTTTAAGACTCTTCATGCTGCTTCTGCAGACTAGAAATAAGCATATGAGAACAAAAATGAGACAAGCAATAGTGGTTATGCTTAGAGGCAAATGTCATGTCCTTTTTAAATTGCTGCCAGGTATCCAAGGAATCAGTCTGTAGTAAGTTTCTTTCTGGGCCAACAGTTCTTTGAGTCCCAATTTCAATGTCCAGCAGTTTCTTATGTGTACATGCCAGCAATTATATTCTAGTTCTGGATGGTGGGCAAATGGTGGCAATGCAGGTCCAACCTCTGGTTTGGTCCTGGGCAACCTACAGCGATGCACAGCTGCTGACTGCTAGCATGGCAAGGCATCTTCACCATCTTCCATCTCTGGATGGTTTCTCCTCTTGTCTTCATGTGTTGTCAGTTCCTCTCTGGGATTCATTGTTGCAGGAATCCACACAGGCTTAGAGGAGTTTTCTGGAAATATACAAACATATTCCCGACCAAAAGTTAATAAAGGAATAATTTCTATAAACTAGACTTGGGATCCTTTCTTTGCATTGTGCCCAAACCATTTTCCTTTGGCTTATTTTGAAACAATGTGTGGTTTCATGGGTGTCTTGTCTTCAGCATTACAAGTGAAAAATAATTTTTAAAGTAAAAAATTTTCTTGATGTAATTTACTCACAGGGGATTATTCCACTATCCCCCTTCTCTTTTTACTTAAATAATATTAAGAGGCTTTTGGAAATTTTGCAATGCAGTCTTGGTAACTTTTTATTTTAATTTTATGCACAGAAATATGACTGCAAATTGCAAATCCTGTGAACCAATTTGGATTCATCGTATGTTAAGCAGTTTTTGAACTATGAGATAAACCATTAGTAAAAAAAAAAAAAAAAAAAAAAAAAAAAGCAGTTAATGCTTCAGGAACAGTTTTCTGTCCAGTACAACAAAGTTTTTATGAATATTCATTTATTTCAATTAGCCAATTTAAATTAATCTAAAATAAGGTTTATTTTTTAACTTCACTTGTCCTAGGTTATAGACAGTAAATGACATTAACTACATTTCTGCTATTAGCCTTTGAATAACTTTACATAAGTTTTCTCAGGGAGGCAAAAACACAAATTACTTACTTTTGCTTATGAAGCCTAGCATTGACTTTTAATTACAGCTTTCATGTATTTGAAGGAAACCTCTTTTTATTTCCTTCCAGAGCAATTATTAGGATACACTTAGAGAGTTTCTTTTAAAAGACACTTTTCTTTCTTTTTTACACCAAGCAACTTACAGGGCTGCTGCTTGGATATAGGGTCATGCAGCTGAAAGCTATATTTCAATGACTCTCATTACATTATGTTGACTACTAGTAAGGATCAGATTTAATATTTTAATAATAATCTTTAATTTACCCTGTAAATATTAGCGAAAGAGATTTCAAAATTTTTAAATTTCTCCTTTTTATTAATCTTAGAATTACATTTTTAAAGAGTATCCCTTTAGGCTTATTTGCATATACAGAGGGATTATGAGTAGTCCCAGTAACTTTCAGAGGGATTTATTAGAATTTAATTGTTTATAAAAATATTGGCTTTTCATTTAGCTGAAATTATATGAAACCTTGATTATAATTTAAAAAGCTAATTTATAAAGTGATTAAAGTAGATATCTTTATTTAAAAAGCAAAGCAAGTAAATTTATACATTTGATCCATGAGGCACAAATGCCGCCCCACCTCCAGCCTATTTAAAATGCAGGCGGCTAGGAGTTTTTTGTCTTTTAAATTTCCGCTGCTGAAAAATTTGGCTGTATCTAAGAAATATACCGTCACTCTATTTTGTCCTTCCTAGAGGCCAAAACCCTAATAACATTTAAAATATATGTATATAAGTAAAATACAGTTATTAATTTTTATTAAAGCTTTCCATGCAATTTCAAGTATATTAGATTTGACTAAATGTAAAATATTTCTTTTAAGAAGAGAGAACAAATTCTTTTTTTGGATCACTCTGGGCCCTTGGAGTTTTCCAAAAATCATCCCTCGGTTATAGCCTTGAAATTTAACCTGGAAAGACTGTCAGATATATATTTAAAGATTATATACTTTTGAGAGTCGGGCTGGAGTTGTGAGGACCAGGGGTGCCATGGGGGCCACTGGCAACGCCGAGCAGCTGCAGGGACCCGGTGGGGCAGAGGGGGGCGGCCCGGAGCTGGGACATGTGGGCACAGCGGGGCAGCTGGTTCTCATGAATCCTTGGAACATAATGATAAAGCACCGGCAGGTGCAGCGAAGGGGCCGCCAGTTTCACAGATCCTGCTATCTCCATGGACCTGCTCCGAGCTGTGCTGCAGCCTAGCATCAACGAGGAGATCCAGACTGTGTTCAACAAGTACATGAAGTTCTTCCAGAAGGCAGCACTGAATGTGTGAGGCAATGTTGGGAAAGAAGTGGATGCAGAGCAGCTGATCCAGGAGGCCTGCTGCAGCTGCCTGGAGCAGGCAAAACTACTGTTCTCAGATGGAGAAAAAGTTATACCCAGATTGACCCATGAGCTTCCAGGGATAAAGTGTGGTCGGCAGAAAGGGAAGGTGCCCATCGAGGAAGTCCCATTCCCAAAAAGAAGAAGGGAAGGCCTCCTGGACACATCAGGTCAAATGACCGGGCAGCCCCTGGCATGACGTGGAAATCCTGTAAACCAATTTGCCGCAAAGGCCCCAAGTGGGACCCAGCTTGGCTGAATGAATCTATCACCTTTGTGTTAGGATCTCGAGCCAGCAAAGCCCTGGGGATGGGGGGCACCAGAGGGAGAATCTACATCAAGCACCCACATCTCTTTAAGTACGTAGCTGATCCCCAGGACAAGCACTGGCTGGCCGAGCAACATCACATGGGGGCAACAGGAGGGAAGATGGCCTACCTCCTCATTGAAGAGGACATCCAGGACCTCACTGCCAGCGATGATTACAGAGGATGCCTTGACCTGAAGTTAGAGGAGCTGAAATCCTTTGTCTTACCCTCCTGGATCGTTGAGAAGATGCGAAAGTACATGGAGATTCAATGGACAGAGAATGAGCATCATGCAGTTGAAGCACCTGCACAGACCTGAAGCCAGGTGGCCTGGCCACACTAGGCAGCCTTCCTCCTGATTCTCTTTCCCTGTAGCTGAGGCCATCACTGAGACTGCTCCCAGATGGATGATAGCGGCATTAAGCTGTGCCTCACAGGGGTGATTCACTACAGAGCATCCCCAGACTGGCATGTACCTCTATATTTGTAAAGTCATTAGGATAAGAAGCAATTAAACAGTTTGTAATAAACACACACACACACACACACACACACACACACACAAATTATATACTTTTTATAATTATTAAAAGATATTAATGAAATTTAAACTGGTTTTTGTATTAAAAAATTTCGGTTGGGATCATAGAATTAATCCTCCTTTTTAATTAGACCAATAAGTAACATATTTTGAATTCCTAATATTTCAGAGAAAACACAAAAATTATTTTCTCAAAAATAAATTTATATACTTTAGGCATTTAGTTACCATAACTATATCATTTCTCCCAATTTAATTTGAATTCTTAGAAGCTTCAAATTTCAGGTAGCAAGTTAAATACTTAGCTTTTCTCAAATTAGTAATACATTTATATTTTAAGGATGTATTTCCAATAAAATACAAGGCATATTCAATTAACAGATTAAATTCTACCCTCTAGATTTTTTTTTTTGAGATAAACTCAGGTTAATATTTCAGTATTTTTGTCATTTTAAAATACCTAGATATTTAATAATTTTTATTAGTTAATTCAGCAATTTTCTAAAGTCTTAAGTTACCAAAGGCTTTGGAAAACTATCTTTCTGGTGAGAAGGCAGGGGGGTGGGATTTTTAAAACCGCCACTTTTTTCCTTTAGAGATATAACACGTAAGGTTCCTGTTACTGCTGCAGGCTTCTCTGGCTTTTACAGGGAGAAGAGCGACTGGCCCTTTATCATCAACACATTATCACTGAAAAGCTTAACCACAAAGTCTAATTTGCTTAGAAGCTTTCTGCACATAATTTAGCTGATTTTGCACATCATTATACTGTCCCAGCCTTGCTAACATTTCATAAGTTATTTGAGCATTCAGCCAGGTTTATCCTCCTTAGTCTCTTTAAAAGTCTCTGGCAAATGAAATACCATGTTCCACAAGGAGAAACAGTTTGGAGGCATGTTTTTCCCCTGCTGCTGAGCTTTTTTCAAATTTTGACCCACTCTTTACTAACATTCAAGACCTAATGTACCTTCTTCAGGCAGCCAAGGGTTATGTTCTATAATAACATGCAAAAACTGGACGAGATTACCCTCTGAAACTTTAATTCCTTAAGCATGCACATCAAAAATCTACAATAAAGGTTCTTACTTTTAAGCCGAATCCTGCCCCATTAGCCTGGCTAAGGAAACATTCCCACCCTACTTACAGATTGTGAATTCTGCAGCTGATCATGGGCTTTGTGTACGGTGAATATCTTCCCACCTATACGGTGTGCCCACCTATACAGTGAATTCTTTTCCACCTCGCCGGTGAATCTTCGTTTTTTCACTCTAGGCGAAGTCTTCTCTTCCAGATGTCCGTTGAGGCGCCAGATGTGTATTTGTGTTTCTCTCCCGCATGGTTCAGGGTTCAGGATCTGGAAGAGGAGCCACACACAAATGAAAGAGAAGAGACAATTTGGAAATATTGGGGGGCCAGGCGGGCAAGTCCAACTCAAGGGGAAGGACTTCCACCGGTGCCCAGGCCTCGCCAGCCTTTTGTTCAACTTTGGTTACACATAAAGCCCTTAGTCAGGCAGGCAATTGCGGTAGCAGACAGACTATCTTAAAGTCAGTAAATATTAGAGGGATTTACTCTGAGACATTATTTGATCAGGAAATAGCTTGAGTCCCCATTGTCAGGACTAGGCAATTGGTGCATAACTCAGGCCCTTGCCATGGTTCAAGGTTCACCAGCGTTGTGGGATCCTTGTTTGCACTTCTCTGCTAGTGAAGACAATGGGCGGCCTCCTGCACATAATACCTTTGTAATTAGTAAGTCATCTGTAGAGTGATTCTATGAGACAGTGTGAGTATCCTGTTCCCCAGTAGTTTGTAATCCAGTAGATTAGGATACACTGATGTTCCTTTCCTAAATCAGTAATTACAGGGGTAGTTACAAATCGGAGTTTCTAATTTTGTCATTCTGTCTGTATTTGTTAGCTTTTTTTTGTTGCTGTTAATCCTCACCGGAGAACATTTCCTTTTTTTTAAGAGAGAGTTGAAGGGAAAGGGAGAGACAGAGAGAAACATTAATGTGAGAGAGACACATCGATTGGCCTCCTCCTGCACATGCCCTGAGGAAGGCTGGGATCAAGCCTACATCTGAGATACATGCCCTGGAACCTGGGACCCTTCAGTCTGAGGGCCAACACTCTATCCACTGAGCCAAACTAGCTAGGGCAGTCAGCATCTATACTAATAAAAGCATAATATGCTAATTAGACTGGACGTCCTTCTGGACATCCTTCCGGATGACCTCTAGACAAAGCCAGGGCTGCGAGGAAAGCCTGGGTCCCGTGTGCTTGCTGGTGGCTGGAAGGAAGTCTGGGTCCCGGTGCCTGCCAGCAGCCAGAGGGAAGCCAGTGCCGGCAGGTGGGGGAAGGGAGGCCTACTCTGGCATGAATTTCATGCATTGGGCTTCTAGTTCTTACATAAAGAAGGACTCTTCCCCTACTCTACCCTTTTATCTATCTCTTTTTTAGGTTTTTTTAAAAAAAACTTAGTTTTTATGGTCTGTTACCATTTTTATTCTTTTAATACCCAAATTGTCCCAAATTAGGCCAGTGGGAATTTCTTCAACTTGGCTTCCATGTCTTTTGAAATGACCTAGTCAGTCTCTGGGCACTTCTTTGCATTCTGTCAATAAGAAGTTGCAGCCACACTTCATATTTTTTCTATTTCTGACCTAGAATTAACCATTTTCCCAAGAAGTTCTAGTTCTTTTTACTGATACATGGTATTTAGAAAGCAAAATCTAGGTGCTGGAAATGCTCATTGTTGCTGAGGGTCATTGCTTCTATGATTTTTCAGTGGAAAAATGTAGTACATATACTTAAAGAATCTTGAGTTCATATTGATAGTTCACATTCAAATTTAACTACATTATTTCTTTTTGTTTTTTTGTTTTGTTTCACTGGTGGTCTGTGAGGTCCGAAAGGTTGGCGACTGCTGGTTTAAAGTATTACATATGTCTCCTTTTTCCCCATCGACCCCCTGTGGCTACTCCAACCTCCAGGACAAGCCCCCACCTCCCCAGGGTTCGTGTCCATTGTTTGTGCTAATATGCATGTATACAAGTCCTTTGGGTGATCTCTCTCCCCCCCCCCCCCCTCCCTCTGCCATCCCTCTGAGGTTTGACGGCCCATTCTGTGTTTCTCTGTCTCTGGATCTATTTTTGTTCATCAATTTATGTTGTTCATTATATTCCACAAATGAGTGAGATCATGTTATATTTATCTCCCTGACTGGCTTATTTCACTTAGCATTTCGTATTTGTATCTCTTCTCTTAAACTAAAGATTTTCACTAATTTTCAGTTTATTAAAATTAGCACACATTTATTGAGTTCATATACAGGGTGTGGCAAAAGTAGGTTTATAGTTCATATGGAAAATAATACAATAATAAATAATAAAAGAATAAATCTGAGTTTAGTGTACTCACAACTGTAAACCTACTTTTGCCTAATCCTTGGTATGTGTGGTATTGAAATGTAGGGAAACACATTGAGTTAAATACAATTTTACAGTCTCTGGCCTCAGTAATTTGGTTTAATAGGTAGGAAAGACAAATATATAATGAAAAGAGGAATTATAATATATTGTGATGTAGATCATTAATATAGGAACTTTGAGATTTATTATGACTAAGGGATGGGAACATCTTCACATGTCTTGGAAGATTGAGGAATAAGGATATTTCTGATAGAAAAGCAGATCAACAGATCAGCAGGAGAGTAAGTTAGAAGGAAATTAAGTCTATTTATGTCTAATTATAATATTATTTTCTTTATGTAACTTTTTCCTTCTTCTAGTACTTAGTACTTGTGACATCCTCTCCTGCTAAATCTGGAATGCCTTTCCTCACCTTCATCATATAGCTGCCTTAAGGTCCCTGAAAACTTTATTTGTGGTTATTAATAAGCCTTTTCCCCCCCATAACCAACTTAGTTATGAGAGTAATCACTATTGTTAGCATTCCTTATTGTAGCTTCCACAGTGTCTCACTCCTTATATCAATTATTGCTTCTGTTTTGCCAATGACTTAGATATCAAGTATGCAGTCTGTTAGGTTTTAATGTAAGGTAAGAGTAAATGAACCTGGTGTAAGGACCCCGTGGTCTTTCGGTAGGTTGAATGTCTGGGTTATAGTGTGTGTGTTTTGAGCATGTGGAACTCTGTTTAAGCATTTTGTTCTGTTTTTTCTCTTAGCTGAATTGAGTTCTGTATTTATCAAAAGGTATGTAATATGCCAAATGAATATTAATTGGAGTTACTCTCCATTTAAAACTAGAATATCTCTTGGATCTTTGATCTTGTCTTAGAATCAATCTTATCTTAAGAATATCTTTTGTTTTCAGAGCTTCAGTGAAGATGTTTTCCAGTCGGTAAAGTCTTTATTACGGAGTGAGAAGGAACTGTGTAGTGTATCAGCAGAGGACTGTTTAAAGCAAGATGAACATGCCAGTTTGACTGAGGTTTGACATATTACTCTCTATATCAGTGGTTCTCAACCTTCCCAATGCCACGACCCTTTAATACAGTTAGTTCCTCATGTTGTGACCCCCAACCATAAAATTATTTTCGTTGCTGCTTCATAACTGTAATTTTGCTACAGTTATGAATCGTAATGTAAATACCTGATATGCAGGATGTATTTTCATTGTTACATATTGAACATAATTAAAGCATAGTGATTAATCACAAAAACAATATGTAATTATTTATGTGTTTTCTGATGGTCTTAGGCGACCCCTGTGAAAGGGTCGTTCGACCCCCAAGGGGGTCGTGACCCACAGGTTGAGAACCGCTGCTCTATATCCTTTCCTAATAAAGCAAAATGTATGTTCATGCATTTCTGTAGAACTGCATTCCTACTTTAAAAATGCCTAAAATGTTTACATGTTAATACATGTATGAGAAGTACCTGTTTTAAATACCCACTAATATAATTGTCGTTTAATTCAGTGCGCAGGCATTATTGCCCACTCATCAGACAGATGGTGCTGTATCAGATGATTCCTACTCGATTCAGTAATTGGTACTTTAATACTGAAATTTTCTACTGTGAAACATGAAATATATCCTTATTTTTTTGTAATTGTTTTTTTTGGTTATTGTTAGTTTTCTTGGTTGTTTAAATTCAGTACCTTGAGTCAAAATGAAAAAATAGTGCTAAATTTATTTTGAAATTAAGATATTTACTACTTGAAGATAAGATATATCATTTGCTCACCTGTTTCACTGCTACATTAGTGTTTCCTATCTTTGTTTGAATTTATTACTAATAAAAAGGAATAACAGCCCTAGCCAGTTTGGTTCAGTGGATAGAGCGTCGGCCTGCGGACTGAAGGGTCCTGGGTTTGATTCTGACCAAGGGCACATGCCTGGGTTACAGGCTTGATCCCCTGTAGGGAGTGTGCATCTCATCATTGATGTTTCTCTCTCTCTCTCCCTTTCCCTTCCTCTCTGAAATCAATAAAAATATATTACAAAAACAAAAAGCTTAAAAAAAAGGAATAAATTTTATTCTTCAATATAATCATAGTCCATTAACACATTTATGATATCAAATGAGAGGGTATGAGCTCATTGAATCTGAAAAATAAGATATTAGGTTGTTAATACAAATTTTTTTGAAATTAGTGTTCTAATAGAATCTTGATTATTCTTATGTTTGGGAATGATTTTCTTTCCTATTTCTTGAGAAACTATATTGAAGTAGTTCCATAGGATGATGAGCACACCTTTCAGGCCTATAGTGTTCTCTGACCAGAGCCTCTTCTTTTTGTGTCAGCTCAATTTCTATGGCTCTTGACTATTATCTTATTTTCCCTTTTTACTTTATTTTCATCAAGCTGAGCCACTCTTAATCTCCTTGGTTGTTGCTATGTGACAAGTCTCCTGTGTCCTTCTGCCCTCAAACAATTTTCCAGCCTGTATCTCTCCAGCTCCTTATGTAGTGCCTTTCTGAGCCCACATTCCTTGGCAAGGTCTTCTTTGATCAATGGGATATGCAAGACTCAAGTGGCATCTTTAAAACCCCAAGTCAGCTTATTTTCTCTTTTGTATTCAGTAAAAGGAAATTTGAAAGAATAGAAGGAATTTCTTTCTCACTTTAGAGTGTACATATCCCAAAGTATCTTTTCGAAGAAAGGAAAGGAATTTAATTGAATGTCTCTTTGTTATTGGGTGCCTGTAATATACTAGGCACTTTCCTCTACATTATCTGATTAACCCTCACAACTGTGGAGGAGAAGTTGTATTGCCTTAAGTTTTATAGATGCGGAGACAAGCTACTAGAGGTTAACAACCTACCTAGACCTGTAGAAGTTAACTATAACAATTCTGTGAAGTAACAACCCTAATAAGTCAGAATAAACATCCTGAGCTAATTTCTGACTTGCTTCTGAATCATCAGAAAGAGATCAAAAGTATATCGTGTTGCTTTGTATTTTAACTATTATATTTTCCCTTAATTCCTAGATTATCCATATTGCTATTATTTAAGTATTTCATACTTTTAGTCACAGTGCTTGTTTAGCAGACAGTTTACTATTCTATCTTCAAATGGAAAATATTTCTTCTAATGTCAAAGACAAAGGGAATATAAACTTTATTTTTATTACTTTTAATTCTCACCCAAGGATATTTTTCCGTTGGTTTTTAAAGAGTGGAAGACAGACAGAGAGAAACACCAATGTGAGTGAAACATCTTGATAGGTTGCCTCCTGCATGAGCCCCGACCAAGGCCAGGGCCGGGGAGGAGCCTGCAACCGAGGTACATACCCTTGACTGGAATCGAACTTGGAACCCTTCGGTCCGCAGGCCAATGCTCTATCCACTAAGCCAAACTGGCTAGGGCTGAGAATATAAACTTTTAAAATAATACTTTTTTTCAGATTATAAAAGCAGTACATATTTCCTTATAGAAAGCATGAAAGAAAAAAATGACTATCATTAATCTTATGAAGGAGGGGAAAAACCCACAGTGATAAAAGTAGAAAAAAACCTGGCTGGTGTGGCTCATTGGTTGAGTTTTGGCCTATGAACCGGGAGGTCATAGTTTCGATTCCCGGTCAGGGCACATGCCTGGGTTGTGGGCTTGATCTCCATTGTGGAGCTTCCAGGAGGCAGCCAATCAATGATTCTCTCTCATCATTGATGTTTCTGTCCCTCTCGCTCTCTCTTCTTTTGTGAAATCAATAAAAAAAGAAAAAAAGATCACTTATAATTCCATTGTCTTGAGTTAATCACTGTTGTAGTTTGATGTACTGCTTTCCAGTGTTTTTCCCATGTGTATGTTTTAAAAAATATTGTTGAAATTGTAGGCATACTCTTTATCATTTTTGTGTAACTTGTCTTTTTTATTTAATGTGACATGCCCTCATATCATTTCATATTCTGTAGAAATTTAACATATAAACTTCTACAGAGAAATCTCTATATAAGGGCATTGATGGAAATAAGTGATGATATCACAGGGAGTCAATAAGGAGGTAACCTTGAGGGCCTCCTCTCCGAGGAGGTAACATTTAAGTTGGATCTTGAAGGATGAGGTTGAACTAGGCATGGGAACATCCAAGGAGAGATCCAGGTTGAGGGGGCGCTACTGTGAAGCCCTTAGGCAAGTACATACTGGGCATATTCTAGGCCCTGAAGTGAGCCTATGTGTATAAATGAAAGTGAGGGAAGACTGAAGCCAGCTAATCCAGAGCCTTGGGGCCTGTTAGAACTGCACTGGGAAGCATGGAAGGCTTTTGAAAGGCAGGTGACATGATAATTACTGGGATCAGGTGGAATAGGATTGTAGTAGTGCAGATGAGAAGTGGTGGTAGCGGGAATGGAGAGAAGTAGATGTATGTGAGATATGTTTTGGGAGTAGAATTGATCGAACTTGCTAATGAAGTTGAAGAACTGTACTATGAAGCCAAATCTTTGGTGGAAAGCCTCGTCATCATCTTTGAAAAAATTAATCATTTTGTCCAAGATAGCATTTTTATTTATTTATTTTGAGGCCTAATTGACATAAAACATCATATTAGCTTCAGATATACAACATAATGATTTGATATTTATATATGACAGTATTTTAATTTTTTATACGTTTTTTTTCTATTTCTCAGCTGTCAGTAATCTAATTGAGATAAAATGTTAAAATTTAAACTAATAGAGCTTTATTTATTTATTTTTATTCAGGTCACATTTCTAGGTTTTAATGAAGAAACAGATGCTGCTCATATACAGGTATGGATGATTTATTAAACTGGGAAGGACCAGGAGAGATTATTTGGAACAGATTTTGAGACATGTAAAATTTGCCTTATTAACCAAAAACTTAAACACTAAACTTTTCTGTTTTCATTTCTGTTTAAAGTTAAAAGGTGACATTTTGAGATCAATTTTTAAGTGTGCTTTGGACATTTTCACTTTTTGCATTTTCACTGAGTATTCTTGGTATAGAAAGCATTTTTAGGTTAGGAAACCACAAAAGTCAATTATCTTAAGGAAGCTAAAATGGTAGGCTGAACTTTTTGTCCTGAGGTAGAATGTAAGCCTTGTTTTTTAATTTGGATGGTTTTTATAATCTGACCTCAATAGTCAGATTCTTATATTTTCAAATGAGATAGAATGAAATTTAAATGGTAAAATAAGTGAGGTAAAATTTATAAAAAGTAATATTAGCCAATGCAAAACTATTAGCCTGTTTGATTTACACAGGAATTTACAGAGGGACTGACAGTTGAGATTAGGATCAACAAAGGAAAGCTATACAGTTACATAAAGAGTGGTTGAAGTTCCAGTAGGTGTGGTAGGCATACTGTGTTTTACCTCATGAAGAATCTTAAGGTTTGTGATTGCCATATGTTTCCTTTTGTGGCAGTAAAAGTCTCCCAATAGAGGAAGAAGTAATACTATTCAATTCTTTGTGAACAATGCATAGAAAGTGATAATGAAAACTCTTGTGTGTCTTGATTGTATCCTTACCTGAAGGAAAAAGTTTAGGCAGTAGGTGCAAGAGAGGACATACTCCTGAGAATGTGAGGCTAAAAGCAGAAGTGTTCCAAAGTATTTCTCTCTTGTTCTACTTCCTCTTTAAGAGTTACTGATAAAACCATAATTAGAAAGGAACGTACTCTGAGAGGTCAAGGATGTTAAAATACTTAAACTGGGTAAAATTTATATAAATAAAAGCCTAAGCAACCTTTATGACCAGTCGACCGGACGACCGGCTGGTAGCTGTGACGTGCACTGATCACCAGGGGAGTAGACGCTCAACACAGGAGCTGCCCCCTGGTGATCAGTGCACTCCCATAGCCAACCTCCCACTGCCGGCCAACCTCCCACAGTGCCCCCCCCCACCCTGCCCGCCCCCGGCCGGCCAGCTGGCCGGCCCTGATTGGGACTGTGATCGCTGGCCATGCCGAGGGACCCTACCCATGCACAAATTCATGCACCAGGCCTCTACTATTCACATAAAAAGGACAAATGAGAGAATAAAGCTTTTTTCTTTATGTCTTTATTAAGTTATCAGTTTAATATAATACTTCAGAGAAAAAAGCAGAAAAATAGACTTGTATTTTATGAATATAAAACTTAAACTCCAATGAAGTATAATCTGTAGGCAAGAATCCTGTATGAAAAATTTCACAGTTAACCTGAGGACTGCAGGTTGACATTTGCAGCTAAAAACTATTAACCCTCATGGATGTGTGAGGTACCATGTAAAATTTTTTGTTGCTTCATATTAATACATTTAAAAGGGTACAGAAATGGCAGGTATTAAAATATTTTAGTACACTTCATTTTTGAGTTTTAAAAAAATTGGTTGTGGTTGATAAGCATATGTTATCTATTATGAACTGGGAAATTTATTAACCAGTAGACCTTAAGATTTTTAGATAGGACCCTCATTATAGGAATTAACAAAGTTTTATTGCTTTAAATTAGGATTTAGCTGCTGTTTCTTTGGAACTTCCAGATCTTCTGAATTCACTACACTTCTGTAGTCTAAATGAAAATGAAATTATTTGTATGAAGGATATAAATAAATCACCAAATATAAACAGTGGTCCTCTAAATCAGGTAACTTTTATATGTAATTGCTAATGAGTTTTTAAGGGCAGATTTTACAATGACATTTGATTAAGACTATTAAATTTTTAAATGCTTCGGTGAAGTTTTTTTTTTTTTTTTTTTAAAGGAACCATATTTGAGGAAGTATGATTCATGAGAAATCTAACTCATGAAGCTTTGAAATCATGCTGAACACTACAGGAAAATGGGATACAAAAATAGAATAGTACCTGGCTCCTGCCTTCAAGCAGTTTGCAGGGTAGTTGTTAAGTTAGGTGAATGATTAAATAAGAAAAATCACAGGGCTGTACAATAGTACAGGAAAACATTATTGCTAAATGAATGGATAGTAAGTTCTATAACATGTAAGAAGATAATGTAGGTAGAATTTCAATACCTGGTTAAGAGAAAGCTGGGAGAAAAAGATTGGGGAGTGAGAAATGTGGAGAAAGAATAAAGAAAAGAATTACACAGTACAAAATCAGGCTGCATTTCAGGATGCATGTATTTTTCTTTTTTATTTCCCCCTTGAGATTATGTTATTTCTAGGCTTCACTTCCAGTTAATATGTTTTGTATGTATACTATGATTTGATATTAAAATATTTTTATCATCTTTCCCAAGAGTCGTCATTCTGGGATGCTTTGTGTCATGAGAGTGTTACCACCTACATTACCAAGACTCAGAATTGATTTTATCTTTAGTCTCCTAAGTAAATATGCTACTGGTATAAGATACACCCTGGATACATACATTCATCAGAAACACCAACTGGAGACCACTAATGAAGATGATGATGATACTAACCAGTCAGTGTCTTCTATAGAGGATGATTTTGTCACTGCGTTTGAGCACTTAGAGGAAGAAGAGACCTTAAAGCCATATAATGATGGTTTGTCTTTACTAAACTTCTTGATATAGAGCAGTGGTTCTCAACCTGTGGGTCGCGACCTCTTTGGGGGTCGAATGACCCTTTCACAGGGGTCACCTAAGACCATTGGAAAACACATATATAATTACATATTGTTTTTGTGATTAATCACTATGCTTTAATTATGTTCAATTTGTAACAATGAAATTGGGGGTCACCACAACATGAGGAACTGTATTAAAGGGTCGCGGCATTAGGAAGGTTGAGAACCACTGAAGAGGATTAAAGTTTAAAGTTCAATTTTAAAGGCTTTATGGCCGAGTTACTCAATTCTTTTTAACCTTTTTTTCTGATTGTCTGAGGAATTACTTTTCTTGAGATTTTTTAAGTTCATAACTATCTGGTTTTTATTTTTACTGATTTCAGAGAGAAAGGGAGAGGGGGAGAGATAGAAACATCAATGATGAGAGAGAATCATTGATTGGCTGCCTCCTGAATGCCCACACTGGGGCTCGAGCCCTCAACCCTGGCATGTGTGCTGACCGGGAATTGAACCGTGACCTCCTGGTTCATAGGTCAATGCTAAACCACTTAGCCACCCTGGCTGGGCCATTGTTATCTGGTTAGTTTTGCTATTTCTCTTCTTATTTTGTTAGTACTGTTTACCATATTAAGTGTTTGGAACATGCCTAGGGTCAAACTTGAGAGGAGTTAACTGGCAGAGTCACTGTATTCGTGTTTCTAACACATGTGACACCATTCTATGTATTCTCAAGTATGGGGTAAAATTAAATTATTTTAGTAAAAGATATATTTGATTTTGAGAATGATTTGGGATGAATATGTTAACATAATTTAGAAGAGACATGTTACAAATATTTTATGCTGAAAGTCTATTCCCAGTGATTTAAATTTAAAAAAAATTCTGTTCAAGAATAAGCTGATCATTTTATTCTTTTCCTATAGGAGTAAACATTACTGCACTAAAGAGCCACTGTGATGCTGCTTCACAGACTACTGCTGGTCACCAGTTAGAAACCCATGATTTAAGGATTCTGGTTAGCTCTGGGCGGCAGAAGTCATTGACAAAACCTTCAACTTCCTTAATAAACGTTCTGGGACATAAAGAACAACCTGTGAAAAGTTCAGTCACAACCTCAATTTCTGAGCCTTGGATCCAAAGGAGTTTCTATAGGTCATCTAATGCTTCAGATAAAGGTAGTGACATGCAGAAAACGTTTTTTTCTTCTTCTCCTGCCTATTCATCTGAATCAGAATGCTCAAGTCCAAGTCCGGTTATTTTCTTAGATGAAGAAGGATATCAAAAAAGTTTAAAAGCAAAACTTGAGTTACCAAAAATTCCTGTAATGAAAGATGATATAGAGGACTCAGACTCAGAAGTAAGTGAATTTTTTGATAGTTTTGATCAGTTTGATGAACTAGAACAAACTTTAGAGACTTCTTGTCCATTTCTAAAAGATTCTGTAAAAGGGAAGACATCGCAAAAGAAAGGACACAAACATGACAAATCTTCTGTAACCACTACTATGAATCCTCAAAAATTCAAGTTTGATTGTCCAGCTCTCCCAGCTAATGTTCGAAAGCCAACACCTCGTAAACCAGAATCCCCTTACAGCAACCTGTGTGATGCTCCAGATTCTCCTCGCCCAGTGAAGGCATCTGGGGAAGACAGTGGCTTGTTTAGCCCCATTCGGTCCTCTGCTTTTAGTCCTCTTGGAAGCTGTACACCTGCTGAATGTTTTTGCCAAACAGATATTGGTGGAGATAGGATTCATGAAGATCATGATTCTATTTATTACACCTATGAAGATTATGCCAATAGAATTACATGTGAAGTACTGGGCTCGGTCCTTCATACTCAACATACTAATGCCATATCAAACATTAATAGTGTTAAAAAGGGAGAAAGTGAAACCATTGCTCTTAAGAGTGGAAACCTTGATCAAAATAAATCTAAAAATAAACCCTTAATGATTAGAGATAGCATTCAAAAATTTGCAGCAGATCTTGTGGAAAAAAGTTTTGGCAGTGCATTTAAAGACTTGCAGAAAGGAGTCTCTTCATGTACCAATGCATTGTGCCATTTAGCCGCCAAGTTAACGTCATCCATTTTTCAGATGGCATTTAATGAACTGAGAAGGCAGCATGCATTTTCACTGAAAGAGCGTGCTATTAGTGGTCTGGCTAATTTTTTGGTGAGTGAAGCTTTATCAAATGCTTTAAAAGATTTACAGTATGTAAAGAAGCAGATATTTACAAACATAGTTGCTGGGTTTGCTGCAGATCTTGCTGAAGAGCTTATTTTTGAAGGTATCATGGAAGTGTGTCAGTTTTCATCTCCTCCAACACCTGCATCTCCAAAGTATTCATTTGACTATGAAGACAAAGTAGTGAAGTCATATGCAAAAGATTTGTCTGAATCTGTAATGCAGGAAGCATTCATTGAGCTATCACAAGTTGATGTGATCTTTACAACAAAGGCAGCAGTTAGTGTTTCTACAGATAACATAAAGTATGTGAGTGCAGAAAATATTGTGCCATGGACACAGACTTCTACATGTCCCATTTTTAATAGTCAAGCAATTGTGACAAAACCAATGCCAGAATATAAATACACTGTACAGCAGGCCTTATTTTGTACTTCTGGAATTGTTACTTCTATACCAGTGCCCCTGGCTGGAAGTGCCCTTCTCCCATATCACTTTTCATCTAATATATATCAGGCAAAGACTCATCTGTCATCTGGTGATAGTAATTTGAATGGTGATTCTACTGAAGCAGGTGTTTCCACAAAAAACAAAGAGGAAGTAGCTTGTCTCAGAAATATTTGTTTATCTTCAGAACACAGTCTAGGTAACCAGAATGATTTTAAACCAACTAATGATGTTGAAATGCAAAGCTCTTCAAAATTACCAAGTGATCCTGTGATTATTAGCAACTTTTCTACAGCATTGGTGCATTCTATAGTAAATGAAACTTTAGAGTCAGTGACATCATTCAAAGTTACAAAAACAGTTGATGAACACACAGATTGTTTAACTAAAACAGTAAAGGGAAAAAACCCTCCTTTCCACTATGATCAAGTGACCCTGCAAGAGAATGAAGCTAGCAATAAGGACATGTTTGTTGATCGATTATCTAAATCTGTTATTAAACATTCCGTAGAGAAAAGCAAATCAGTGATCTCCAATGTGGATAAAAATATGGTAAACAGGGAAGGCTTGCCTGTTGCTGAAGAAGAGCCACGGTTGATATGGGGAAAGTTTCCCAGATCTCTTGATGCTCAAGATCACTTAACTCACTGTTCACTTTTAGTGGGAAAGGATTGTGTTCCAGAATGTAAAGATTCTATAGCTCATGGATTTTCTTTAGAGCCACTACCATGTTGTTCAACTATGGCAGGTCAGAAACCTGATTTGAAGGAAGCTGCTAAGGACAAATCAGTGAAAAAGTATAATTTGAATAATATGGCACCGGTGCCCTTGTCTTTTGGGCAAGAAAATCCTTATCCCCATTCACATACTTTGTCATCTGCAGTGCTTACATGTGTAGATGGTTTGCATGTGGAAGATAAACAGAAAATCAGAGATGGAAATGTAATACCTGATACTCCTCCATCAACTCCTCTAGTACCATCCCAGGCTAGTTCTGAATGGGATATCAAGAAGTTAACCAAAAAGCTTAAAGGGGAATTAGCAAAAGAATTTGCACCTGCTACACCACCTTCTACACCTCACTACTCATCTGTTGGTAGTTTGTCTGAAAATGAACAAAATACTATTGAAAAAGAGGAGTTCATGTTGAAACTCATGCGATCTCTTTCAGAAGAAGTTGAAAGTAGTGAAGGTGAAGAGCATGCAGAAGTGGATGTGAAGGCAGAGCACTCAGAGAAGAAAACTCAATTTGCCGAAGCATTAGCTTCACACATCGTTTCTCTTGCAACTGAAATGGCAGCTTCCCATTTAGATAATAAAATAATTCAAGAACCCAGGATTAATAGCCCTTGCTTAAATGTGCAGAGTCAAAGAAGTGTATCACCTACTTTGTTAAATCACACAGATGAAAATTTACAAGCATTATGCAATTTTGCAGGTGATATGGCAGCAGAAGTCATTACAGAAGCTGAGAAAATAGCAAAAGTTAGAAGTTGTATGCTTTGCAGGCAGAAGAAGAATAGTTATAGTGATGGTTACCAACCTCATAGATCAGAAGAAAAGTTGAATATAGAGACTGTAGCACATGCAAGAGAAGTTGACCCGTTTATTCTTTCATTACCACCAAGTTCTTGTATGTCAGGTCTGTCATATAAGTATCCCAGCTGTGAAAGTGTGACAGATGAATATGCAGGTCACATTATCCAAATACTAAAACAGGAAGGTGGCAATAGTGAGTTAATAATGGATCAGTATGCCAATAGACTTGCTTATCGATCTATCAAATCAGGATTGAAAGAAGCATCTAAGGGAGCAACAATGAAGTGTAACTCAAAAATGTTTCCCTTGCAAAACTCACAGGTGAAAGCCAACAATGAACTCTTAATGTTCTTAAATAAACACCACCAAGAAGTAGATAAAAAAAGACAAAGTAAAAGAAATGAAGGTTACATCTGTAAAAATCAAACTTGTGAATGGACAGGGAATACATACAGAAGTAAATGCTCTGAACTGTATAGTTTTTCAACCTCTCTTGCTCACAGCATAACCAGAGATGTTAAAAAAGAGCTTACAGTGTCTGCAATTGGCTTGCCAAAATCCTCAACAGATTCTTGCCTTTATGAAAAGTCTGGATGTGATGAAGATAATGAGTCTCACATTGAGCCAGAATTTCCTAAGTCTCTTCAACCTTCCCCGCAAAATCACAGATTTCACCACAGTGCAGGCAGCTTAAATGGGTATGGATATGAAGTGAATGTTGTTCAAGCTATAGAACAATATGCTAAAAAAGTAGCGGATGACACTTTAGAACTCAGTTTAGGATCTGCAGTTTTCCAAGTGTCTGAGACAGCAAAAGCAGCAGATAGGATCACTTATGCAGAAAAGTTGTCACCTCTTGTAAGTCAAGCTTGCAGATACTGTGACAAGAAAGAACTCCATGACTGCAATGGAAACTCACCTCAATATTCTTTCAGACAGGATTCACTTGCTCATAGTAAGCCAGGTTCTAATTCAAAATTTAGCAGCATTTATCAGAAATCTAGAATTTTTCACCTTGATGTCCCTCAAATTCATGTTGATCTCGATAAGAAGACAGTGCTTGCTGAGAAGATAGTTGCTGAAGCTATTGAAAAAGCAGAGAGAGAGCTGAGCAATACCAGTTTGGCAGCTGATAGTGGAATTGGACAAGATGGTGTTAGCTTTGCTGAAAGCCTTACTACAGAAATAATGACCTCAGCCATCGTGAATGTTGAACATGCTGTTAGTAGGTAAGTTTCAAGTTTCTTTTGGGTCTATGATACAATGAAAAGTTAAACTCCATCGTTCCTGGCCAGATGGCTCAGTTGGAAAGGTTGTGGGTTTGATTCCCAGTCAGGGCACCCAGTTTGCAGGTTCCATCCCTAGTCAGGGCAAGTATACGAGATAACTGATCGGTGTTTCTCTCTCACATCGATGTTTCTCTCTCTAAATTAAAAAAAAATCAATAAAGAAAGCCATATCCTCATGTGATGATTAAAAAAAAAGTTAAACTTGATCATATATGTCTTAGGTTCTGTTCAGAAAGGTAGGATTATTTTTTAACCCTAAATTAACAAGTTTTCTCTGTTACATTTATGTATTGTTTCATATCCTACATATTACTTTCATATACATTCTTCGTTATCCCACAACAGCCTTTTGAGGGAAGGTATTAACCATTTACCCAACTAAAATATGAAGCTATTATGGTTTAAAACTATAGTGTGATTGTAGGAATGCCCAATATAATTCTGATTAGTATATTTTAAATACAAAATGAGAATAACCCCAAAGTGGGGGCAGTTCAGGACCTATTCTAGGTACTGGGGAACAAAAGTAAGTAAAACAGGCAAAAATATGTGTTCACTTGGACTTCATGTTACAGTAAAGTAAGACAATAAATAAGTAAAATGTGAAAAAAAATAAGTAAAATATGTAGCACATGGTAATAAGCGCTTTGGAGGAAAACTAAAGCAAGGGTGTTAGTGTTTTTGATGGTGGCAGTACGTGGCAGCAGGTGGGGCTGGTTTTCAGTTTTGAACAGGTAGCAGGCAAAAATAACCCTGACATGGTAACGTTTGAGCATAGAGCCAAAGGTGAAGAGAGAATAAGTCACATGAGAATCAGTGGAAAGAGGGTTCCAGGCAAAGGGATGGGACTGTGCATGTGGAGGAAATGGCAAAGAGGCTTGAGTGGCTGAAGTGAGTGAGCCAAGGGGAGTAGTAGGAGATAAGGTGTAGGTTATGAGAGACTGTCATACCAGATAATATGTTATAAGTATTTGGCTTATTTTGGCTGGTGAGAAGCCACTAGAGCATGGTTCTCAACCTTCTGGCCCTTTAAATACAGTTCCTCATGTTGTGACCCAACCATAAAATTATTTTCGTTGCTATTTCATAACTGTAATGTTGCTACTGTGATGAATCGTAATGTGAGTATCTGATATGCAGGATGGTCTTAGACAACCCCTGTGAAAGGGTCGTTTGACCCCCAAAGGGGTTGCGACCCACAGGTTGAGAACCACTGCACTAGAGGGTTCTGATCAGAAGACTACCATTTTCCCTCTTCATGTTTATTTTTTTTTCCCTCTTCATGTTTAAAAATATACTTTCAACTGCTATGTTGAGAATTAAATGTAGTTGGGCAGTTGCAATAATTGAACAGTGAATGGCCTTCCTAGTGAAAAGTTAGAATAAAATTTGAGAACATTTCTTTATTAAAAAAAAATTAGTAGGATTAGGTTTATGATACACACTTAACATCAAAGAGATTTGGCTAGTTTGACTCTAATTTTAATTTACAGTACTAGAATTTCTTGAACTATTTTTTTGTTTTTTAAAGCCAAAATGAAGTTTGTTTTGTTTTGTTGTACAAATAAAAGTACTATCTTACAAAGAAGTTGGAAAACTTAGGAACTTGTGCTCTTTCATAGTGGTCCCAGTTAAAAATATGAACTGCTTTGAAGAAAATTTAAATGATGCACTTAGGATGGATAGGTGTTCGTGGGTACTCAGTTAACTCTGAAAGTAATAAGCTACCCTGCTAAGTCTCTTTGTTAGCAGACACAATGAAAGGGGGTTAGGTGGACCACTGGTCTGACTCTGAATATCATTTCTTGTTTTTGTTATCTTTATCATTTATAAGAATTATAGTCTTATCAGAGGCCCAGTGCACGAATTCATGCATGGGTGGGGTCAGGCCAGCCCAGTCCCAATCGGGATGGATCAGGAGGAGGAGACGGTGGGAGGTTGGCCGGCTGGCCCACCCCGACAGGGGCCGATCAGGGCTGGGCCCTGCTGGGGGGAGGGGCTGCAGGTGATTGGCCAGTGAGTCCCACCCCCAATTGGGGTGGGGGGGCTGATTGGGGGCGGGGGGTTGATCAGGGTCAGCAGCTGGGGGAGGGGCCATGGGAGATTGGTCGGCCAGCCCCACCCCCTATTGGGGTGGGCAATCAGGGGTAGGGCCGGCCAGGGGGAGGGGCTGCAGGCCAATCCGGGTGGTGGGGGCCCATGAGGGTGGGGCCAGCAAGGGGGAGGGACTGCAGGAGGTTGGCCACACAGCCCCACCCCCTATTGGGGTGAGGGGGGTGATCAGGGGCAGGGCCGGCTTGGGGTAGGGGCCGCGAGAGGTTGGCTAGCCGGCCCCACTCCCCGATTGGTCTGGCCACAGTGGTCGTCATAATAGTGACCCGGCATTCTGGTCGTTCTGGCGTACTGGCCGCTGGCTTTTTATATATATAGATAGATCAGAACCTGATGCTTTTGGCACTCATTCATTTATTCATTCATTTATTCATTTATTTTAGTCCAAAAGAAACAGAAGACTTTCAGTCAACTGAGTCTTTTGGTAGCCAGCAGATGAATCTCAGTATTGGTGATGACAGCACTGGTAGTTGGTCCAATTTAAGTTTCGAAGATGAACACCAGGATGAAAGCAGCAGTTTTCATCATCTAAGTGAAAGGTAACTAAAACTTTACATGTAATAGCATAGTTTAGATCCTCAGACCTATGAAGTGAGCTATTAGTTTACATTGAGTATTATTTAAAATTCTGAATTTGAGGATCTGTCATTATTTTCAAAATGTATTTTATTATTTGCAATATATTTCTAATGGTTTTTGACATTTATTAAATACTAAAGGCCCAGTGCACGAAATTCGTGCATGGGTAGGGTTCCTAGTGGCTGCCAGCTGGGGGCATCTCCCTTCCCCCAGCTGCTGGCCCCATCCCCTGTTCGAACTCCTGGTCAAGGGGACAATTTGCATATTAGGCTTTCATTATATAGGATAATAATTAGCCCAGCTAATTTTCTCTGGATGTGCCAATAGTTGATTTGAAAATGTTACATACATTTAATTTTATACCCTCTTAGGCTTTGCCTGGACTTCTAATGAATTTTTGAGGAAAAACTTTTTTTTTCTTTCTTTAAAGAGAGTACTTTTTTTTCTGTAGAGCAGCGATTTTCAACCTTTTTCATCTCATGGCCCACATACAGTAATTACTAAAATTCTGTACCACACCAAAAGACATATTTTTTGTCATTCTGACAAAAAAAAAACAGGTATACTTTTGATTCATTCCCACCAGACAGGTACTGGTATTGTTGTGTGGCTGTTGTCAGTTTTTAATTTGACAATCTAAGGGAAAAGAGGTCAGTGCCTCTGACTAAATAGTCAGGTATTACATTTTTTTAAAAATTATTGTGGCATACCAGTTAAAAATAGCTTTTTGAGGATAGGAAAAAGGACAGTTTTCTGTAAGATACATAAAAATGGCCTTTAATTTCACAGGGATTAGTTTAGATAGTATTTTTTGGGGGGGTGGGGGGTGGGGGGGAAGGTTCCTTAGTTGTCCGGCTACTCAGGAAAAACATGATCCAGATATTTATACTCGAATGACTGAAATACATAAACTCATTATAACTTGTTTGGTATAGCAGAGGCACCTACCTTATATATAACTTTTCTTAATTAACTTTATTTTGAGTAAGTTATGGAATATTTTATTAATTGTGATACAGTTGTTTCTTATATGTATAACTCTATACAGGCATTTTCTAACCAATAAAATTCCATAAAATCTTTATCCAAATTAATTGACAATTGGAAATGATAAATACCATCTATAGCTGAGTCTAGGGAGTGGAGAGGATTCTCAGCATACATACTTCCAATTTTGGGCATATGTGGAAAGGACCCTGTGAGGCTCTAGGTGAACAGAGCCTTGGAATGGACTTATCAGGAGTGGGAGGTAAGCAGACTATTAGAGGAGGGGCTGAGGGAGCATAAGAAAGGAAATGGCTATCACTTGTTAAAGCAGATCATCATTTCAGAGTACTTTGATACTTGGATTAGCTAGTAAGTATTAGTATTTTTATAAAGTATCTATTTTATCATAGTTTCTTAAAATGTAGTTGTTAAGTCTTCAATATTTCTTAAAATCTAGACCCAAAAATGGCAGTTTTTAAAACTGGGGGTAGGAAATGGGGATGATAATCACACATCATCATTTGGCTCTTTTCCATAACTTTATCTAGACTAGAATATGAAAACTTAAATTGTTCTCTCATCTTTGAGAGATACAGGCTTTTAGAGTGTCAGTGAGAGTTGACATTGCTTAGGAAATCCCGGTGTTAAAGTGGGAAAACTAGGGTTAGAGGCTAGTGGCATTAAGAGGATTGTAGCCAGTTGAACAGCTCTATGTGGAATGTTACCTAGTTTGATGAAAAGAGGGAGACATCTACCATGCTCTGTTCTTGGTTCTGTCCTATACAGCATTATTTTATTGGTGATAAGTAATACTCATTTCTGAACGACTCAAAACAAAGATGAAAACAGTAAATCAACAAGTGTTGGTGAGGATGTGGATAAAAGGAAACCCTGGTGCACTGTTTGTGGGAATGCAGTTTGGTGCAGCTTCTATGGAAAAGAGTATAGAGTTTCCTCAAATAATTAAAAATGGAACTGCCTTATGACCCAGTGATTCTGGGAAATCTGAAGAAATATGAAACACTAATTGGAAAGAATATATGCACCCTTATGTTCATTGCAGCATTATTTACAATAGCCAAGGTTTGGAAGCAGCTCAAGTGCCCATCAGGAGATGAGCAGATAAAAAATCAGCAGTACATTTACACAATGGAATACTACCTGGCCGTAAAAAGGGAAATCCTACCTTTTGTAACAGCATGAATGGACCTGGAGAGTATTATACTAAGTGAAATAAGCCAGTCAGAGAAAGACAAATACCATGTGATTACACTTATATGTGGAATCCAATGAAAAAAATAAAATAACAAACTAGAAACAGACTCATAGTTACAGAGAACAGACTGACAGCGATCAGAGGGAAGGGTGTTGGGAGGCTGGGTGAAAAAGGTGAAGGGATTAGCAAAGAAAAAAAAATACAATTCATAGACACAGAAAACAATATGGTGATTACCAGAGCGGGAGGTAGAAGAGGGTAAAGGGGAGATGAATGGTGACAGAAGACTTGGGGTGGTGAACACACAATACAAAATACAGATGAAGTATTATACAATTGTACACTTGAAACCGATATAATTTTATTAACCAATGTCACCCCAATACATTCAGTAAAAAATTTTTAAAAATTAGGATGAAAGACAATTCCATTAACAATCAAGGTTTAAAAAGACCAAATTAGGCTGAGGCTAAAATAAGTATATTTAATATGGATAAATCCAAGTCGGTTCAGAAAATTAATTATTTGAATTCAGGATGTGGATAGTTTGGCTTGATAGCATTTTGTCAGAAAAACTTCTGTAGTTTAATCTACCACAGTCTTAAGAACTATTATGCTTTGTGGCATTAAGGTTCAGCCAAAGAAAGTTAGTAGGACGCATCCAGGCTTGTTGGACATACAATTTTCAGGGCCTCATGTCCCAGAGATTGATTCCCTAGGTCATTAGAGGGTCCCAAGATACTGCATGCTTGATAAGACCCTCATAATTTTAATGCAGGAGGTTCAGAGAACACATCTACACTAATAAAAGAGAAAAATGGTAATTGGCGTACGACGATACCCTTTTCATTGGCTAATCAGGGCTATATGCAAATTAACTGCCAACTATGATTGGCAGTTAACTGCCAACTAAGATTGGCAGTTAATTTGCATATGTAGGCACAATGCAGGGAGGCGAAAGGGAAAGCAGGAAGAAGCCCCCTGCCACTGACAGTGATCAGAAACCCAGGGGGGAGCTAAGAGCTGGGGGGCAGGGCAAAGGCGGCCCTGGGGCCGCCTTTGCCCTGCCCCCCAGCCATGATCGGAGAATCAGGTGCCTTTTCCGCCCTGGCCAGTGATAGCAGGAAGTAGGGGTGGAGCCAGCGATGGGAGCTGGGCACGGTCGAAGCTGGCAGTCCCAGGAGCTAGGGGTCCCTTGCCTGGGCCTAAAGCGGAGCCCACGATCGCGGGGCCGCTGCAGCTGCGGGTCCCCGCTGCCCGAGCCGGACGCCTAGGCCAGAGGCGTTAGGCCTGGGCAGGGGCGGAGCCTGCAACCACGGGGAGCTGGGGGTCCCCTGCCCAGGCCTGACACCTCTGCCAGAGGCCTCAGGCCTGGTCAAGGGGCCGATCCGGTGATTGGCGATCGGAGGGTGATGAGGGTCAACTCCTCTGGCCGAGGCATCAGGCCTGGGCGGGGGGCTGAGCTGGGCATTGGGGGGATATGATGGTCCCCTTGCCCAGGCCTGAAGCCTGGGTCAGAGGTGTCAGGCTTGGGCGGGGGGTGGAGCAAGCGATCAGAGGGAGATGGGGGTCCCTTGTCCAAGCCTGACACCTCTGGCGGAGGCGTCAGGCCTGGGCAAGGGGCCGATCAGGTGATCAGAGGGTGATGGGGGTCTACGCCTCTGTCAGAGGCATCAGGCCTGGGCAAGGGGCTGATCCTGCGATTGGAGGGTGATGGGGGTCAACGCCTGAGGGCTCCCAGTATGTGAGAGGGGGCAGGCTGGGCTGAGGGACACTCCCCCCCACACACACCCAGTGCACGAATTTCGTGCACCGGGCCCCTAGTGTAAGATAATATGGCTTTTCATGTTTCATCTTTTGATGACCTGTGCTGTAGGCACTGTTATTTTCTGGTACAGAGATCAAGGTAGGAGATTATTGGACAAACTTGCATTTTCCCTCTAAGTAGAAAGTTCCATAGAAGGCACCAGTTAAAAAAGAAACAATAATCTCAAAAGTTCACAAGTGTTTAGGAGGAATGTATAATGATTAGATCAGAAAGAGAACTGGTCTATGTAAGTGAATCTCAAGTATTTCAGCAGTCTGTGAATTTTGTCCCCTCCACTGATTTTTAGACAGAGTGGAGGAGAAAAACATTGACATGAGAGAGACACATTGATTGGTTGCCTCCTGCTTGATCCCCTACCAGGTTCTGGGGTCGAACCTGCAACAGAGGTACGTGCCTTTGACCTGGAATCAAACCTCGACCTTTTGGTGCATAGCCTAGCACTCTTAACAACTGAGAAAAACTGGCCAGGGATGGTTTGTGAATTTCTTAAAAGTTGAGTTTTAGCCCTAGCTGGTTTGGCTCAGTGGATAGAGCGTCAGCCTGCAGACTGAAGGGTCCCAGGTTCGATTCCGGTTGGGAGCACATGCAGGAGACAGCCTGTCAATGATTCTCTGTCATCATTGATGTTTCTATCTCTCTTTCCCTCTCCCTTTGTCTCTGAAATCAATTAAGATATATATATATATATATATATATATATATATATATATATATATATATATATATATATTTTAAGTTGTAGTAGATTTAGGTAAGAGATGGGGCTGGACTTGCCAAATTTTTTAGATAACTACCAGTGGTTTGCAAATGCCTGTCTTTAACATAGGAAACATGAAAAGACATAAAAGAAAATGATGGAAGCAGGACAGTGTTTAGGAATGAAATGAAAAGATTTTAAGTGAAGAAATGAAGTTGTTTTATGTGTGGTTAACATAGGATGATCATACCTCCCAGTTTGCTCAGGACAGTCCTGGTTTATTTCTGTTCTGGTATAATTATTGTTGGTGACGTCTTTCATTTTCAGAAGTGCCCCGGTGAGGTGAAAAATACATGGCCATTCTAGTTATAAGTGGCATTTTGTAAATAACGGACTTCAAATCTCTACTTTAAGGGGCAACATGGAAGGGGGAATGAGGTTAGATAGAGGGAGTTCGACAATATTTTAGCTGGTATTTTCATGTTCATCTAATACTTAGATGATTGATTTTTATTATTAAGTGGGGGAATCATTAGTGTATGGGTAAAAAGTTTGTAAATTTTTTTGTTTAGCTAGTCATTCTGTTACTAGAAGTAAATACAGTGTTTGAGATCATTAATTTCTCTGGCTAGTAGCTCTCTGTTCACTCTATTTCTGTATTTTCTCAGTGTTGGTTTGTTGGACAGACTACATGGGCAAGATTCTGCTTGTTTTAATAGTTTTATGATAGAGCTATGTTTGTTTGAATATATGTGAAAAGCTTCTGCTCTGTTTTAACTTTTATTCTCTAATACATTATATAGTTTGTCACAATTTGTTAGTGGTAGAGTAAACATGGATATGTAAATTATTTGAGATTGCTTGGAAACTACTTAGAACTTTTAAATAATCTTCCTTTTTCTAGTAACTTTGTCAACATTTACTGATGCCTATGAAATTATTTAATGTTAACTCATTTTTTAAAACCAAAATTTTGGTTTATATAAATATTAACTTTTATTGCTTAGCCTAATATGGGGATATATAGCTGCTTTCACTTCAAACTAATGTGCTTACTAATTATTTTGATTAGAATTTTTAAAAATTGCATGTTTAGGTGTTAATCTGAAAGATTGAATTTAGTTTTGTTTCTGAACACAGTTGCTTTTTGTTTTTTATTGCTTTGTTGCAATTTTAGAATATAGTTGCTTTCTTCTTTTGATTGGCTTAGAGTAAGTTGTTATCTGTGTGGAATTACTGACTGGCCAACCAGACAAGTGAAATGCTTGAATAAGCCTTGATTAGTCAATATTCTGAAGAAAATGTATGTTATTTGCCACCTACTGAATTATATGTAATATATGAAATGAAGGTAATGACATAATAAGAAAACTTGTTTTTTCCAAGTAGTTGAAAAGGTCTCTTTGGGACTGTGTTTCGGTGCCTACCTCCCTTACCCCCCAAGTCTATCACTGTTTGCACTATCTAAAGACCTGAGAGAATGTTAACATTCTTATTCCAAACTGAAGAGTATTAGCCTTTAAAACTTGACATATACTTAATTTAATTGTAAAACTTCATGCATTCATTTGCTGCTTTTAAAGACATTTTGTTGTCATAATCTGTAAAATAAATATACATTTAGAATAATTGTTATGATCTCTTGAGGACAAGTAGGAAAAAACCCAGATCTCTGAAGCTGTCAGATACCTTTTGCAGTAGCAGTGTGGGCCTCTTGACCCCTGTGGATGCTGCACTCCATTGTGGCAGTTTCAGAACAGCCACAGTTAACACTTGACAGAAGCTGTTCCAAGGAAAACCATGATCGTCTTTACTATTCATTTTCTAGTTCAGCTCTGTTCTTTTCTTCCTCTGGCAGTAATGGTAACAGCAGTAGCTGGAGCAGTCTTGGTTTAGAAGGAGATTTGTATGAGGACAATTTATCCTTTCCAACATCAGACAGGTTGGTCCAGTCCAGAAACTTAAAAACTGATGAGTCTTTCACCACTAATGCATGATGTCATATTCTTAAAACAATGTGGGTTACAATGCCAATATGTATCAAGCTGCTTTTCTCCTATTTTTGACATGATTCTGCTTGATAAATTACATCTAATGAAAAAATTCTATGCTAAGATATGATTGACATCTAATTGCAAAATGTATAACTTTTATGCATGTATTGCTCTGCTTGCTATTTTTCATTCTACCAATTATTATTTCATTAAAAAGAGCTTGCTTCCTACAGGATTTCTGTTTTTTTGTTTTTGTTTTGTCCTTTGTTTTTTTATATAGTTTATTTCATACATAAGAAAAATGTGTTCTTACTATGTTAAAAATATATAAACGGCATCAGCAGAAGCATTAATAAATAATAATTTGTGGCATTCTATGATATTCAAATGCTGTGTTACCTAAAACCAAATTGGTAGAATATTTTGGCTTCAAATTATTTTAAATTAAATTTTATTATGAAATTACTTGGTGTTCTGTATATCATGGTCAGGTAGAACTTCTAGGTTACGATAACTTATTTAGGCATCATTTGCAATTCATATTTTAACATGAAATGATGTGAGAAGCAAAGCTTCCTTTTTTATTGTCATTTCTCCCCTTTTTAAATATCACACATCATATTGTAACATTCATTCTTTACCACATTTCAAGAATTGGTTTTAATACCATTATTAAAGCTTTTTTGTTTAACTGCTTCTGTTCTTTTATTTGAAAAGTGATGGGCCAGATGATAAAGACGAAGAGCATGTGGACGACATAGAAGGTAATTGACAATTTGTTTTTCAAAGTGTTTGCATGTTTTGTTTTATTTTAATACTAGAAGCCTGGTGCATGACATTCATGCACTCGGGGGGCGGGGGGTGCCCTCAGCTCGGCCTGCGCCCTTTTGCAGTCCGGGAGCCCTTAGGGGATGTCTGACTGACAGCTTAGGCCTGCTCCCCATGGACATCCTTAGTGCTGTTGCAGAGGCGGGCCCCTGCGCTCGCCAGCCATCAGCCCAGCTTGGGGCTGAGCGGCGCTCCCTGTGTGGGAGTGCAATGACCACCAGGAGGCAGCTCCTGCATTGAGCGTCTGCCCCCTGGTCGTCAGTGCGCTTCATAGCGACCAGTCATTCCACTGTTTGGTCGATTTGCATGTTACCCTTTTATTATATAGGATATTTTTATTGATTTCAGAGAGGGATGATGAGAGAGATTCATTGATCAGCTGCCTCCTGCATGCCCCCCTACTGGGGATTGAGCCCACAACCCAGGCATGCACCCAGATCAGGAATCTAACCATGACCTCTGGTTCATAGGTTGACACTCAACCACTGAGCCACAATGGCAGGGCCATGCTTTTTTAGAAGGTTCTCTAGAAGAGTCTTTAATTTTTGTATTTGTGCACTTCATCAGTTAGGCTCTTGGCCATTACAAATAAGGGTATTTACATTATAAATCAGGGTATTCTTTAATTTATCCAATGTCAGGCCTTTTGTTGAGCAGTTTGTATTATTTGATTGCTAAACTAATGAAATACCCATTGATATAAAGACTGAGTTGCTTTAAAAGAATGATTCAATTACTTATGAGGGAAATTCATGATCAACTCTACCTAGTTATCTTTTTCAAAATAAATTCCTTACTCATATTATTTATTATAACTATAGCGTATGTCATAGTTTTTTCCTTCCAAACAAGTAACTTCTAGAATTAGTGTTTAATGACAATCTCACATAAATCATATTCCCTCTTCACATTTCTTCCCAAATTCTAGTACTACACTCACATACATGTATTTGAAGAAAATACTCAATTGTTCCTTTAATGAACATAGTTCTGAATATGTTAATAACAGATACAATTGGTTACGGAGTTCTGGGCTATGATTTGTAATCCCTAATTTAAATATCTTAGACTGTCTGAATGAATCTAAAAATGGTTCACATTGAAGCTGAATGTTTTTTTTTAAAATATATATATATATTTATTGATTTTAGAGAGGAAGGGAGAGGGGAGAAAGTGATAGAAACATCAGTGATGAGAGAGTCATTGATTGGCTGTCTCCTGCATGTGCCCAACTGGGGATTGAGCCCACTATCTGGCATGTGCCCTTGACTGGAATCGAACCTGGGACCCTTCAGTCCGTAGGCTGATGCTCTATCCACTAAGCCAAACCAGCTTAGGGCGAAGCTGAATTTTTATTGTATTTAGATGGTTGTTGACTCCCTCCAACCCCCATCTTATTTTTCCTTAATTATGGAAATACCAATATGTCTTCTCTAGGATGGAACATAAAATGATTCATACTGTTTGAGATATAGTGCTTGGTTTTGAACCAGTGATTTTTTATGTTATCACTAGTAGCCTGGTGCATGAAATTCATGTACATTAAAAGGGAATTAATTGCCCTAATCAGTTTGGCTCAGTTGATAGAGCATCAGCCTGTGGACTCAAGGGTCCCAGGTTTGATTCCAGTCAAGGGTGTATACCTTGGTTGCGGGCACGTGCCCAGTGGGGAGTGTGCAGGAGGCAGCTGATCGATGTTTCTCTCTCATTGATGTTTCTAACTCTCCATCCCTCTACCTTCCTCTCTGTAAAAAAATCAATAAAATATATTTTTTTTAAAAAGGGAATTAATTAGTGGAGATATTTTAATATTGCTATTTGCCCTTTCTCTATAATAGAAGTGTGAGAGATGAAAGGAAATTAGTAAAATATATATGAAAATAATATATAAATTTATTAATAAACAGTAACAAAAGGATATAACAACAACAGAGGCATGATATAAAAACGACAAAAACATGATATGAAAAACAACAAAAACATATGAAAACAACAAAAACATGATATAAAAACAACAGTGATGCAAACAATGACTGATAAAGTGATTAAACTTATTCTAATATCTCCCTGTATACCACATTAAGAGTGAAAACACTTTCAGAGTGCTTGGCTAATTTCCCTTGTGATGAAGTATTTAGAACTTTAACTGTAACATCACATGCTCTTCAAACTTGAGAGAAAGCAACATATAACTGACCATGTGCGAAAACCGGTTCAGGTAGGAATATGCCTACTCTGTCTAGAGTTTGTCCTTGTGATTTATTCATAGTCATCACAAATGCTGGCATCTCGGGAAACCGTCGTCGAATCAATTTAAATGGGAGGCCAGTCTCAGATGGGGACAAATTAATTCTTGGAATCAGAACAACCACTCCCTCTGCAGATCCTGTTAATACTTCAGCTTCGATGTTAGGTCGTAATCTTTTGATAATAAATCTGGTACCATTATAAAGACCCCAATAGTATGATGTTGGGGTCCAGCCCCGGCGGGTCCAGGGGTTCCCCAAGGTGTGGACGGAGTCGGCGAAGAAGGAAGGACACGGAGGCAGTGTTCAGTTGATCAGCAGCCTAGCCAGGTTCTGTCTTTATTCTCCTGTTACATCTGTATTTATACCAGTTGATTTTAATCTTATCCATTCTATTCCAAAGGTTAGGGCGTTTGTTATCTCCATTCCGAGGTCACTACTCTATTGTTCTGTTAAGCTACAAGGAAGTAAGTGAAGGAGATTATCCTAAATAAAGATTACGTAGCTTAATCGTGATTGTTCATAGTTAAAGTGATTAACTACCCTCCTGGGACTTAGTTAAGGGGTTTTACTGATTTATTCCCTTCCTTAGTCCTGTTAATCCCTAACTCCAGGGGAAAATCCCCGCCTGGGGAAACAACCTTTCTCAGAGAGGTGACCTTGGTTAAAACACATAGCGCTAAGTAGGGGAGCAAACGTATTAAGAACAGTATGCCATATACGCCAGGTCCCTTGAAACATATGCTGTGCAGATGTTTATTCCCTGCAGCGACTGTGTCAAGCAGTAAGGGTGGATCGGCTTCTGGCAAATTCCCCCATTTTTATTTTTTAAATGACCGCTCGTGTAAATCAGCAGCCACCTCTTGGATTGGGTTGTTTAAGACTCGGAAGACGAGTTTGTGACTTTGCCAACAGGTCAGTCCAAGGCTTAATCCTATATCGGCTCCTCACAGCATGATGAGTGCACCCACTTTCAATTTTAATTTATGTCACGGCATCCCCGAAGGAGTAATACTATTAAGAAATTCTATGGGAAAATTTTTCTTTTCAGCATCATCTGTGGAATCAATGGAATCATCACTCAAATATGTGTGAAAATCTCCATCGAGTATATCCAAATTTTCTTCATTTAATTTTTGAATATGCTCATTTTTTGGACAAAGAATTGCACGTTTAGATATATTTTTAATATTATCTATAGCAGTGGTTCTCAACCTTGGCTGCATATTAGAATCACCTGGGAATCTTTTCAAAATCCTGATTCCTGGGCTTCATCCTCCGGAAATTGTTTCTTTATTATGGGGTGGGGCCACAACATTAGTAACAAAGAAACAGAATTTTTGGAGGATGAGGCCCAGAAATCAGGATTTTGAAAAGATTCCCAGGTGATTCTAATGTGCAGCCAAGGTTGAGAACCACTGATCTATAGATATAGTATTTCCAAAGGTAGTTTCAATAATAGATCCATTACAGATCATTTCACTTCCAAGCTCCGCTCCGAGGGCAGGTCCCTGCCTGAAACCTCACCCTCCAGGAAACAGCTGGGGGAGGGCGAAGCCGTTTCCAAGACGACCCCTGCAGGACTGACTGCCTTCCGGTTGGTCGTGGTTCTGGCCGTGATGTTACACCCAGGGTTTTTATATAAGTAGGTTTTTTTAGAAGTGGGTAAACTGAGAAAATTGCCAAAATGAATTTTTTGAAATGTATTTTATAACACCTAAATTTCCAGTCAGTTTTATTACCAATTGACCAATTGTACTTTTCTTGTTTAGGAAAGTCATGTACCAGTTTTTTAGCTAAAATCCTCAGATCTAGGATGATTATTCTATTTGAATGCTAGTGCCTTTGCTAAGTAGATATTCTCTTCATACAGGGCTTCTAGAAGTAAGTTTTTCTCATCAGATATAAAGTAGAAGTAGGGTGGTACTTGCTGAGTTATGGCTAGCATAATAATATTTGCTTTATTTTTGTTAAAGTGTTGATTTTTTAATATAGAAAAGTTTTATACTTTTCCCAAGTAATACCTATGAGTAGGTTATTCCAAAGGCTATATACATGGTATAAATGCATATAGTGAATATTTTCCCTAATGAATGCTAACTTGACTGAGGAATGATTAAGATGGAAGAAAATATAAATTAATATCTATAAAATTCATTTAGAAATTTTCACTTTTGGCATTAGGCAGGCTGTTAGGATTTCTTTTGTGAGTAAGTAGAAATCAGGAGATTAATTATTTGAAAAGTTTGTGAGATTATAGTCATCTCTTATTGTATAGAAAATTGTAGCCAACTTTAAAAATTTTTTAAATTAGAAACTGGTAAATTAGAAGATAGATTGATGTAGATTTATAGACAGATTCAAAATTATGGAAATTCTAAGGAAACAACCCTCAAAATTTTTGTTGTTGGTTGTTTGTAGTTTTAGGATATCAGTCCCTTCTCTTTTCACTAGTGTTTAGTACCTTCTCTAAAGACAAAGCTCATTCATAGGTGAGGCAACCAGGAGTCCTGAACTGAAAAAGCCAATAGTACAGAGAAGCCTTGGGGTGACAGCTTCCAACCCCATGACACCTGCAGGAATCACAACATGGCTCAGAGACCATATTTAGTACGATAGTGCACCAAAACCCCTTTTTGATTGAAAGTCAATGGTGAGAGTGGAGGGCAAAACAGTACATTTATTTTAAGAGAATAATGTGGACCAGCTTTTTTATTATTATTTTTAAGTTAATCCTTAAGGTAAGTTTTCCATTGATGTTTAGAGAGAGTTGAAGGGAGGGTAAGAGAAGAGAGAGAGAAACATTGATGTGAAAGAGACATACCGATTGGTTGTCTCCTGCACATGCCCCTACTGGGGCCGGGATCGAGTCTGCAACTGGGGTACATGACCTTAACCTGAATCGAACCCACAACCCTTCAGTTCACAAGCCAATACTCTAAGCCAGTGATGGCGAACCTTTTGAGCTCGGCATGTCAGCATTTTGAAAAACCCTAACTTAACTCTGGTGCCGTGTCACATGTAGAAATTTTTTGATATTTGCAACCATAGTAAAACAAAGACTTATATTTTTGATATTTATTTTATATATTTAAATGCCATTTAACAAAGAAAAATCAACCAAAAAAATGAGTTCGCGTGTCACCTCTGACACGCTTGTCATAGGTTCGCCATCACTGCTCTAAGCACTGAGAAACTGGCGAGGGCCAGACCAGCTTTTTAAGTGGAAAAATTAGGGACCTACACATATTCTAAAAATAATTAGCAGTGGTCTAGAATGCAAACTATAAAAATGAATCAGGGACATTAACCAACAAATTTCCATTACTGGTACTATTTGGTACCATGTCTGCCAGCAGGCCCTACTGTTCACCTTTTGTGTGGGATGGCCCATGTCTTAGCACTGCTTATTGTCCAGCCATCCTAATTTAAGCAGGAGTGTTAAGTCATTACTTTTACAGTCAACAGATTCATCCTACTTTATGTTGAAAACATGATTATATTTTCTTTTTTAATCACCTGAGAATATGTTTTTTTACATTGATTTTATTTACTTTTTAAATCCTCATCCGAAGATATGATTTTCATTGATTCTAGAGAGAGAGGAAAGGGGGGAGGGGGGGGAGAGGGACACTCTGGGTCTCTCTCTGCCTCTGATACCTTACCTGTAAAATGGAGATGATGATAGTTTCTATATCATAGGTGGTTTTGGATTATAGGACTTTGCATATCTAAACAGCTTAGAATAATACTTTAATGTATGCTATACAAGTAGTTGCTGCTGCTATTTCTCTTAGTTCAGAAAACTTTCTTTAAAGTCCATTTAATGTGTTTATTTGAGGTTTTTATTTGTGTGTTTCATTTGTATTTTGATTATAATCTTGCTTTATAGTTTCATTTTTTCTCCTTTTACCTGTGGATCCTATTTTGACACAAATGATGGCATGTGTGGTACTTCAGTACTGTGCTAGCAGTAGGTGATCAAAGTTATCCCTTTGTTTTACATTATTTTGCCCTTTCAAAGAAACATTTTAATTGATGTTTTGGTGTGGTTAAGAAAGGATGAATTTTTCCAAGCATTCATTGGAATCTTAAGACGTGGCAAATATTTACATATCCTTGGAAACCAGAGTATTGAGAGTTGAATTGATGCATTTCACTTCATATTGTTTAAATTTAAATATTAGGTTTGGGGCAAGATGAAAAGACGCTGCTAATAACGAATATTGACATGGAGCCATGCACAGTAGACCCTCAACTAAGGATTATTCTTCAGTGGCTCGTGGCCTCTGAGGCTGAAGTTGCAGAACTTTCTTTTCATGACTCTGCAAAGAAAGAGTTTATACAAGTAAGTATCTGCCTTATAGGGTGGTTGTGAAGATATATTTAGTACATGATGTTCGGTGTCAACTGGTTGATCTAATAAGATAACTCATCGATAGTAGAGTGATTAAGTGTGTAGGCAATAGAGTCTGATAGTTGGGCTCATATATCAGCCCTGCTACTCTCTAGCGGTGTAACCTTGGGCAAGTTCACCAATTTCCAATCTGCACTGTGGAAGTGAGTATAGAATTTACAGAGGTTTGTGAGGATTCAATATAATACTGTAAAAAATGCTTAATCTAGTGCCTGGTACATCCTAAGTTCTCAAAGTTAGGTGCCATTAATAAACATTTCTGGTGTTTCTATGAAAAGATTGAGTTTTTCTTTGTATTAAATTGATTTATAATTGTGCCTAGTACTTCATTTGTCTCTTTCTCTGTTAATTCAGTTTCATTAGTGTGAGGAGCTAGCAAAATCAAAAATCAGTAGAAGTTTAAGTTCTAATAAGGGACAATGGACCTGTTTAATAAGGTTCTAATAGAACATTCAGATTTGATGCACTAATAGGATATTTTTATTGAGAATGTACTGTATACCAAGCACCTTGTTAGTCAAGATTTTCAGTTTACTGCACAAACCAGCATTTGGGAATCATTACCACAGTTCTTTTATCTCATGTATCCAAAAAATAATGAGCATATTTGCTAAAGAAATATAATGGTCTGTTATTGCAATAAAAAACTGTATTTTCATTAAACATTCTTTTTTTCAGTTTAGATTCTTAACATTTTTGGCTCAGAATGTTTCTTATCAGAACTTTGGTTTAATTTAATTGTAAGGTATAGAATAATCTAATGAATAACCAATGTAAATTGCTCAATAATAACAAAAAAGGAACTGCCCAGTTTCTCGTGATTCCTGGTTCAGAATTTACAAAAGTATTGTTGGGAGAAGTGTGTGAAAAAGATATTATGAAAAAATAGTGGGTTTTTGTTGTTGTTGTTGTTGTTGTTGTTTGTTTTTACTTAGATATTTTTGTTTTTGGTTTTTTTTTTTTTCAGTTTAGGTCTCTGTTTTTGGGCAAAGGGAGAAATAAGACAGAAAGTGATGCTCAGGAAATAAACTGTCAAGAAGAAAGAATGGGTAGGAAAAATGTTAGAAATGACCTCAGGGAGCAAACATTTTCAAGTCATTTAGTCTTAGATAAACTGAGGGCTAAGAAAGGCCAGCAGCAGAGCTGAGTGTGATAGCGCTTGAGTTAGGGGACCTTGTCCCTATATTCTGCCTTGTCAGAAAATATACTGCCAGTTCCTCAAAAAGTTAAACATAGCAAAAAAAAAAAAAAGTTAAGCATAGCATTATTATATAACGTAGCAATTCCACTCCTAAGTATATGTATGTTGTCCATTGCAACATTATTCATAATAGATTAACAGTGGAAACATCTTTAGTGTCTATTAACTAATGAATGGATAAATAAAATATGGCATATCCATGCAATGGAACATAATCCATCAATAAAAAGGAATGAAGTAGGTACATGCTACACCATGGAGGAACCTTGAAATTATTGTGCTAAGTGAAAGAAGCTGGTCATAATAGATCATGTGATATAAATAATAATTTCATATAAATGACCTCATTTATATGAAATGGCCAAAATAGACAAATAGAGACACAAAGTAGATTAGTGATTCTCTAGAGTTGAGGGGATTGGAAGAAATTGGAAGTGATTACTGATGTGTAGGGCTTTCCTTGTAGTGTGATAAAATGTTCTGATATTAGTTGTGGTGATGGTTGCATTCAACTCAGTGAATAATACTAAAAACCATCAACAGGTACACTTTTAAAAGAGTGAATTATATGGTATGTGAATTATATTTTTATTGAGGTATATTCAAAAGCTATTTTTTAAAAGGCTAAGCATATTTACATTACAAAAATTAAAGTAGTTTTTACAGAACTAAGTAGAAAAAAAATGAGTGAAGATGTTCTGATTGGTGACAGAGATTTATTTAAACCTGTATTTATTAACTTTTTAAAAATCCTCACTAGAAGATATGTTTATTGATTTTAATCAAGAGAGCAAGAGGAAGAGAGAGAATGAAAGAGAGGGAGAAACATCATTGGGTGCCTCCCATATGCATCCTGACCGGGAATTGAACCCTAAACCTTTTGGTGGTGTGCATAATGACACTCTAATCAACAGAGCCACCGGGCCAGAACTATTTACTTTTTTTTATTGAGGTATAATTGATACATAATATTATATTAGTTTCAGGTATACAACGTCATATATACTGTATTGTGAAATGATGACCACAGTATTTTACTTTTTGTGTTGTTTTTTTTTAAAACATCAACATTTCTTAACTTAGAAAAACATATTTCCTTTGAGGCTAGAGTATGTATTCCAAAAACATACACCACACTATATGTTGTGGAAGGAAAATCCACATCCTTTTATTAAGCTTGACATTGCCTTTACTATTTTATGTTTCGACTTGAGGGTGTGGCAGATGTATTTAGTTAGGTTAAGAATTTCCTGTAGAAATGTAGCTCTATACTCCCACACAGGATATTTGCTTGGTGTGGTTATTGGAGTTCTGTCTCCAGCAATGCCGAAGTGTCATTCTGTGGAGGAGATGTGTTTATAAAGAGCAGGAAAGGAAAATGTTTAATTTATGTAAAGTGGTGGTTAGGGAGAAAACTTTGTTATAACTGGGAAACAGTATTTTATTACAAACAAGATTCTTAGATTTCGTTGATGTTAATAAAAATGAAAACTTTATTGTTATAAAATTATTTTTGGTTAATGTTTGACATATCTTTCTGTCTTATTAGCTTTCAAAACAATTACAAGAAAAAGGATGGAAAGTGGGAGACCTCCTGCAGGCTGTGCTTAACTACTATGAGGTGGTGGAAAAGACTTCCAGTGAGGAGAAATGCAAGTCACTGTATGATTGGCTCTTGGAAAACGCATAGAACAAATTCCAAACCAGTATATGTTTATTATTTGTTTTAGGAGAGGAAGAAACAGATAAAGACGCATAGGAAAAAAATTGAATAGTGAATATTAACATTTAAAGTAAATTGGGGGAAAGTAAATACAGCTTTTTAAGCTCCTGTGTTATCACATACTGTATATAGTTCATACTTTTGTAATCTCTGTCAAATATTATCTTCATTCTTCTATACACATGTGTAATATGTTAAAACTCTAAGAATGTATTTGAAGGAAGGTCTTACCATGAGGTTTTCAGGGACATTGATGTCATTCTTTTTACATCTAAATTGTGCTGCTAAAAACTGCACTGAGGTAGCTAAGGATAGGTGCCAGGGATAAAGAGTTAGAATTTGCTCCTTTGTAAACAAGTGGTATCCTATTAATAACTAATTTGACATAAAAAAATAGCATTGGAGCTGATTTTTTTCTGGTAGTTTTGGACTCATTTTTAAAAGTCAATTTTATTTTCAAAGCTCAGCTATTGGTAGGTTTTTGAATCCCCCAAACTATTTAATTCCTTAGGAACATTAATATTTTAGGTTTCTGTTAATACTGTAAATGATACTTTTCTCAGCCTTTCATCAAAGTACATTATTTCCAATCGTTCTGGCAGGAAAGTGAGTGAGTGAGTGTGTGTGTGTGTGTGTGTGTGTGTGTGTGTGTGTGTGTGTGTGTGAGAGAGGAGAGAGAGAGAGAGAGAGAGAGAGAGAGAGAGAGAGAGAGAGAGAGAGAGTGTGTGTGTGTGTGTGTGTAAAGGAGTACTTTAACCTTGCTAGTGGTTTGTGCCCTCTTTTATTTTAGTATTTTCTTGGTTAGAAATTCACTATTGATATTAAAAAGGTGCTTTAAAATGTCTGTAAAGATTGTGCAGCAAAAAATTTTATTTCTTTTTTTGACTATTTGGGGTCCCCAACTTATTCTATAAATTAAAATAAAGTTGAAAAACATGTTGAAATTTTAAAAATTAATGTTAATAGGGAAATGCATTTTTGAAAACCTCTCCTCTTGAGCAAGGATAAGTTTTTTCTAGGGGAAAATAAGGATCCTCCTATGATAAAATCTATCTGCACTATTTTGTAAAGACCTCTGACATGATCCTTTCGGGCTCTACATTTCCTACTGCTTTAGCTTTAGAAACTACAAGTTGAATTGACTAGAGGACCAAGATTGTGTCTTGGTTTTGTATTGGAGGTTGTGCATGTGTGAATTTTTTGGTTCTTCCATGATTGGATTTTGCAATCTAGAGTAAATCACTTTTTTCTGGGGGCTTTGGTTTTGCTTTCATTCATTTTATTTTTTTTCCCTGAGCACTGACTTTTTTTGGAAGCTGCACATAGTGTAGAAGCCATAGCACCTGCCATGGGACAAGGAATAGGGGTACTTATGTTAATTTGAATTAATAATTATGGTAGAGAAATGTATTTTATAATGAAAGAATCAAATTTGCTTTTTAAGAAAATGCCAAGAGCTATTTAAATATTTTGAGGTTATATTCCAAGCTTTGGTTTTTCTCAATTTAAGATAAAGAGCAGGCCTTGAAAATAAATTTTCCTCAAGTTTCTTTAAGTATTTTTTAAGGTGGAGAAATGCAGGAAATGTATATAGCCAGAATTGTTTCTGCCTTTAGCTTCTTCAAACTTGAGATACAGCAGCACTGGACTGGGTTTTTTTAAATGTTAGGAGCTTTGTTGTTAATTATAACACTTGTTAACTGATTATTAAGTTTGGATTGAATTTTTACAAATGTGTAACTGTCATTGTGTTTAGAAACTTCAGTGTATGTATGGGTTTGATTAACAGCAAACTGAGTTCTCAATTTCTTTTAACCTAAAGTGAGAATATATTTTGTAAAATGTGCTTGAAAATGTTTATGTTTATTTCTTGTGGTAATAGTCATTTTGAGGTAAGATTTTCCTCAGCTCCTTTTCTCCTTTGCAGTTTCATGGAGCTGTGCTGTTTTCCGAGTTCTCTTAGTTAGCCTTCACTTATGTCAGCCCAGTCACTAGGTATTGGCATGCCTAGTAATAATCATACAGAAGTCCACACTTGTATCAGTTCAGTGCAGGGACATAGAGAAAATGTGAAGTATTGGCAGATGTGAAAAGAAGCCTCCTTACTTAGAAAACATTTGTGTTTAGAGCAGTATTTTTATCAAGTACAGTCTAAATTTACTTTCTTTGAAGGCACTTTGTGATTTTTCCAAAGACATTCTAGATCCCTTTGGTTGCTCAGTCTTCAGAACAGCTGTTTTTCAAAGACAGCTCTGTCTTATTTTAATACAAATCTACTTGACATATTTATATTATAATATTGTATTAATGCCATTCTGTAGATTTTCGCTCTTATGAAATATCTTATTCAGAACTGTTAAAATTGTGATGTGCATTGAGTTGAATTTTCTTTATCACATTTAGAGCCATTGAAGGATCTGTAGAAAGTGAATGAGGCCTCTGATAAGGGGTTTTTAGAACATTATTTTAGACTGAAATGTGTGGCAAGTCTTTCATAGTCTTCTTTTCTCAAGATAAGTTTAAATTTTTAGGTATTATTAATGTTGATTTTGAAAATATGTACAGATTTATACAAAAGAAATTATTCATTTATAAATCACAGAAGAAAATTACAATGTCTGTTGGATGGTTTGATACAATTTAATGGAATAAAACCTTTGAAGGTATTCACTCAGTGAATAAATGTGATGACTGACATCTTTATACTTTGAAAAATGTTTCACTTACCCTTTCAGATATTTGATATGAATTAATTAAATTCATAATACTTTCATTATGCTTAAATAAGTGGTTTATGTTATTGATAAGAGAGTTTAATTACTTACTAAACGCACCCTTTATGAAATGAAAGGTGGTTTACCCAGTGACTTTGACATTAGTGCACATTCCCCAGAGGCAAACTTGAGTCATCATCAGAGTCCAGACCCAGATGTTTTCTTAGTTAATTATTTAGCTAATATTATTCTTCCACAATTAATGTTATCAATTTCCCATCAGTATATTGCTTAAATTTTATATTTTTCAACAGAAACTTTCCAACAAATTTTTATAAAATGACACACCCATACTCAAACTGTAGGGAAAATACTTTCATTTAGAACCCTATCCACCTGTCACCAGCACAAAAGAGTTAGAGCTTCAGTGGGAATTATAAAATTGTACTAAAGTGAAATACATTTTTTCTCATTTGTAGAAAAAGACCCTGTATGCAGTTATTCACTATTTCTGCTCTGAAGAAGCAGATACAGTGTTAGTCACTCTTGTCACTTTATTTATTTATTTTTTTTACCATCCATGTACATTCCTTACACAAGGCTAGAATTATAGTTGTAGAAGTTCATTGTTTTATTTTTGTTGTAATGTTTGAATACTATTTAATATCAGGTTTAATATTGCTGGATTTGCTATCTTCGGTTACTTGTGCAGTGTTAAAAGTAATTCACATTCTTATTTAATATATCAGATATATAGCAAAAGCAGCTTTAAATAATTGTAGTTGTTTATTTGACTGTGCTGAATTACTATATTAAGACCTTGTATTGTATAACAGTAACTTCTTTTTGCTTTTCAGTAATTTAATATGTTCATTTACCGAAATATGGACTTTAGGATGCTCTAAAATTTTGTTTCAGCAGTGGTTCAAAATAAACATTTCAAAAATTACTTCTGTAATAATTCTCAGTTGTTCTTTTATCTTTCATCAATTGTTTAAGTCTGTGATTTTTCCCCTTCCACCTAAGAATTCTCCAATAAACTTACGAAATGCCTGGCCTTGGTTTCATTGTATAATATCTTATTAACTACTCTGTACTGAACTAAAACAAGGGCATACAAGTGGAACTGCTGTAATAGAAGACACATCAAACAATCTCAGTGCTTCTAACATGGTTTTCCAGAACAAGAGAAGTTAGGAATGAATATATATATTTAAGTCCTCACCTGAGGACATGTTTATTGATGAGAGAAAGAGAGACAGAGACAGAGAGAGAGAGAGAGGGAAAGAGAAGAGAGAGAAAGAGAGAGAGAGAAACATCGATGTGAGAGAACCAGGGATCGAATCCGCAACCTTTTGGTGTACGGAACATGCCCTAAACAACTGAGCCACCTGGCTAGGGCAAGAATGTTTTTAATTGGACACTGGATTCTAACTACTTATTTAGGTGCTTCTGGATTCTGACACCGTGATTTGAAAGGTTATTTGTCTAATCAGATTTGGATTTTAGTACAAAGTAGATCAAGCATGTCAAACTCCCAGGCCACATGCGGCCCACCAATATAACGGTATGTAAGAAACGTTTTAATAAAAATTTCGTAACTTAATTTTCACAATATCCTGTTATACGTAATTATTAATAACGAACTACAACATCTGCTAATGACTGATTACTATAATCGTGTTGCATTCATTTTCCTTATGTGCCTTACACGCAGGCACACCATTTCTCTCCACTAATACTAGCAGCGAATATTTTAGCAGCTGATTGCCACATCATTAGTCTTGGACTGACTTGTTTGGTATGTGCAACAGGAAATATTTTGCTTTCGGAGAACAAGAAAAATAGGTTTATTTGTGTTATGCTTATTACTTTGTGCAATAATTCAGTGTCTGGTAAGTTAATGTTTAAGAAAAAATAATTTTTATTAAAATATTCAATTATTTTATGTTAACAATTATTTATTTCAGCCCTTTGTATTCAACATGTCTCTTTCAAAATAAACCTATGTTTCTATGAAAATTGAAGCTTTTGTTTTTTACGGCCCACATAAACTTAAATCTTGTTTATCTGGCCTGTGTTAGCCTTTGAGTTTGACATGCTTGAACTAGAATATTTTGGTTGACTTCTCTATGAGTCTGTTATGAAATAATTCTGGTGTGGGTTGAACACTCCTTCCATAGAACATAGGGATCATACCTCTATTATGCCATGAAGCATAAAGCACTTAAAAGTTAGATGCTGTTAATTTATTACAAATGGAATTTGACTTCCTTAAGTATTTTAAGCCTTAGAAATGAGGGAATCATTTTTCTAGTTTTTCAGGAATGTTTCGAAATGCCAAGAAATTATAACAAACAATGGCTTGGGTGTGAGTGCATCCCAGTCAATATAACAATTTAAAAATTCGGAGAAAAGGTTAGCAAGATTACTTTGACTGCAATTCCAAAATTTGAACAATTTTGCACATTGGGATTATTTGTGATCTGTGTCCTAGCTGGGATAGAGAGGAGGGTGAGGGACAGGGCTTGATGAAATACTTCAGATTTTTGAAAGTGGACAGATGGAGAGGAGTCACATATCCAAGGATGAATATGCCTTTGGGGTTTTTATGCAAAAAGTTTAAGAGTAAACATCAGAGCCCTTTTTGCAGCAGTATGTTTATAGCAGGAACAAAAGAATGCGTGAAGGTGATTCCTTGGGGGTGATCATTGCATTTTTTTCCTCCATCCTTTGTAGTTTTGTAATCACCTTTTTGTGTTTTAGGTTAAGGAGGGTAATGCTTTAGATTGAAGAGAAATATAAAAGAAACATTTTATATTTTATGAAGCCCCTGCATTTGATATTTTAGCTCCTCACTCCCCTTCCCCCATACCTCTTCTTTTAAACAGACAACTACATAGATTTCTTAGCTTAGAGTAAGGGGTTAAGACTGGACGGACTCCTGCATGCTGAATCAGCCCAATGATATGCTTTGGCCCAATGGGAGAGTATTTTAAAGTAATTAACACAAAAATAAGGCAGTTTCACATTTCAATATGTTTTGTTTCAGATTCTCCTTAAAAATTGGAAGCTCTGGAACACTGATTGCACTCCTCTGGCTGCAGTTTGGGGGGAGCTAATAATGATGGCCCCTGTAGTCTGGGCTTACGTTTCTTTTTACCTCTGGCATGACCTGCTCCACTTCTCCCATTTCTGTTGCCCGCAGGGGGCCTGTCCGTGTTTAAGCTGCAACCTCTGACTTAAAGCAAATGAGGTAATGTGCTTAGAAAATTTGAAAGATGTTCCAGCAATTTTTCCATTCTCTAGGATTGCTTGAAGGGGGAAGGAAGATTCTAGAAATTATAGACTTGGTGAGTCTATTTCTCCTGAGAAGAAAGCATATCATAATTGTTGAAAGCATATTGTTTAAGTATAGAGAAGAAAGAAGGGAGAGGCTGCATAGGTTTACCAAGAGCAGAGTCTGTCAGATTTACATTTTCTTTTTTTTTAATATATTTTATTGATTTTTTACAGAGAGGAAGGGAGAGAGATAGAGAGTTGGAAACATCGATGAGAGAGAAACATCGATCAGCTGCCTCCCGCACATCTCCTACTGGGGATGTGCCCGCAACCCAGGTACATGACCTTGACCGGAATCGAACCCGGGACCTTTCAGTCCGCAGGCCAACGCTCTATCCACTGAGCCAAACTGGTTTCGGCTACATTTTCTTTTTCAATAGAGTTATTGTATGGAGACATAGTATCTGTGTTTTAATGAGGCATTTTGCATGGAGGAAAGGAAGGAACATTTGTGGCTTCCTGGCTTTTTGAGAACATGTTCCCAGAGACCTGTAGTCAATAGGTCAGAACCCACCGGGCAGGTCAGCACTGTGAGGCGCCATAGGCCATTGGTGCATGGCTTTTTATACTGCCTTGGGTGAAGACTTGGAAGTCTGTCGGTCAGGGGTGTGAAAGAGCATTATGATCATTACCCAGTAACCATATCAAGGAATAATATTTAAGTAGAATTGAAGTAAACTGGGAGCAGACAAGGGACTTCAAAGTCTATTTTTCTTTGTCTTGATGACTGAACCATGATTTGACATTTTCCTTCAAAGGTAGGAAGGTTCTATGTTTACACACTGCTCTTTTTCAACTATAGGCTTGAATATTTTACTTCAAATGCTATATTTTTATGGCTTTCTTGATATACAGTTACTTTCCTCCCTGTTAACATAAATTCTATGAACCCAGAAGATGATGCTTAGAAATTCTATAAAGGCTTAAAATGCTGTGGACTCAGAATAAGGCTGTTAGGAAGAAAGAGAAGCTGCCAGAATTACTTATACCTGAAATCAGCCTCGTTTCTGTTTATAATGATGGGTTTTTGTGGGGCAGGAGGACATGGATTCCAGGGAGATTGAAATGTTACAATAGCTTTTCCAACCTGTAAGTCTATGTTACTGAGTCAACCTCAGATGCATGTAGCAAATGTTGGGAAGTCCCTTAAGTTGCCTAAGTTTGGGGAAGCCAATAGACCTCTTCATTGGCCCTGAACCCCAAGAAGCCACGGCTTCCAGAAGGAGGGGGCCCTGGTTCAGTGGCAGAGCCTGCCGTTGACACAGCTGGTGAGATACAGTGTGTTGAGTGAAAATCAGATCCCATAAGACCTCACTAGGCCCAAATGGTTAAGTGCTATAATAATGTGGGAGGTAAATCGTGGTCCTGCCTAAATACAGGGTAGTGGAACATGAGAAACCCTCAGGCATGTATCAGGATCCTAAGAGGCTGCAGAGAGAAAGTATGTCGGTGCCAATGCCCTGTTGGGAGTGGGAATATGTTTGAATGAAAAAGAAAAGCTCAACATTTATTTACACCCCCTCCCCAATTGGTCTGCCTTTATGGAGCTTATTCTTTAGTGAAGAAGAGTCTTTTTTAAAAAAAAAAATGTTTTTATTGATTTCAGAGTGAGGTATGGAGAGGGGGAGAGAGATAGAAACATCAATGATGAGAGAGAATCATCCATTGGCTGCCTCCTGTACTCCCTCTAATGAGGATTGAGCCTATAACCCGGGCATGTGCCCTGATGGAATCAAACTGTGACCTCCTGGTTCATAGGTCAGTGATAAACCACTGAGCCACACCAGCCGGGCAAGAAGAATCTTTAAATGAACAATTTAAATTCTGTTGTAGGAGCCTAAAACAGAGGAACTTAGGGCTTTCTTGAAGATGTGAGGCTGAGGCTTAGGCTAGGTTTGAGCTTAGTAGTTCCCAACCAGGCAGGAAGTTTGGGGTGGAGGGGAGTGGGAGAGTTGCTCCAATACAGCCAGCAAGCACCCTGAGGGGAAGAGGCTCGTGACTTATTTGAAGAACCAAAAACCAGTTCTGCTACAGCATGAGGAGCTGTGACAAATCTTGAAAACAGCTTCTTAGCTAGCTCTTACTCAGATGCTTAATGAAAGTGTTTGTAGTTTTCCACTGCAGTGGAATGCAGTTTTTCTACTGCAGTAGTTGGTTTTAAGCCCGGGGCATGGTAGATGATAGTCTTGCTTGACCCTGTGCTATTCAGACCATGTCTAGTCCAGATACCATCTTACAAAGAACAGAAATAATGTGAACCGTCCACATCCATAACAGCCTAATATGAGGGAGCTAAAAATATTATCAATTGAGTTTTCACTGAAGGAAAAAGGCTGTTTGGGCTTGGAGAAGGAAAGGTGTGGGGGCTTTCAGTGTAGGCAGATTGAAACTTGTCACCCTAGAAGACCAGGTAAGTACTGAGGTTAGAAGTTAGCGGCAGATTCAGTTAGCTCTTCAAAAATTGTACTAGATCCCCTTCATGAAAAAGGTGTTGTCCTTGGAGATGTGTCTGCAGTGCTGGCTGATCACTTCCGCAGGTTTTGAAAAGAACTCCAAACAGTTCGTAACTTTAGATGAAGTGACATCCATTCCCATACACTGTTTTTTTCTGTGGCAGTTTAGGAAAGTAAGAACATGGTTCTGGGGTCAAAAGAACTTGATTTAAAATTGTAGCTCTGCCACTTGAGACCTATCTGTATGCTATGGAGCAAAGGACTAGAATGATGGTACTTTTTCTTGGGTGTGTGTGGGGGGTCCTTTTCTGTCAGGTGCCTGGGGGCACAACTAGTTAGGGAGCTCTTTACTTTAAATTGAGGTTTCCTGGGTCACCAGGGCAGCTTGATTGTGCTGCCCTCCAGGCCAGGGCCTGCATATGGAGAGTGCAGCCCTGGGAGCTCCGACCTGAAGAAGAGGTGGTTTGTCCTGTTGGTGGGTGGAGAGGATTGCCTTTTGCCTGTCCAGCCCTATGAGGCTGCCAAAATATTACTCTGGTTTTTTGTCAGGTTTGGCAATTATTCTGGGACCAAAATAAAATGGTGTTGAATGCTGGGTTTACCTCCTAGGGTTCTTTGTTTTTGTTGGATTTTGACCCACTGACTCCTTCAATATCTTATTAGCTTTCAAGACGTTTTAATATTTTTTATCCACCTTCCTCTCCCAGGTAACTGTAATATTTTAATTTACATGTAGTACTTAAATGTTTTCTTCTCCATATGCTTTAATATTGATATCCCTTTCATTTTTGTCTATATTTTATCTTTTGAGAGGGTTATAAGTGCATACGTTATTAAATTATAGAAGGTATAAGAATGTGCAGTGAGAGCTGCTTTCTCACCACTTCTGCCTGGAGCACCTCATACAGAACCATTACCAAGTCTGCTGCGTAGAACTTATGCTGTACAGGACATTTCAAAGCGTTGCTTTGCTGTTATTGTTGGATATTAATTTGCAAGTGTCAGAAACAGAAACTGATTACTATAAAATCCAGGTTAGTGGTTACTTCTGGGGCAGAGGGATATACAGGAGACTAATGTATCAACAATATTCTATTTCTTGCGTTGGATAGTGGTTAAACTGCACAGATTATGTGCAATTCTGTGTAAACATTTCATAGAACGTGTACACATGCACATGTGAATGCACACACAATGTTTAAAACACAACTGCAAAACTGACCACCTTCAAAACGACCAGAGGGTACAGATGGTTACCTGCAAAGCAAAGTTTGGTTCACAGCAATCTGCTGAAGAGATATGATAGAAGCCAAAAGATAATAGAACATCTTCAAAGTTCTGGTTTAAAAAAGTCAAATCCGAAATTCATATTTTGCTAAACTATTTTTTAAGAGTGAACAATTTTCTAGTAGACTGAAAATTTCTAGTAGACTGAAAGAGTTTACCTTTACCTGTGCTGAGAAGAAAACCTGATGAAGTGTATACTACTTCTATGAGAAGTAAATTGAACTCTAAGGAAATAGTGGAGAAGCAATGTTTAAAATAATAAGTAAAATAGAAAATGAAAGAAGGAGCAAGCACCCAAATATAATACATGTTCATATAATTTCTGTTTACTGTTATGGCAAGTGCTTCACATTGAAGTTATGTATCAGCCTTGTCATTATTTCTAGTTTTTCATGTGGAAAAAAACTCAGCCTCAGAGGAGTTAGGTTTCTTCCATAACAGGGATAGGGTCGTGCCCAGGTCATTAGGCTCCAAAGCCCAAGTTCTGCTCAGCACTCTCACCATATTTACAAACCAAAACACACAAAGAGGACAACTTGTAATAACAGACAACATGTTAGCATACTTCCTTCATGTTTCCCTCCCCCCTATATATCCTATCTAATAAAAGACAAAAAGGGTAATTGACCATACCTTCGCTATGCTTCCCATTGGCTAATCAGGGCGATATGCAAATTAACTGCCAACAAAGATGGCGGTTAATTTGCATACATAGGCACCAAGTGACGGAGCGAAGCCGGTTGGTCCCGGGCAGGAGGAGCAGGGAGCGAAGTGCGCGCCACGGCCTCTGCCATGCCCCCAGGGCACACGGCACGTGGAGAGCTGGGGGCTTAGCTAAGGCTTAGCACGTACTCCCTGGTGACCCTGCAGCAGAGCATCCTGGCAGCCTCCTGACATGCGGGCGGTGGGGAGAGCCGAGTGGGGCAGGGGCTGCAGGGAGCCATGGAGGGGCAGGGCGGCCGGAGCCAAGTTCCCGGGGCTCTGAGGAGAGTGCTTGACAGGAGCCTGGACTGCAAAGAAGAAAGAGGAAGCGGCCATGGGGAGCTCTTCCAATCCCCCTGCACAGACACCCTATCCCAGCCCCCGCACTCCCGGGGGGACGGGGAGGCTGACCAGACAGGGAGAAGACCCAGCCTCAGGGGTAGCTGCAGCCCATATCTCCGACTCCCAATCTCTTCCCCTGCCACCCCCACCAGGGGTGCCCACAATAGCACGCCTGTGACAACCCGTCAGCGCCCCCAAGGACCGTGGCCTGCCACTGCTGGGCCCCCTCCACTGGGGCCAGGCATGCCTCTCCTCCCTACAACTCCAGACCCCGGTGGAGGCAGGCCTAAGCGGCCCCTCAGGGTCAGACTCATCTCCCCCAACACCCCCTCCCCGTCAGCAGAAGTGCACTGAACCTTGCCAGGGGTGCGGCTAAACCCGCCCTCCTAACCCGCCTGGCCCCACCCTGGCCCCGCCCCTGCCCTGCTCCAGGAGATTGGAGCCCTGCCCTGAGCACATACAGCTGCAAAAAGGCCATGTACAATTTAAAGAATGGTGCCAAGTGGGGAGGTTTGACAGTTACTCCCCCTTCAGCCTTGCCACCCCCTAGCGCCCCCCTAGCCAGCGCCTCCAGGGACGACCACCGCTACAGGGCTGCTGGCCAGAGCCCGCCCCTCCGAGGCCTGTGGAACCCTCTGCAAAGCTTCCATAGCTACGGTCCCAGCAAACAATCATGCCCTCCTCCCCTAATCAGCACCTGCTACTGGAGAGGGTACCCTGGGCTTAGAAATAACAACCCCCTCCTGTTTAGACATCACTTACTTGATGAAACATTTCTAGGTTTATTAACTCAGAACCTCCTCATGACAACCCAGTGAGGTAGGCGGAGAAGAGATTACAATTATGCATATGCAGAAATGAAGCTCAGAGAGGAAAAGTGTCAAGCACAGTGGTTCCCAAGGTGCAGCACATGCCCCATGGTGGGGGGGAGGGGGGGGGGAGGGCAATTTGATATTAAGTGAGGACAATTCCAGAATGAGTTAACGGTGAATATTTTACATTTCTTATGGCTCGAAGGGACCTCATCTACAGCGTGTCCTATATAATGAAAGGCTAATATGTAAATGACTGAATGGTGGAATGACCGGTCACTATGCTGTGCGCTGACCACCAGGGGGCAGACACTCAATGCAGGAGCTGCCCTCTGCTGGTCAGTGTGCTCCCCAGAGCTGCTCAGCCAGAAACCAGGCTCACAGCTGGCGAGCACAGCAGCAGTGGTGGGAGCCTCTCCCGCCTTTGTGGCAATGCTAAGGATGTCCGACTGACGGCTTAGGCCCACTAAGCCGTAAGTTGGACATCCCCCCAGGGCTCCCAGACTGTGAGAGGGCACAGGCCACACTGAGGGCCCCCCACCCCCCAGTGCATGAATTTCGTGCACTGGGCCTCTAGTTTTATATAATTAGGTTTTCCGTTAGTTCCTAAATATTTGTCAAAAACATTTTTAAAAGCTTTGGACTTTTCAGGTTTGGTTGGCAATCAATCTGGCCACTCTCTTAACTGGAAATAACGGCCAGAGCTCTTTGATCTGACTGACTGATAGTGTATTTTTGCATTCCTATTATGTAGGATTGCTTTGTGTCAAAGTTGGTTCACTAAACCCTTGGTTGTGCAGACCTTGATTTAATGGATTTCAGCTTTAATGGATAAAATTTCCGGTCTATATGTCATATGTGAAAATTAATGCCCTTTTACTTTTAAAATGCTTTTAACCAAGGTTTGCTTATAATTACATTAGCAGTTTTTTTTGGTTATTCGCTAATTATGAATTTTGTTAATTTTTTAACAAATTTTAGCAGATAGGCCATATGTTGGAAAATTTTGCTGACATAAATTTATATTACATATCTATAACTATAGTTTACATATTTGAATGCAAGAGTCACTGTTCGTAAACAATGTTCCTCAAATGATTAGCTCATGATTGAGCTGCATCGTGGGGTAATTGGTTCTATTACCTGGCTAGACTTCCTGTAAGTTTTATTTAACTTCTGCCACCTGCTGGTGATGTTAAGCCATGCCCCAGCCATGTGCGTTTGTTTATCCGAGGGGACTGGTGAATGCACGCATTTACTGGACCTATTCACTATAAATTTAAAATTAAGAGTAATACATATAGAAAACTATTGTCTGAAATTAAACTTTTTATACATATTTAATTTTAATTACACAAATGTGTCTACATAAGTAAAAACAGATAAACTAATTTGTCAATTTTTTTTAACATACACATTCAGAAAAATCTATTATATAATAGACTTTTGGCTTTACTGGACACCACCTCGCCAGAATTAGTCCAATATATCAAAGTTTTACTGTACAACTGAAAATCTTTATAATGTAAGTATTTTATGTATATCTTTTGAGGACAATATTAATAAGGGTCTCTGGTTGGTTTCTAGAAACCAGACAAAAGTAATTATCTCAGCTTGACAATTTGATTTTTCTCTCTCCTTATCTTCAATCTTATTCTGCCCGTCAGAGCTGACAGCAATAGGGGCCCTTTCATGCATGAACTAGAGCTCATCTTGCACCAGCAAACATGCACTATGTACCCTCCCATACTTGTTCAAGCTTTTGAGATGCACACTTTGGAGTAATCAGTTGTCTTTCACCTCTTCCTCTCCACCCTGACTCCTCTCTCCAAGAGGGAGGAGAAGCAGGAGTCTGGAGAACAAATAATCCTCCATTCAAGGGAATGGGGAAAGTGAAATGTTAAAAGATGTTTAGGAAAGTTTGTAATTTGGTGCGTTATAAACCCATACTCCATAGCCAATGATTTTGAATCAGGTATGTGTAGTTATAATCATTACTATGATGTATTGGATACAATATATTGAGTCTTACAAAAGATGGCTCGGTAATACCAGATGATAGGAATCACCTAAGAGACGAGCCACATTTCTTGATTAAATAGTCTGTAAGGTAAATTAAAGAAAGGCACAAGAGCCCTGGCTGGTGTGGCTCGGTTGGAGCATCGTTCTGTGCACCGAAGGTTCACAGGTTTGATTCCTGTTCAGGACACATACTCAGGTTTGGGGTTTGATCCCCGGTCGGGGCATGTACAGGAGGCAACTGATTGATGTCTCTCTCTCCCCCTCACCCTTTCGATAAAAATCAATAGAAAAATATCCTTGGGTAAGGATTTAAAAAGAAACAACATGAAAAGCACACTTAATCAGCTTGTTTACAGACTTGCATTTTCGTTAGCTTGGCAGATGACTAACCCTTCCATTGAAAACAAACATGCTGCATAAAATATTAAAACTTTTCCTAAATGCCTTGATAGGCAGCATGAAGGCAAGGAAAATGTAGGCCAGAATAAATGTGAAGTTGAGCCGGGGAACCCCAACTCTCCCACTCTGGGGATCAGAAGAAAACTTTATTCTGTCCAAAACTTTGGCAGTAAATTGAGGGGAAAAACATCTTCTCTGAGAATTGATAAGCTAATTCTCATGTGAGCTTCAGCCTAAATTCACCCTACCTAAGTGGTTTAAAAAACCTCAAGTGAAGAATTTAACATTTTTCTGTTAATGCTTCTCAGAACCTGTGGGAGGCAACCAAATCCCATGTTCATTCTAATGTTTCGATTATTCCCAAAGATAAAGTTCCAAGAAAAATGAGAAACTTAGATTTTAAAAATTTACAAAACCGTGAACATAACCAGCAGATGTTGTAATGTACCCCGGGAATCACAGAAGGACGCCTCAAGAAGTAGAATTAAAGAGTCACATTTATTGCAATCCGGGACTATGAGGGGCCATTCCCCAAATCTCATAGCGATAAGATGGTGGTAAAACCAGACTTATATAGGCAAAGATCACAAAGGTATTGATTACATCTCAAGGTTTGGAATGAGGAACCTGCTTTGCAAAAAAGCAGTTTACAGAAGCAGAATTAAGTATGTTAATTATAGTTTTGGGTCTCAGGGTCACTGAATTGACAGAAACACCTTATCTAGAGCCCTCGGGTCTTGAGACCACTGAGTTGCCAGGAATTCATTATCTAGAGCCATCGAGGCAATTTAGAGTAATTGCACTGTCTTGGTCTTGGGACCACTGAGTCAACTGGAACGCATTATCCGTGGCCACTAAAACATTTTAGGATAATTGTGCTGTCCTGTTTCCCAGGTACAGAAGAATGTGCTTTCTAAAACCAGTATGACCACTACAAATGGGATTTCACATTACAATCAATAGGGTATTCAATTGAATGGGATGATTTACATAATTCAGAAAACCAAAATAACCTGTCTATTGTTAAACAAAGCAAACAGGTACCATACTTCACAGAGTGGAAACCAGCTCAAAGACTTCAGATGTTGGTATTGTCAGATGCAGAATACAAAGTAGCTGTATTATATATTTTGGTAAGACAAAAAGGGAAGCTTAAATATGAACAGAGAACCTCCTCATATCCACTAGGACGGCTAAAATAAAAAAGATGGGGCGCTAGAAAACAGTGGCCAAATAGGCAGATGTGTCGTGCACCTCGTGCTGGAGCCAGCCTGGAAAAGCAACTAATCGGAGAACAGCCACCAGAATTAACAAATTACACACAGCTGAGGAGACGATTTACAACAAGGAAGGGCAGAGGATGCCTGGGGATCTGGGCTGGAGAAGGACACAACTGAGAGGGTGAGGAGGAAGCTGCACTGCACCAAAGCCGCGAAAGGCTGCACCCAGAAAGGCGCCTGAAAGACAGCCCAAGCAGCACGGTGCTGGGAGGAGAAAAGTCGCAGTTCATGGTCGTTTTGGTTCTGTCTTGTCTTTGCTTTTATTTGCTAAACCCAGAACATAGGATCCTTCAATTGCAAACACTTGGCACAGGGAGAGAGGCACCTTCTTGAGGTCCCTGAGGAGAGGTGGGGGAGGGAAGCAGGGCGGGGAGGCGTGGCCAGGAATCTGGCAATGGGGCATCCCTGGGCTTCCAAACCTAAGAGGCCATTTCTCTCCTGAAGAGCCAGCCCTTCCCAGCAACAGAGCCAGCCACACCCTGCCTGCATTTTGAAAACAAAGGCAGAGGCTAAGTTTATGGGTCTAAATAGGCCCAAAGAGCCCTCAGTGACTGGATTGGAAGAGGGGCCAGTTGGCCTCCCTATTCTGTGAACCAGACTGAAAAAACTCCAGGTTGCCAGCCAACTCCACTGGTCTCCGTACAAGGATCTCTCTCCAACCAAGGCCAGAGTAATATTTGGGTCACTTGTGGAGCAGTGACTCAGGAAAAAGTCACCCATCTTAGTCCCTGAAAGCGAAACAGTACCAACCCCACCTAAAGCCCTGTCAGAAACAGAGGCATGAGTGATTAAGACTGACCGCTGGCAGACAGGCAAAGAGGGCAGACTGGCCCTGCCTGCTTGCGGCCAAGGCCTGTGGAGACAGACACAAGCGGAGGGCCTGTGGAGCACTTGGAGCTTCAAGCAGGGTGCTAAAAGCCAAGACAGTGCCTGACAGTGGCCAGCACGAAGTACCTGACAGGAAGCCCAGAATGAGCACAGAGTGGGGTCCTAAACCAGTTCCCATGGGGCACTAAACCTTGGCTGAAACGAACAACACTTCACTTTTTAATTTTTTTGTATTACTTTTTATTTTAAAATTTTAAATTATTTTTAGTTTATCTTATTTTATTTTTTACTTTTTTGCACTCTTTTCTTCTCTTTTCCCTGTTTTAGTGTTTCTGATATGAAATTTTTGGACTAGAACACGCGATGTTCCCCTGGGCAGACTGGTTCCCGGGTTTGTGGGAATCGACGAATGAATCTATGGACTGCTTGGAGCTTCAAGCTTTCTCCCAGTCTGTAGCCCTGTGTTTTTTTCCATGGACACCAATTCTAAAAATTCCCTAAACCTGCCTATATTTCCCTAAAATTCCTGTTTCTTATCTTTTCCCACCACTTTTCCTACTCCATTCTCTTCACTACTCAATTTTTTCTCTCTTCTCCTAATTTTTTAACTTGTTCCACTTCTTAAATTTAGGCCTATTTGCTCTCTCCTCTATTCTCCTTTTCAAAAAATTTTTTATTTTTAATTAAAATTTTTTTTCTTCTTCTTGTCTTCTCATTTCTTTTCTCCCTCCTCTATTCTAAACCATGGTCCTTCCCCCATTCGTCCAATCCCTCAACCTTATTTTCTCTATTTAAGCTCTGCCTCTACAGATTCTGCCTTTGTTTTCTGGGTTTTTTATTTTGTGCTTTTTGGTTTATTTGTTGTGTTGTGTTTTCTCGCCATAGTCTTTTTTCCCTTTTCTTTCTTATTATC